>NC_086186.1:21362750-21690500 GCF_023053635.1 Elgaria multicarinata webbii | reverse complement strand
TCCTCCAGAAATTTCTCCAACCCCCTTTTAAGGCCATCCAAACTGGTGGCCATCACTACATCTTCCTTTAGAACAGCCTCATAACAATAAGGGTGAAAATTACCCAGGGACACGTTGCATTGAGTGAGCTTTGCAGTGAATTTGGAGTGTTACATTTGTGGCGTAAAAGTCAGTTGAATTTCAAGGAGGACTGCGATAACTCTAGCTACGTTTCTCGGGGAAGTGTCGTACACCCTGGAGATCTCTGCAGATTCTATATAAACCGAATTCGAAACCATTTTGGAGGTCCCTGGTAGAACTGCTAAGAGAGCGCCAATTTTGCAGGTGGTTTTAAGGGCAACCAGGGGAGCTTTAATAAGGTGGGCAGAATTTCTCGGGAGGGGCTTCATCTAGGGCTGAGTGACTCCCACACCCCTAATTTTATGGCTCCATTTGAAGGGGATCCACCTGGCTTGCTAAGAACCTGTCCAGGTATTAAGATTCGCAGGAGAGGGTGGCTGGGGCATGCCAGCTAGGGCATGCTGGGAGATGCTAGGACTTCTTTTCTGTCTGAACGTGCATCAGCTTGTGTTCTCAGCAAATGTACTGCTTGCAAGGAAGGCCTGTGCAGAGTTTTCTTAGTGGCCGAGTTTATTATTTATTTATTTATTTATTTATTTATTGCACTTATATACCGCTCCCATAGCCAGGGCTCTCTGAGTTGTTGGAAGGACTAGCGTTTATTGGGGAGCAGCCGCCTCCAACCTCATCCCCCGCCCCCGATCTTGTTGGGACTTCAACTCACACCAGCTCCCCCCAACATAACCAACAGCCAGGAATGCTGGGAGTTGTAGTCTGAAACATCCGGAGGGCAACAGGTTGGGGACAACTGCAGTTGAGCATCAGGCGTCTTCCAAGTTGCATCCGGCATTTTCACATTGGTGTTGAGCGCGCTCAGCTTCATCCAGCGAAAACGAAGTCCTTTCAAGTATCACAACTGGCTCCAGTGAGAAAGGCAAGCATGCGCTCGGATCTCCCCAGCGGGATTCTTCGAGACTTAACGTGCTCGATCCATTTGGGGTGGATTCTGATTGTTATGTGGAAGCCCCACTGAAATACATCCCTGCAATATATTTAGCACTGGAGAGCCAGGATCCTGCCATTTTTATTTTGCTATCCTTATCTTTCTCCTACTTGCTTTGTGGGGTAACGGGCAGGAGGAGCCCACAAGAATTACGTGGAACTAGTAAAAGGATTCCTGCAAGGTAAGGTTGCCTTCGGAGTCCGCTGTAGTGGATCCCTCTTGTTTTTAAGGAGATACTTCTACTAGATGTGTTGGCTTCCTCTTGCTAATAGTGATGTTGGCTTGTACGGTGCCCCCAGCTTTTGCTGAGCTGTTCATTTTTTTAAAGCAACCATCCCCAAACTGTGATGTAGCACAGCCAGGGCTCACAGGACGCAGCGCTGGTCCTTTTTCATTAGCAGGGATGCTGAAATCACCAGCTAACCCTCTCAGGCTTCCCTGTTCCCTCTGTGCTTAGCTACAATCCTGAGAATTGCTGGAGGGAATGAATTTTCCCAGCAACGTTAGATTGTCCCCTGTTGTCATGCAAAGTATTTTGTGGGGGCAATTAAGACCCACGAGCTTTACAAAAGACCTTGCTGGGGGTGGGGGTGGAGATGAAGACCCTAGAACTGGTTTGTTGATATGGATCGGCACAGCTGCCTGCATTTTTTGGACTCTCCTTAGGGGCGTGGCTGTAGGGACAGTCGCAGAGTGCCCAAGAGAGACTAGTTTACTACAATATAGTGAACTACAAGTTCAACCACAGCTTTTAAAGCTCAGCTAAAAACTTTTCTTTTTCCTAAAGCTTTTAAAACTTGATTTTGTTCTGACTCTATACTGTTAGTTTTACCCTACCCAGTGCCTGTTTATCCTACCCTGTGCCTGTTTGCATTCTCTTCCCCTCCTTATTGTTTTATTATGATTTTATTAGAATGTAAGCCTATGCGGCAGGGTCTTGCTATTTACTGTTTTACTCTGTACAGCACCATGTACATTGATGGTGCTATATAAATAAATAAATAAATAAATAAATAATAATAATAATAATAATAATAATAATAATAATAGTTTAAGGATCTGGGTAACTGCCCTGTCAAGCTATTTGTCCATTTTGCCCAGTATTGTCTGCTCTGGCCTGGTTCAGACAACACGCTAAACTATGCTGCTTAACCACACTATGGTTAATGGAATGCATTAAGGTCAATGCATTCCGTTAACCATTTTGTGGTTAAGCAGCGTGGTTTAGCGTGTTGTCTGAACGGGGCCCTTGTCTAGCAGTGGCTCTCCAGGGTCTTTCCTGGAGGGTCTCCTGGTCTCCAGGGTCTTTCCCATCACCTGTTCCCTGATCCTTCTAATGGGAGACAACCTGGGTTGAACCTGAGACCTTCTGTAGGCAAAGCTGGATCGCTTCTACTGAGCTGGGATCCATACCGCTGATTAGAAGTTTGGGAAATAGTGACTGAAGGTCACTGTACCCCAGGGTACAGCCCTGGGGTAGTCGGCAGAGAATCAACCTCCTCTCACTGCAGATTGTGAACCACCCCAGACTTTCCCCTCTTGGTGGGAATCTTCTAATGTAGTAAAAAAAAGCTGTTGATGTCAACTAAGAGCTTTTAGCCACGCGTAGATGAAACTCCCCCTCCAAATATTTCCTCTTTGCCCTTTTTAAAAAAGAAAAGAAAAAGATTTGAATTTGGCATGTGCATGTAGTACAGTAGTTAGATTGTTGTGGGAAACCTGGGCTCGAATCCGTCAAGCGTGCTCGATAGCCTTAGCAAGTCACCGTCTTGGACTGATCACCCTCCCAGGCATGGTTCTGAAGGTAAAACGCCCACCTGAGATCTTTGGCAGGAGGCTAGACATAAACCGATACACTAAATGAGAGACCTGAGCCTTCCCCATAAGGCATGCAAAGAAAGAACGCCCAAGTAAGTCAAACTTACGCATGTGAATAGCAGTGAGGGTAGCCGCTTGGAAACTCAACACCATCACAGTTCACGTGAAGTGGTTCTCCGTGCATCGATCAATTATTATTTTGATCAAGTTGGCGCAAATATCAACAAAAAGGAGGCAGGCTGGGTTACCGAGGTGAAATGACTGCTCAGTATGGGTCGGGAACGGCTTCATGCAAAAGCATGTTGCTCCTGCAGTATGGTTGGGTTTTCCAGCGGCTGCTGCGTCACTGTTTTTCACGTGTGGATGGCGCCTTAAATTCGTCATGTGAGGTCAGAAGAGGAAGTGTCTCTAGGTGGCAATGAAAAGGTTAACAAATCGGGAATGGCTCGAGTAAGCTCGTGGGGAGTCATTTTAAGTTAGGAACAGCCAGCTGATGTATCTCCTCCTTCCTTGGGGGGATTTAGTCCTACCACCCGTGGGGGAGTCCCTCCTGCACCGTCCCTTGCTGCAATGACACAGTGGCTTTTGGGTTGCCCATGCCATGCTGGGTGAGGTGCATCTGGGCATGCCTCTTTTCCCCCCCAGTCCTTCTTTGCCCAACCTTTGCTGAGGCCAAAGGTACAGGCAAGGTCCTGCTTGTGTTTGAGCAGATGCCTCTCACCATGGATGAAAGGAGAACCTCTCTTCCCTCCACTTCACTAGGAGATGTTGTATCATCCCTACGGTGCAAGGAGTGCCTGCCACTTCCTTGTGTCTGGAAAGGGAAGTGGAGCCTCCCCAGCCAAGCCTCTCAGTCATGGGCCCTCCATTCCCCAAGAGGTTAGACTGGGGAGAGCCTGTGCCTCCCGTTGAAGAAGGTGGCTCTTTGTGGATTTCAATCGTCATGTTGCCCTTTGCCTGTGCTGGATCAGATGCCCTTTGCCACGGCGGGAGGTTTCTGCACCTTGCTGCATAGCGGCTGAAGCTCTCTGAAGAGTTGCTATGAAAAGCTGCCAGTGAATAAGTCTGTGGGCCTGTTCAGACAACGCGCTAAGCCACAGTTAGGCCATTAACCCTTTTGCAGCAAGTGAGCATGTCTAAACCGTGGTTATGTAGCCACCATGGTCAAGAATGGTTCACGCGACACGCTAAGCCATAATGTTTAGCTCTAAATGCTTAACCATCATGGTTTAGCATGTCGTCTGAACAGGGCCTGTCGCCCAGGCCTGGAATGAAACCCTGCATTTCCTTGGTCCTGTGGTTTGTTTTTTACGCTCACGTATCTGTTTGGCTTGCCTGCATTTAGTTCTCGCTCCGCAAGTTTTCCTTTTGCTTTCCTTTTGGGCTTTGTTCTTGGCCACTCCCACTGCCACCCCTCCTTTCCGTTATCAAGAGTTTGTCTGTCTGTCTGTTTGTTGAAATGCATGCTCTAATGTCTGCTGTTAACCCACTTCTCAGCCCAGGGACGACCGCGGCCATCCCGGCGAATATCCTTCTCCTTCAGCATCTCTCCGCTCATTCCTAAGTCTAAAACTGTCTTTTCTATTGGCTCTTCTTCCAGTGATGAGGAGGAGGAGTTGGATAGTAAGTAACGCACTTGGGCAAAAGGAAGCTGGCGTTGGGAGGGGCTAGATAGAGGTGCTTGATGCCTTGCTTGGCTTTTTCCCCCCCTGTAATGCAAGTCGCCAAAGTTTCTGCCGCCTGCCTCGCTCACTCCTTTCCGTGTCCGAGGTTCACTTGCATCCCCGTAAAAGAACAGTATCGCTCGGGCACCTTGTCGCCTCTTCGGCTTGCAGCTGCGGGCGCTGCCAAGAATGCTCTTTAGCGGCATTTCCTGTGGATGGAGCCGTGTCCAAGCTCTCCTGATTTCCCCTCCCTTCGCTGTGCTCTCGTGCATCGATGGGGAAGGCGGAGCTGCACTTGCTGTGAAACGCTGCACCGAGTGAAATGCCATCGTTGCTGTTTTGCGATATCTCAGTGCTGCGCGTAGGAACCTGCACAATAAGGCTCACAGACGTGTGTATTTAAATTGGGGATGGACAACATTGGGCGGGGGGGATCTGGGGCCCACTTTTGACACGCACGCACGCACACATACACACACGTGGACTGCACTCGAGGAATTTTATGATGATGCTTCCAGTGCATGGAATTTTATCAACTTTTATGATGATGCTTCCAGTGCATGGAATACACAGATCCCTGGTTGCATGGACGGGAACACCCAGTCTCTTGGGCCATTGCCCTGGGCCTAATCTACACCAAGCAGGATATGAAAGTGGTATATAAAAGGCAGGAGGCACACTAGTGCTTTATAACGGTTGGGCCCATTGACACATACCATATACCGCTTTCATACTGCTGTATCCTGCTTGATGTGGCTCCTGCCTTTTAAATACCACTTCCATAGTGCAATATACTGCTTGGTGTAGATTAGGCCTTAGAGTGCTTTATTATTTTTATTATTATTATTGCATTTATATCCTGCCTTTTTTCCTCCAAGGAACCCAAGGTGGCGTACATAATCCTCCTCCTCTCCATTTTATCCTCACGACAACCCTGTGAGGTAGGCTGGGCTGTGACTGGCCCAAAGTCACCCAGTGGGTTTCCATGGCCGAGTGAAGACTAGAACCTGGGTCTCCCGACTCCCAGTCCAACACTTTAGCCACTACACCACACTGGCTTTAGGGTTATTCCGACACCCTTACATTTTGAGAAGCTGAAACTCTGATTTGCACAGCATGGCATGAGCCTATGTAGTTGCAATCCAGACCATTAAAGCAAATAACAGGCGTGCTGTTAATTCCAAAGAGATGCAGATAAGTGTCCAAGGTCCTACGCGTCATCCCTTACCTGCAGCACTTGGACGTCTACAGTTGGGGACTTTTGTTCATCATTAGTTTGCAACTTCAAAGGGCCACAAGAATTCTAAAGAGTGATCATCCAAGCCTGCTCTTGGGTGGGAGAGGGCTGTGGGACGTGAAACTGACAAGAAGCGTCTCCATACTTTGCCTTGAGGTTTGTCAGTTTCGGGTTGCAGCTGATATCTGTGAGGCTTGCGCAGTCAGGGTTGGAAGCTCTCCCAAGTCCGTTTTTCCCCAGCGAAAAAAATAGCTGTTGCTTGAATCAATAATGAAGGAGGCTGTTTGGATTCTGTACAGCTTCTTCTTCTTCTTTTTTTTATCCACTGCTCTATAAAGAGATTGCCTGACATGCCCGCAGACGCCAGCTGTGAAACACTCCAGATGATGTCTCTGGGGACAGTTGTATATACGTCATCTGGAAATATATGAACAAGCCCCTCTGGTCCTTAATGTGCATAAATCTGTTTTAAAAACTGTGAATGCAAGTGTGTGTGTGTGTGTGCAGAAACCCTAGTCAATGTTTTTGCTCATTGATAACCAGCTCTAATAAACCTTAGTTTAATGTGAGCAGCCTGTGGCTGTCTAGATGTGTTTGGACTACAACTCCCATCTTCCCTGACATTGGCCATGCTGACTGGGGCTGATGGGAGTTGGAACCCAACAATATCTGGAACCCAATAATTCCCGTCTTCTGCCTTAGTGGAACGCACTTGACCAATTGCCCATGAGAATTTCGCATTGTAATATTTCCTCTTTGTCTTTTCTCAGGTAACAGATCATTCAGCAGTACCAGCAGTTCGCTGACTCAGAGGTGAGCTGTTTGCAGTTCTCTTAAGTTTTTTCTTCTTCTTCCATTTGCAAACTTCCTTGAGTTCAGGAAGAATTAAAATCTTGGGGACGTCAACCAACGAAAGAAATCATGGTTGATTGAACTGTATGAGTTTTAGTCAATTAATCAAGTACCTGAATCATTAAAGCTGCATGACTTTGCATATTGAAGAAAGAAAGAAAGTTATAAAGGGGGAATAAGTGTGTCCTTTTCATTTATTTATTTTACTTGGTGCATGTATGTATTGCACAAAGCGTTGCCTGAGAAAAGGCATTTCTGCTCCTCCTGCCTGTAGAAGGAAAACTTTTAAAAAGACGGCCCTTGCTATCTTTGATTTCTATAAATACTTGTATTATTATTATTGTTATTATTATTATTATTATTATTATTATTATTATTATTATTTTATTTATTTAGCACCAACAATGCACTTGGTGCTGTACAAAATATACAAATAAAACAGCGATACCCTGCCTAGAGGCTTACAATCTAAAATCACATTAAAACATTTGAAGGGGGGTGGAAGGGGTTCACAAAGCAGAAATAAGAGAATAATCATAGTAATAAGAACAGTAAAATAGTTAAATATGCTAACTAATTGGAGGGAGTGGGATTAATTTATTTTTGAAATAAATTAACAACTAATTAATTGACTAATTGGCTAGATGCTGTAGCTCTGCTAAAACGTGTTCTTAAATTAAGAAAAAAACAACAACTTTGTTTCCTCCCTGAAACATTCTCTTGTCCAGTTAGCTCATCTTCCAGGAAGATGCATTTGCAGTTTTGAACAGCAGAGGGTACTGTTGCTATTTGGAATGTGTGTGGGTGTGATGCAAGAGAGGCTTTGCCATTAGGATGTCAGCCTGTTTTGTGGCAAGGCTCCTGCAGCTTTGAGCAGAGAGGCACGACAGGAAAGAATAGCAACCAGGGACACCTTCCCCATCATGGAGACATGGTAGTAAGCAAAAGCTTCCCCTGTTGAATTTGTACGTTGTGCGTTATGAAAGGCATAGCATAGCTGTCCTTGCTGGGAACAAGAAGGAGACAATATGCAGCCCTGGCACAGACACACAAACTGTGTGTGTGAAACTTCCCCTGGCACAGGGTCATAACCATGGCAAAAGCTTCACCGGCCTGATTTCTGCCTGTCAGCTTGCTGCTAAAGGCACAGGAGCAGGGCCAATGAAGACACGTTGGCACCTCCTATCTATCATTAACTAACACCAGGTTTTCAACAAAAGACAGGCAAGCTAAGGACATGAATGAACCAAAATCTTTTGGTTTGTTTTTTAATAGTGCAGAAAAATGGGGGTGGGTGGGGAGAGGGGCGGAATTGACCGCTGCTGTTTGAATCAGGAGAGAACGAGGTTCTGTGCTCTCTCTAAAATGTTGTGTCTCTTGGCTTCCAGCATCTGCGAAGAGGGCGGCAACTTCCTGCCTCCCAGCCCCTCCAGAAAAGACTTGGAAGGCAAAAGCGGAACGAAAGTCAGCCGCACCTTCAGCTACCTCAAGAATAAAATGTCCAGCGGTAAGAAGAGCAAAGTAAGTAGCGCCAGATGTTTGCGGCTCACTCGGACTTTGAGGGTACAGCGCTCTGAGCGTGGGGTGGGTGGATGTTATGCTGGGATGTGGTTCTCCAACTCTGGGGTTCCGCCTCCCCTGGAAGCGGTCCCACCCCAAGGAAGGAAAGGGTCCTGCCGGAGCCACAGCCAAAAGTGCTTTCCTCCAAACTGCCACGTGGTCCTTTCTCTTTAACTGGAGTTGCCTGGGATTGGATCTGGGACCTTTGCTGAGCGAAGCATGTGCTGTGCTGTACCGCTGTGCTGTCGCCCTTCCGAAAAGATGGCACACGAGTAGATGCCTTCTACCAAGTTGAACCATTCATCCGAGTAGCCCACCGTTGTGGCTGCAAGGCTTGGACCAGGGACTTCTCGCATTCAAAGCGTGTCCTCTGTCTCTGAGCTGTGGTCCCTCTCCCTTTTGGTCAAGCCATCAGCATTTCCCACTTTTACCGAGTGAATTAATGGAGATTTAAAATCAGCCCTGCAGCCGCAACTAGTTCATGCAAATGGTAGTGAACTGTGGTCCCATAATGCAGTTGGGAGGAATCACATGGTTTGAATGTTTGCCTTGCACGTGCTAAGAGGACCCTTGAACGTACTTAACTAACATATTAAGGAGAAAGCTTGGCTTGAACTAGTTTTCCTTATTTTTAGTTTTCTACATGCAGGGAGGGGAATTGTTTTAATATACAGGATCATTCAACAGTGCGATAGTCTCCACCTGCAACCCAGGAACTGTTTTACCATTTTATCTGTTAGTGTGAAATATAAACTCAAGGTTCGCACCAGATTGAGAATGCAAAGCTTGAATAGAGACTATTGACCTTTCTACACCTAAGGATTATCCCAGGAAAATGGAGGGATCATCCCTGCCTCCTCCCGGGATCCCCTATGTGTCATTTGCATGCAGGTGGATGATCCCAGGACGATCTCTGGGGGGAAAAAGGCAGTTGTAGAAACAGCCAGTGATACTGTTCACACAACACGGTGGTTGAATGTGGGTTGTTGTCGAACCATGGGTTGTTTGTTAAACTCTGGGTTAGCATATTGTCTGAACCCAGGGCATTTTCTGCAGGGTGGCTTGTTAACATGCAGGGTGGCTAACCCAACAACAAACCATGGGTTCTCAAGGTTGTTTGATCGAGAAAAATAAGCCACATTGCAGGATTAACAAGCCACCTTGCAGAAAATGTCCCGGGTTCAGATAACATGCTAACCCACAGTTCAACAACAACTCACACTCGACTGAGTTGTATGATCCCAGTCAGTGTTACTTCAGTATTTTGTAAATCCAGGAGCATAAAGATGCCCTAACTTACACATATCTACGTCCAGTTACAGCCAAGGAGCAACAACCAATGGGAAACTAGCTGTGCCTCTGTGGGGTTGCCATGCTACGTTCCCACATTCATGCCTCCGCGGAAACCATATAGTTCTCCAAAATCCGCATTACTGTAATACCTTTATTAGGCCAACCAAAACAAAATTGTACAAAGTTTCAAGTTCTCCAGATCTCTTCGTCAGGCAAGATACTACAAAAAGCAGGTTTGCAGGGGAATGGGGAGGAGGGAAATAGGTGAAGGGGGGGAATCTGACTTAATTGTGAAGTCTCAGCACCTGCTTGTTCAGAGTCCCAAGATAAAGTCGGAGAGGAGGGGTCTGCAGACTTGCAAATCAAGCCCCACAGGTCATGGTTACAGGCTGAATCTGCAGCTTTCCCTAGGATTGCTGGGAACCAGAAAGGGCAAAATGTTCTATCCCCCATTTTGGAAATATAAAATCCCGCCGTTGCTCAGACGTGTTTCCTTGCTGGGTGAAGCACACTGTCTCCTTTTACCAGTTGATATATATTTCTCTTCTATTGGTGCTCTGAGAATCAGATGAGAGTCGCTGGCCAAAAGCTCCTTACTCTCATAAAAAATGCTGGTGGAAGAAACGTTTGATAAGAATGTGTCAGAAGTTTGGATAACTGAACTTCGCATGATCTTTCCCATGCATTGCGCCAATGTGTTTCTTTCAACAGAGCTGCATGGTAGCATTAGCAACTAGCCCATAATCAGAATACTGGAGGACAGATTGCGTGACAAGGAGGGAGGGGTTTTTGTGTTGTTTTTTTGGAAAGATGACATAACATTGCAGCCAGAAGCCATTTCAAAGAATCTACGTTGGTTAAAAACACACACACTAACCTTTTCCAGAAAGACTGACAAGTTCATTCACAACTAAGTCTTAGCTACAAACTTCCATCTAATATTACAGGTATCCTACTTTAATATACATCAATAAAAATAATCCAGAGACCCATTTTGATAAAGAACTTTTAATTTCTGTCTTCCGCCCTTACTGCAAATGGAATTTGGCATCTTATTTATTTTATTATTTATTATTGCATTTATATCCCGCCTTCTTTCCTCCAAGGAACCCAAGGCGGCGTATATAATCCTCCTCCTTCCATCGCCAGCTGAAGACCTTTTTATTTTCTCAGTATTTAAACACCTAATTTAACTTAAATTTAAACTTTGCTGTTTTAATGCCATATTTTAACCTAAATCAATTTTTGCTGCGTGGCTTTTTCCTGGTTGCGCTTTTTATATTGTATTTTGTATTTGTGTTTTCAGATTGTCGGTTGTTTTTATGCTCTTCATGATTTTAAGTTTTGTGAACCGCCCAGAGAGTTTCGGCTATTGGGCAGTATAAAAATGCAATCAATCAATCAATCAATCAAATTTTATCCTCACAACAACAACCCTGTGAGGTAGGTTGGGCTGAGAGTCTTTGACCGGCCCAAAGTCACCCAGTGGGTTTCCATGGCTGAGCAGGACTAGAACCCGGATCTCCCGACTCCCAGTCCAACACTTTAGCCACTACACCACCACACTGGCTTGTAGCATTGCTCTCCATTTTTAATACCATTCGGCCATTGTTGATGGTTTATCTTGCTTCCAAAAAGAAAAGGAAAAAGTCCTGAAGGGGAAATAGCGGACTTCCTGTAATCCGTAGAACAGCCATTGAATACAAAGTCGCCCAAGAGCAGCTGTGGGTTACTGGCATTTTTGTTTTTCAATGCTCTTCGTCGAAGAACTCTGCTTCAACGGACTGACGCTGTTTTTTCTCAAAGTTACACCATCGCTAGCTAGACGGTTGTGCAAGGGAAGTCGACTTCCTTTTCTGGGCGGGTGTCTCTTGTGTACACAGATTCTGTGAGACTTCCTCCATTTGTAGACAGTGAAATAGGTGAAAACCCATCCTTTTCATTTCACAGTTCTCTTTACCTGTTTGCTTTGGTAGTCTCCATTTCCCTTGTCTTTTATCCATTATGCCTTTCGGGAGAATCTTCAACACACTTAATTTGTTGTACCCAAAGTTCTACCAAAAAATAATATTCAGAGCACAACAAATTATATTGCATTGGGGGGGGGGAGTGCTTATATCCTGGTTGCTTTGTCATTTTAGTCAGTTTCACTGTCAGTGTATCCCTGGATAAATAGCCACAAATTCTGTACACCAAGCAAATCCTGATTTTAATTTATTTATTTTTAAAGTAACTTTTTTAAAAAAGATCAAAGTGTCCTTTTCTTAGTACAGTTTATCATTTGGTGTGTGTGTGGGGAATCTTGAGTCCTTGTGATCCGGTAACAGTTGCACCCTTACCTGGATGGAGACATTGGCCACAATGACCCATGCTCTGTTGTAACCTCCCGTTTACACTATTGCGATGCGTCATACATGGAGCTGCCTTTGGAAATGGTCTGGAAACTGCAGTGGGTCCCAAACCAAGGCAGCTCTAGTACTAACTGGGCAGTTTGACAAAATGTATGCCCATGTGCTTTGTCCGGTGCAATGGCACCCAATATGTATCTGGGCCCAATTTAAAGTCCTATTTTTAACCTTGGAAATCTCTAAAGAGCTTGTCTGCTCAAGCAGGACATGGTGCAACAGCACCCTCCCACCCATGTTCCCCAGCAACTGGTGCACACAGGCTTACTACCTTGGATACTGGAGGTAGTCTTCTTCCATATGTACCTGAACCTTAAGATCTTTCTGAGATCTTAGATACTGGAGGTAGTCTTCTTCCATATGTACCTGAACCTTAAGATCTTTCTGAGATCTTGGATACTGGAGGTAGTCTTCTTCCATATGTACCTGAACCTTAAGATCTTTCTGAGATCTTGGATACTGGAGGTAGTCTTCTTCCATATGTACCTGAACCTTAAGATCTTTCTGAGATCTTGGATACTGGAGGTAGTCTTCTTCCATATGTACCTGAACCTTAAGATCTTTCTGAGATCTTGGATACTGGAGGTAGTCTTCTTCCATATGTACCTGAACCTTAAGATCTTTCTTAGATCTTGGATACTGGAGGTAGTCTTCTTCCATATGTACCTGAACCTTAAGATCTTTCTGAGATCTTGGATACTGGAGGTAGTCCTCTTCCATATGTACCTGAACCTTAAGATCTTTCTGAGATCTTGGATACTGGAGGTAGTCTTCTTCCATATGTACCTGAACCTTAAGATCTTTCTGAGATCTTGGATACTGGAGGTAGTCTTCTTCCATATGTACCTGAACCTTAAGATCTTTCTGAGATCTTGGATACTGGAGGTAGTCCTCTTCCATATGTACCTGAACCTTAAGATCTTTCTGAGATCTTGGATGCTGGAGGTAGTCCTCTTCCATATGTACCTGAACCTTAAGATCTTTCTGAGATCTTGGATACTGGAGGTAGTCCTCTTCCATATGTACCTGAACCTTAAGATCTTTCTGAGATCTTGGATACTGGAGGTAGTCTTCTTCCATATGTACCTGAACCTTAAGATCTTTCTGAGATCTTGGATACTGGAGGTAGTCTTCTTCCATATGTACCTGAACCTTAAGATCTTTCTGAGATCTTGGATACTGGAGGTAGTCTTCTTCCATATGTACCTGAACCTTAAGATCTTTCTGAGATGCCCCAGCGAATAAAGTACATCCGGTTACTACCAGAGAGGGGTCGTTTTTGGTAGCTACACCCCAGTTATGGAACTGCCTTGCCAGAGAGCTTCACCTGGCGCCATCCTTGTGGTCTTTTTGTTTCCAAGTGAAGGCCTTTTGTTCATCCAGAACATGCAGTCTGTGCCTCTGTTTGTTTGTTTTTAGTTTTGTTATTCCCCCCACCACCACCACACACTTGTATTTTACATGGTTTGGGGATTTTCTGTTTTATTTTCTGTTTTTGCCTTTAAATTGATTTTTACCTCGATCATAAGGTGCCCAGAGAACTTTAGGTTATTGTGCAGCAAGCAGACGTTCCAAAGAAATATGTGACGTCTAGTACAACTTACCCCATGTCCTGACATCATGAATGCACAGTCCAGTAATGGAGGGAACGTGATACAGGACATCCGTTTTGGTGGCAGACCTGGGTGCCTTGTAACACGGAGAACCGTCCTCCCTCTTTAGGAATCACTTTTAGCTATCATACATACAAGACTCTGTCTTTGCCTTAAATAGTTGCAAGTAGCTTTTTCTTAGATTGAAAATGTGTGCAAGAGAGTGTCTGTCTTTTTGTCCTTTCTCTTCTTTTTCTGAGTTTAAGAGCGCACTCACAAAAATCTTGAAAGAGGAAGTGAAACAGGAAGTCCCTGGTGCCTGCTTTAAATGTTGCTGGTAGTTTTACCAGCTTAAAAATGCAACCGTTTCTCTTTTGGAAATGGTTTTGAGCCCGTAAATTGCCAGGCATCCAGAGCGACCGGCGAAAACCCTTAGAACCACTGCTGGTTTAAAATCAGGAATTGGAATTAACACGTTCTGTGTTTTAGGATTTTAAATTTTGTATACTCGTTTTAATCTCAATTTTAGAGTTTCTGTAAACCGCCCAGAGAGCCCTGGCTATGGGAGCGGTATTTAAGTGCAATAAATAAAATAAAATAAAATAAAATAAAATAAAATAAAATAGTGAGAATATGAGCTAAATATTTTGCCTTTTCTGCATGAGACATGCCCTGGCACCCTTCCACTTTTTCTTTTCTTTTCTTTTCTTTTTGTAACCTGTTTAAGAATCCTGCAGAGGAATAGCCCTGACACCTCCAGCACCAGAAGAGTTAATATCCTCTCCGAGGAAGCTCTCAAGAAACAGACCTTCCTCCTCCCCTCGGCCTTACTCTTGCAAAACTTGTTTCTAACTTCCTCCCCCCCTCCCTCCACTACCCTTTTATGACAACAGCCTCAGCGGCAAGATAGGTTCCTTTCCTAACATTATGGATGTATAGGTGGTCGATGCAACTCTCTTGTGCTGCAACTGGGAAGCATGTCCTTAAAATGGCACCATCGGTTTTCCGACGTACCCCACATAACGGTGAGGTTTATAGGACGGCACAGCTTGGAGGTAAGATCCTGTCTCCCCCCACCCCACCCCAGGGGACTATTGCTAGCATTGGTGGTAATGACAGAAGGCCTCATCGGTTGTGCACTAGTGCGCAGCTTGGGTGTCGATGTGTTGGCTGAAAGTCTAGGTTTGACCACCCAATCAAACCAGTCCTCCAGGACAGTCTTTCAACCCGGTGTGGCACGCTGTCATACCAGTTGTATCTTAGATGACAAGTAAACAGGCAAAAAATATGTGTGAGTGGTTTTTGAACAGCCTTTTCTAATTGCTGAAGCAGTTAAACACCATTTCCTGTTTTCTAACCAGTGTGTGTGTCTGTGTGCGTGTCTTTCTCATTATTAGAGGAGGACTATTTTAGAAAAACGAAACAGGGTACACAGTCTCTTGAAATAGGCCATTTTTTCCTTGAGAAATTAGAATTTTAGTGGCTGTTTTTGGTCCCACTGACCAAGAAGCAAAGAGCCTGCAAAACATAAAATTTTAAAAACTGGAAAAGCTTTAAAAAGAACGTGAGGACTTTAAAAGCAATTTGAAAACTTCGAAACGGCAGCTACAGCAGAAATTAAGAGCAGGGAAGAATCTTAAAATCAAAGTATGCCGCTGAGAGAGATATTATTTATTTTTAGACGGATAAATGAGTGCTTAAAGTACTGGGAGCGAGATTGTTGAGTCACACTGAAGCCTTCTTGAATCATAGGTACAAAATTAAGAGAAACTTTTAGCAATTATACTGGGTGTGCAGGCATCTCCAAGCTTCTCTGAAATGAGTTCATGCCGTTAGAAGTCAAAACGCAAATTTGGGATTAATCGATAACAACGCAGTGTGTACGTGGTTCTTTTAGAGTTTTTAGAGCATCCCAAATACATTAACTTTGTAATCCTTCGTGTAGTCTTGTGAAGTAGGTTAGTATTACTTACCCTCTTTGTTTATTTGTATCTTTGCTTATAAAAATTGATGTCATACCCTTATTTCAATTAGAACTCTCGCGGCAGCTTACAATTTCAGAATAACACAATGGAAAACATCCAAATTACAATAGGAAATGCAAATTAAAAAAATAGCAACGGACTAAGAAAGGGATAGCAGCAATTCACCATTAAGAGCAGCAGAAGTTTGAAAGCATTGGTCCTTGCCTCATGGCAAAATGCAAAGCATCTGGTACAGGATCCGACTCTTTGCGGAGAGAGTTCCACAACTGGTGCCCTACCATTGAGAAGGTCCATTCTTCCATAGCCACTTCCTTCTCCTGAAAAAGCAGGAGGGCATGTAGAGATGGGCCTCTGAAGATGATCTCAATACCTAAGAACATAAGAAGAGCCATACTGGATCAGAGCAAGGGTCCATCTAGTCCAGCACTCTGTTCACACAGTGGCCAACCAGCCAGGGACCAACAAGCAGGACATGGTGCAACAGCACCCTCCCACCCATGTTCCCCAGCAACTGGTGCACACAGGCTTACTGCCTCTAATACTGGAGATAGCACACAGGGCTAGTAGCCATTGATATCCTTCGCCTCCAGGAATTTATCCAGCCCCCTTTTAAAGCCATCCAAATTGGTGGCCATCGCTACATCTGGTCAAGTTAATTAGGAGTCAGTGTCCTTATATGCCTGAGTCTCAAACAGCACTTTGAACTCTGCCTGGAAACTGATTTGGTAGCCACTGAAGATCCAATGTGATGTGTTCATTTGACCAGTCCTGGTCAACAGTGCAGCACAGCCTTCCCCAACCTGGTACGCTCCAGATGGATTGAACCACAACTCCTGACTCCCCCAGCCAGCATTGTTGGGAGGTGCAGTCCAGCACATTCTGGATGGTGCCAGTTTGGGCAAGGCTGTGGTTGGGCAGCTGTACCTTGGACCAAGTGAAGATTCCATGCGGTCTTCAAGGGCAGCACCACATACACCACATTACAGTAGTCTAATCTAGATGTCACCTCACAGCAACTTTTTAAGGACTTGGAGATGTCCTCTCTCGTGCTCTCAGCCTCTACACTAGATACGTTTTAATGGGGTACAAGGATGTTATTGAAGTCTTCAAGTCCTCTTAGGCCTCACTGAAGTGGCATACCTCTCTCCGGATGTACTGCTTCAGATTTCAGCTGGGGACTGAAATCTCCATGTGAAAACCTTGCCTGCATATAGAAAACTAGAGTACCAGGGAGAAAGCCTGGCTTTTCCCTTATTATGCTAGCTTTTCTGTGTTGAATTCTGGGGGGTGGCAGGTTGTGAGCATTCTGTCATGCGAGTCCCACCTAAAACCTGAAGTCGTAAATCCCTGTAAGAATCAGACCGGGGAGCACTTAAACTACCAGTAGGGCCTCTTGAGGATGAGATTTGAATTTTTCAAACTCTCCTGTGGCGGCAGCAGGGGGTGGGGGCTTTCTGCTCCTTCATGGGAAACAAGGTGTGCAAGAGACAGAAGCAAACAGGAGCAAAATGACTTCCCCATAACTGTGACAGCTGGGGGGCTGTACATCTTTCCTTTCCCTATAGCTCAGAATACTCATGTATGAATCTTGAGAATGTCAGCATTGTAATTTTTTTTTAAAAAAATAAAGTGTAAACTTCTAGTCCTCAAGGTTCCAGAGGCTATTGAATCTTTGAAGGCTGAAGTGTCCAGTGTACTTTTTTGTGTTCTTCCAAGGAGCTGGCCTGTAATTTCTAGAGGGAGGCGTTCCTTTCCCCACCAGGCCCCTGCCGCGTTAAAGTTCAGCGTTTGCATTCTTGAGAGGAATGCAAGCTGCAGCGGTTTCAGCTAAGAACAGGCTTCAAACTGAAACAGGCATGACCAGGAATAAATTTTTCAGCAGCCGTTGGCAACGATTACGACAACGGTCTTGGGAGTAACCTCCGCTCCTCCCCAAAGTAATCACATCTTTAGGATCAGGGCTGCAGACTTCGCATGGCTCACACAAATAATAACCTGTGGGACTCAGGGCTGCACGGGAGATCAGGGAGCTTAATCCTGTTCATGTTTATTCAGAAGTAGAACCCTGAGCAGCTTACATTTGGGTAAATGTGCTCCGAAGGATTACAGCTTTAGACCGGTCCGGTTGAAGCAGGGTTGCTTGCTGAGACTTGGTAATGCATCTGATGAAGTGGGCAGTGTCCATGAAAATATGTGTGAGCCTTTAAGGGGGCCACAAGACACTCTGTTGTTGCTTTTGATGCAACGGGCTAACTCGGCTTCCCGTCTGGAAGTTTACAATGTTGTTCTCCCAGTTCAGAATGCAGTCTCAGAAAAGGGGCTTGATAAGATTGCCCCAAGGGTGTACAGTCATGAATTGTAGGTATGCGCTTTTTTGCCGGAGGCACCAAAGACTGTATTCAGGCAGAGATAGGAAGTTTTACATCTCACGTTACCGGGATTTGCATGTGTCATTCTAGGGGGCTCAGAGCCTTTTCCTCTTGAGGGTTGCAAAAAGTGGTCATCTCGGTTTTTATTGTCCCCCGCCCCTGCACACACCACGCCTTCAACTGTCCTTTAGTTAACTGTGTGATTGCTAATCTGCCATCCAGTAGATTTAAGAACATCAGAAGAGCCCTGCTGGATCAGACCAAGGGCCCATCTAGTCCAGTACTGTTCAAACAGTGGCCAACCAGCCACCCATGGGAAACCCACAAGGAGAACTTGAGTGCAACAGCACCCCCCTGCCTATGATACTGGAGGCCGCATATAGCCATCGGGACTAGTAGCTATTGATAGCCTTCTCCAACCAATCAGGATTCGGATAACCTTTTGGAGCTGGGTGATGAAAAGTATTCATTAAAATGCTCTATCAACTTCTCGTAGACTTGAAATAACAAAGGAGTTCTCGGGTTGTGTTTTGAAAGTTCTGGGAAGTCACCTTGGAAGGACAGAGGCTAGCTATGTGTGCTGGAGATGCCGTAGGTTTTAAGGGACGTGTACGTAACTCAGGAGTAACTACACCGGGTAATGAAGAACCGTAGAGCCTGCCAGTTCTCCTGCACAGCCTGAAACGTTACTCCAAAACCAAGCACTCCTTTTCAAAGGTGAATGCCGATGGCGTGGTCAGAGAGGCTGATTCAGACATGGATGTGCATCATCCATGTGGGTGTCAGGAGTCAATGATTTACAGCTGACTTGGTGCCTGAGGGCACAGGAGGTGAGAAGGAAGCTCTGGTTTTCCGCACTGACCATTTTCGCACGTGCATCTTGTCTCTCGTTGATGCAGGTCCTCTGAAAATTCTCCCTCCCTCCGTCTTCTTGAGAGAAAAATGAAGGGCTTTCTGGCTTCTGTGTCTCCCCTTCCAATCCTCTTTCTTTCTGTCTTTTTTTTTTTAGGAAAAGGAAAAAGACAAGGAGAAACTAAAAGAGAAAGAAAAAGACTCCAAAGACAAGGACAAGAAGATGATAAATGGGCACCTCTTCAGCGCCACCCCAACGGTGGGGCCTTTCAGTTGTCAACACTGTCAGAAGCCTTTTAACAAAGACTCTTTGGCCTGTGCAAGTGAGTGATCTCTTTATGCCCTGTGCTCTATTGTGGGGAGTTATATGGAGCCTTCCCCCCCCCCGCACTCACCCACCCACTCAAAATGTAGATGATGAATATGATTGCGAAATTAACAAAATCGGCTACCATTTTGGTCCTTGAGAGAGATTTGATAGGATCTGAAATAGTTCAGATAAAATACCGCTGATTTGATTGCCTGGAAAGTCCCTGCTTATTTTTTATTTTTTATTCAATTTTTATTCTGCCTTTCCTCCAAGGAGGTCAAGGTGGCATATATGCTTCTCTTCTTCCACTCCCAACCCCCTTTTATCCTCACAACCACCCTGTCAAGAAAGTTACGGTGAGAGATTGTTACTGACCCAGAGTCACTCGGTGAGCTACATGGGTCCTAGCCCGTCACTCTTTCAATAATCATTGTTTACTGTGCACTAGTCTGGTGCCCACACCTGACATGGTAGGGAAAATGCCAGGCCTCCACGGGACCCAAATGGCCCAGCACTGCTGACTCCAACCTTCTTTTATGTAATTTTTAAAACTATTTTGGGGCTCTGAAGAGAAGTACTGGGTGAGGCGGTTGCCACCATCTTAGTTTTCCCAGAATGACTCTGGGCCTTGGCATAAGGCCGGTCCATTCCATTGAGACCATTTTGTTAGATTTAACTTAATTTTTTTGCTAATGTTAGTGACGTTTACCTCCTTCTTTGTTTCTTTCTTCTTGTTTCTCTTCATCAACATCTCAAATGCGGTGTGTCCGTTTTGGGTTGCTTTTTGTGCGTCCCGTAGTTCCGGTTTTTCATTTGATGTACTTATTTGTTTATTCGCATGATGAGGCAAATGGCGACGTCTTTGAGAACATAAAATTCAGTTCAGGGATGAAAATGGGAGCCAGATTGTAATTGTTGTGTTTGGAAGTCGCCCGAGTTGAATTCCTACTTCCGTTCATTCCCGGAAACGTAGTACTAAGATGGGGTCAAAATGATTTTTGATTTTTTTAAAAAAATGACAACACTGGAACTGACAAGTTGATTTCTCAGGGGTGTGGGTGTGGAGGAGAGGGAGGGTGTCCACAGGGAAGGAAATCTCTCATATCAGTTTCCCAGAGGACCTTTTCTTCTGTCGCCCCCAGATTGTGGAATGGCCTGCCGGAGGAGATTCGTAAAATTAACACTATGTGTGATTTTAAGGCAGCTTTAAAGACTAGCCTTTTCCGGCAGGCCTATCCAGATCAATGTTAAATCATGATTTTTTAAGATGTATTTATTCCTGTTCTAATGTTGTTCCCCGCCTCGATCCAAAGGGAGAGGCGGGTAAGAAATAATTTATTATTATTATTATTATTATTATTATTATTATTATTATTTAGTTCCTTTACAATTTCTGTCCAGTTTCTGAGAGTTCTGACCTATGATAGAGAAATTAAAGCCCTTTAATCAGAATTAATGCTACCTATTACCCAAAGGGGGACTGAAGGTGAATCACAGGTTGTGACACAATTCAGTATTTCCCATCGCATACGTCATTTCCAAGTTTAGAACGTCAAATCTGAGCCTTGCTATTTTCAGGGGGGGGGGGAGGGGGGCAGGAATTCCTAACCTGTAAATCTGCACTTGCGGGTTTGTTTGTTGCTGTTGACTCAGGTGAAAACACAATTGAGCGTTAAAGGTTAATCTAAGAGACGTTTCTCTGTTGCCCAACAAATATTGACAGTGATGCCGATAAAAAGACTCCAAACACGCCAAAGCTTTGCACGAAGAACTCCTGCTGTAGAGTTATGATGGTAGAACTTCAGAGCTGGTTCAGATGTTTGTCAATTTCTCTTCCTTTGTGAAGCTCAGAGCAGGTTCAGATGTTGTCAATTTCTCTTCCTTTGTGAAGCTCAGAGCAGAAGGTGAAGATTGTAGGGTAGGATATCGTAAGATAGCGGCTCACAAGAATGCTGGCTTTGTCTAGGAGCTGGATTTGGCTGGATGTAGGAGTCAGACCCTTGTTCCATTTAGCTCAGTACTGCTGACACTGACTGGCAGCAGCTCTATGGGGTTTCAGGCGGGAGTTTTTTCAGTCCCACCTGGAGATGCCAAGGATTGAACCCGGGACCCTTCTGCATATGCTCTACCGCTGAGCTGCCCGTCCTCAAAATGCGGTGTGGCGCACTCCGTTTGGGGCTAAATAATGTGCAGAACAGACCAGCGCTACTCAGAGAAGAAGAAATGGGGCAGAAGTATTATGTATGTGTTAACCACTGGGGCTTCATTTTGGGCCCCATAGGTGGAAATGTGAGTGGGTAGGGGTCAGAGAATAGCCTCTCAAATTCCTTTCGCATCAGTATAATTGGCTTTCTTTCACATCCCATTGACCTTGATTTCTGCATTTTGAAGTGAATGATCTTTTTAGGACCAGAGCGGGGGGCGGGGGGAGGTGTCTTTCCTACCATTTCTTCATGCATGCCTGACAGATCACGTGCCCTTTTATTTTATCTTTTCACCCTGGAGGCAAGAGATGGCTGCTGTGTGTTTCCCAACAGGATTCCCAGTAGAAAACTTGTTAAGAACTGCTGGTGTAGGCCTGATACCTAAGCTGGCTGTTCGCTTTTCCTCTGACCTAATGCTTTAAGATGAAAGGTAGCAGATTTTAGCTGACGGTGCATCCAAAATTGCTGGAGTGGTTGGCTTCTGAAGACCTGAATGAGAATGTGAAATGGAATCAGTAAGACAACGACCCTCTCAGGCTGGGGCTATGTTGATGGGTGATATCCTTTCTTTTACACAGACTGTGGGGTCCTTGTCCATAAAAGCTGTAAGGAGAACATGGCTGCTTGTTCCAAGGTCAAACTGAAGGTAAAGACTTCCCTGTTTTCTTTTGAGCACTGTTTCCCAAAATGCAAGTGTGGGGGTGTCTAGAAATCATACGATGGCAATTGCACCAGGAAATTGGAATGTAGATCTCTGCTTTTGAGTTGGGGCGACTTTCTCAGTCTCTGAAAATCCCAGGCTTGTTGTTTTGCTTCCTGTTCCTGTTGCATTAAAACCTTCAGGCCACACTCTCAGTCCTTGTTGAGGATATAACATCGGCTGGGTTCACACCACACTAACCCGCCTGGATTATCGTGTTGTCTGAATGCAGTGCGTTTACCGCAAGGTGGCTTATTAACCATGCAGTGCGGTTTATTTTTCTCAAACAAGCCACCTTGAGAATTCGTGCACGTCTTTTCCTTTCCACAGGTGAATGTAAGAAATCCAGGTCCTCATACTTCTAGTCTTGATGAATATTATTCAGTGGCATTGTTCAGGTTGGTTAACAACACACGCTGCATGCTTAACAAGCAACCCTGTGGAAAACGTGCTGCATTCAGACAACACGATGGCCCACCTTGCGGAAAATGCGTTGTGTTCAGACAACACGATAACCCATGGTTCAGCAGCAACCCACACTGGGTGGATTAGCATGTGAACCCAGCCATCCAGTAGATCAGGGTTAGGGGGCAGGATTTCTGTACCTCCTGCATCTTCAGCCTAACCACATTGTTGCCAGTCTATATTTATTCCCCAGGCCCTCCCACCTGGCTGTTGAATAATATTAGGGTGACCATATGAAAAGGCGGACAGGGCTCCTGTATCTTTAACAGTTGCACAAAAAGGGAATTTCAGCAGGTGACATTTGTATATATGGGGAACCTGGTGAAACGTCCTCTTCATCACAACAGTTAAAGCTGCAGGAGCTATACTAGAGCGACCAGATTTAAAAGAGGGCAGGGCACCTGCAGCTTTAACTGTTGTGATGAAGAGGGAATTTCACCAGGTTCTCCATATATACAAATGACACCTGCTGAAATTCCCTTGTCTGTGCAACTGTTTAAGACACAGGAGCCCTGTCCTCCTGTTCATATGGTCACCCTAAATAATATTCACGGAGATTAGAGCTATGAGCACCTGGGTTTCTCACATTCACCCGTGGAAAGGAAAAGCTGTACATTTGATTCTGCCCCCTTTATCCTGGGCATTTATCTGTGATAGATCATGCATTTGGCTGCATCCTAATCAATGAGGGCTTCTAAGCACAATGACTTGAAACTTTAGCTCTGTTGTCGTTCAGAATTGCTGAGGCCTCCCTCCATTTGGCCAAGAGCAGTAAATGGAATGCTGAGCTGAATGGCTCATTGACCGGAAGAGCAAAGCACTTTTGAAGGACCCCTCCCCACAAAGTCCCTCCCCATGTCAAAACGTTCAGACACGTGGAAAGCTAGAAACCTTCCTGATGCATGAGCTTCTCACATGCAGGGAGATTCTGATCAAGGCAATGGAGGTGGCGGCTCTGATGTCAGTGAGGCGGTGAATCCGCTCCGGGTTTCAGTCACAACTCTAAAGGAGCTCTCCAAGAGTTCCGACTGGAACTGACTAAAACCCGGAGCGGATTCTCCACCCCACTGACATTGGAGCCACCAGGGTCCACTGGATCAAGGGCCACTTTTTTTAAAAAAAGTGCTTCTCTGCATGTGTTCCAAGATCATTCACCTGCGTGGAAGGCTATATGGGGGTGGAAATACCCTAGGGATGGACACATGTACATTCTAACCTTCTTGAACTAATTATTTCTAAAGCAAAGCTGAAATCTGTCCTTTCTGTGTTTTTATTTCATCTCCAGAGAACAGGCCTTCAGCCCCATGATACTTCCTCATTGCCTACAGTAATCATGAGAAGTAAATGTGAGTAAATTTATTTTGTTTTGGTCAATCCCTCCCTCCTTCATTCTGCAGTTTCCCAAAGGCTGGTCATTTTATTATACGACAGAGCAATTTTTATAAGCTTAGCCTAGTATTTGCACGTGCATTAAGCAACTGAGCAACAGGTCCCGTTTGTTGGATAAGCATACCGTTATCCTGTCGTTCATTTTGGCAAAACCCTGAAAGTGGCGTCAATCAAGTGCGGGTGACTTGTTACAGGTCTGCAGAACCCGGGGAAGCTTATAGAAATGAGAGAGCCGTAGAAAAGTTCAACTGACTTTTAAGAAGTAGGTCACAACACCAGCCTCCCACACTGCGTAGAAATCAGATTTAGACCACAGATGAATTATCCCGGCATGTGCATAACTATTTTCCGGTGACGACAGCGTACGACTGGTGACAGAAACTCTTAGATAAGAGACTACATGCTCCGTCGTGATTTTTCACATCAGAGAGAGAGGACCCATAGACAATGCCATAGATACCCTGAAAAGAACGAGGTTAGAAGAGCTAGGGCTGGTCTTGTGGTAGTAAAAAATGTCCACGTTATAGGTGACTCAGCACATTTAATTTAGTGTCGGGCTTGTTCGATATTTTGAGCTGCCTGTTGGGACCCTTTAAAAGTAGGAAACAGCTAGCAATGAATACTGCATCAAGAGATGAGTTTATACAAATCAAACCTGGTTCAGACGACATGTTCAGCCACAGTGATTAAGCATTTTCCACTAAATTTTACGGCTTAGTGTGGTTGGGAACCATTTATTTATTTATTTATTGCACTTATATACCGCTCCCATAGCCAGGGCTCTCTGGGCGGTTTACAGAAATTCTAAAATTAAGATAAAAACGAGTATACAAAATTTAAAATTCTAAAACACAGAACATACACACATAAAGCATTAAAAACCGTTTAAAAAACCTAAACATGTGGGTGATTAAGATGTGCCGCTGTATGCCTGGGCAAAGAGGAAAGTCTTAACCTGGTGCTGCAAAGATAGCAGCGTTGGTGCAAGGCGAGCCTCGTCAGGGAAATCATTCCATAGTCTGGGGGCCACCACCGAAAAGGCCCTGTCCCTCGTTGCCACACTCCAAGCCTCTCTCGGAGTAGGCATCCGGAGGAGGACCTTAGATGTTGAACGTGGTGACCGGGTATATTCACGTCGGGAGAGGCGTTCCATCAGGTATTATGGTTCCAATCCGTGTAAGGCTTTATAGGTCAAAACCAGCACCTTGAATTGGGCTCGGAAACATACAGGATTGTTTCCACCATTTCCAACCATGGTGGCTACATAACCACAGTTTAGCTCACATGTAATTTTTTGCAACTCCTGATACAGTTGTGCTGGTGGGGAACTGGCAACCAGGTTACAAGAGATTTCAACTTCTTATTTAAAAGCACCGGTTGTGCTGTTCTAAGCTTTTTCTTGTGTGAAGCATAGGCAATGAATCGCCCCCTAATGAAGGCTCTGCTGGCCTCCCATTACGTGGTGCAGGAACCCGCAGTACCCTCGTTGATACTAAAATATTCAGACCATTCAGCAAATATCTGAGATTTAAACATCTCATCATTAAAAGAGAAACCTTAAAAGGCCAAAGACCTGAAGGCCTTGGCAAGTCTGAGAACTGTAACTCCAAGTACACTGGGGCGTGGTCTGAGATTACCAATGTGTCAATCCTGCAAACCTTTATTTGCTGCAGTAAAGAAGCAGAAACCAAGAAGTAATCTAATTGAAAAGAGTTATAATGTACTGGTGAAATAAAGCTGTAACTACATAGAATCATAGAATAGCAGAGTTGGAAGGTGCCTCTAAAGCATCCACCCTTTTCTATCTGCAAACCTTTTGCAGATAGAATCATAGAATAGCAGAGTTGGAAGGGGCCTCTAAGGCCATCGAGTCCAACCCCCTGCTCAATGCAGGAATCCACCCTAAAGCATCCCTGACAGATGGTTGTCCAGCTGCCTCTTGGAGGCCTCTAGTGTGGGAGAGCCCACAACCTCCCTAGGTAACTGATTCCATTGTCATACTGTTCTAACAGTCAGGAAGTTTTTCCTGATGTCCAGCTGGAATCTGACTTCCTAAAACTTCAGCCCGTAATTCCGTATCCTGCACTCTGGGAGGATCGAGAAGATATCGTGACCCTCCTCTGTATGATAACCTTTTAAGTATTTGAAGAGTGCTCTCATGTCTCCCCTCAATCTTCTCTTCTCCAAGCTAAACATGCCCAGTTGTTTCAGTTTAAACATGCTCACTAAGCATTTGCTGCAAAAGGCTTTGTAGCCTAACCATGGCTCAGCGTGTCGTCTGAACAGGGCCAATGCCTCTTTCCATATTCCTGTTGCATTTTGAATATGCAGTAAAGCAAGGGTGGACAACTTGTGGCCCTCTCGGTGTTTTGGCCTACAACTCCCACCAACCCTTGCCAGCATAGCCAGTGGTGAGGGATGGTGGGAATTGCAGGCTAAAACATCTGGAGGGCCTCAAACTGCCCACCTGTGCAAGGTACTCTGTAGTCTTGGCAGTGACGCCTGTTGATGTTCCCCTTGCAGCCTCTCAGCCAAAGGAAAGACCTCGATCTGCGATACTTGCCCCAGACGAGAACACCGTGACCTCCCTGTTCAATAACAGGAGATCCCAGCAGCTGCAAAACCCAGCCCTTTCGAAAAGTGTCTCGATCCAGAACATTGCCGGGTAAGATTAGTTCTTTCTGGGGTGGGTATTATGGTGACCATGTGGAAAAGAAGACAGGGCTCCTGTATCTTTAACAGTTGTATAGAAAAGGGAATTTCAGCAGGTGTCATTTGTATGCATGCAGCACTGAGTGAAATTCCCTCTTCATCACAACAGTTAAAGCTGCAGGAGCCCTTCCCTCTGACCAGATACAAAAGAGGACAGGGCACTTGCAGCTTTAACTGTTGTGATGAAAAGGGAATTTCACCAGGGGCTGGCTGAAAGAGGTTCAACACCCCTGGAGTGGCCAACGCAGGTCTAGACGAACCTGTGGTCTTACCTGATGTATGCAAGACCACATTGCACGCTGTGTGCATTTTATCAGCTTCGTAGGGCAGTGTGGTTTAAAGACCACAACCTCGTCTGAATGTGCCCAGGGCTGGCGCTACCATTAGGCCAACTAGGCAGCCGCCTTGGGCGCAGACCTCAGAGGGGCGCAGTACTGACCTTTAAGGGTCACAGTTTTATATAAATTAGCAGTTTTAAGGGGGAAAAAAACGTAAGTTCAAGATTGTGCTTATTTTTTCTACAAAACATCTGTTCTTAAAAATGGAAGTTGGCAATTTTGGGTGTGTGTGTGTGCAAGTAGCTTGCCTTGCCTAGGGCGCAAAATAGTCTGGCCCTGGCCCTGAATGTGCTTGTTATCTCCTGTTCACAAAAAGGTATCAAGGAAAGCTTAGTGAATTTGACTGGAATTTCCAACAGTGATCAAAGTGAGTTTGCGGGGGAGAAGAGACAGGATTCTGCTTCTCTCCCCTGCAAAAAGCACCCCCTCCGTGCACGGCTTTTTAGCTCTTTAACGGAGATCTGGGTTCCCAGAGCCAGTTCTTTGCAAACGCTTGATCCCAGCCTGAAATCCTGAATAGCTTGCTCTTTTCTGTTTCCTTAACCCCCCCCCCTCCCCAAACATGCCATCAGAGTCGGGAATGACGAAAACATGCTACACAACTGGAAGATCCTCTCTCACTCGACAGACTCCTTGAATAAAATCTGCCGAGTGAATGAATCCATGGAGTCCTTAACAGACGAAGGTGAGTGGCGGCTGATCAAACCGGCTGAAGCCGTGATGAAGCTGCAGGATGGTGAGGCGGCTGACTCTTTCCCGCTCTATCCTATTCGCTTGTTTCTCAAACTTGAACTCGGATCCAGACCCTCGCTTCCCAGTCGAAGCACGGTGGTTTGATTTTCTGTTCGTTCCGTGAATACGCAGTTTCAGACGTGGGGGTCAAATTTATTCAGCGGAGGCTGTTGAGTCCAGTGTCAGTGGGATGCTGAATCCGCTCTGGGTTTCAGTCAGAACTCTAAAGATCAAATTCACAGTCCCACTGATGTTGGAGTCACCAGCCTCCACTGCATTTATTTTCATTGGCCTCGTTTATTTATCTATTACATTTATATCCTGCCTTTTTTCTTCCAAAGAACCCAAGGCAACGGACTTAATCCTCCTCTCTATTTTATCCTCACAACAACAACCCTGTGAGGTAGGTTGGGCTGAGAGTCTGCAACTGGCCCAAAGTCACCCTAAGTGAGCTTCCATGGCCGTGTGGGGACTAGAACCCGGATCCCCTGGATCCCAGTCTAGAACTGTAGCCGCTACACCACACTGCCCCTGGATATAAACCCAACCCCAATGAGATTCCATCTCCACTGATCTGAGTCTAGGACACACAAAACCGTGTCAGTTCAAGCAGCAGGAACTAGGGGTCACCTTGGTGGCAGAGAAATTTCCTCCACTTCAGGAACTTTCTCAAATGGTATTCATGGGACAAGTGAACGGGTTTCTCTTTGCAATTTGCCGCTGCCTTGCATAATCCTCAGCTCCAGGCCTATCTATTAATTGCCTCCATTGCTTGAATATGCAGGCTTCACAAAGCTCTCTTCAAGCATTCTCTTAATTTGCCAGAGTAAACAAAGGCAGATAAATCGCATGTTAATTACAATGCAATTACACGAAATTACATAAATGGCTTACTCTTGGGATTTACGAAGTAATTGAGGACTTACTCAGCATTAACTACCAAGTAGAAAAGAGGGCTGGGTTTTTGTGTGTTTTTTTGACATTGGAGTTGAGCCCAATTCTCATAGATCAACCAAAGATGATTCCTGTTCTCGCTGGCTATGTGATCCAGCCAACATGTTGACATCATGGTACCCTGTAGCCAATCAGATCCGACTCTGACGACATCATGAACTCAAATCACTGCAAATGGGTGTGATATATCTTGGGAAATGTTTTCTCAGTTGTTTCTGGTAAAATGTACTCCCCCTTTTCTGTTCAGCTCCATTCCACTAGCAACTTTTCTGGTCAAATTCACATAATTGTAGTTCCATCATCATCGTCATCATTATCATCATCATCATCTATTTCTTATTCGCCTCTTCCTCTGGATTGAGGCAGGGAACAACATCAAAAATAAAAATACTATAAACTATATAAAACTGATTAAAAACATATAAAGCTAATACATAAGAACTTTTAGGCTAATGCGGAAAGCCTGCTAGAGAAATACAAAAAGAGCTGAAATCACTAATGGCTAATACAAGGCATAAAATGGATGTTGGTCCCAGTTTGTAAGCCCAGAGGGCATTGAGCTGGCTGGGGCATGCTGGGAATTGTAGTCAAGCAATCTGGAAGGCACCAGGTGGGAGGAGGATGTTCTAGGCCCTGCGGGAATTGATGGAGCTTCTAGGTAAAAGATTCGAGGCTGCTGCTGATTGCATTGAGTTTCCCAAGTTCAACTGAACCCTTATATCCCCACGCAGGGCTTGATGCCTGCGAAAGCTCCACCCCTCCAGCCAATGCTGCACAGAATGGTCAAGGGGCCGTGCTCCGTCCCCATGGAATGGGGTGCGCCTTCCCTTCTCCAATGAAAGGTGGACCCAAAACCACCTTGGCCAATGGATGAAGCTGATTGGGACTCCCCGCTGCTGCTCTAAGGTTCGGAATCTGCGAACCCAGATTCTGAGATGTCTTCTAGGAGTTGCAATGGGTTCTAGGGCCGTGAAACCTCCTAGGCAGCCGGTCCTGACTTCGGGCCATCATCGTAGGGAATCGCCATCACTCCACCCCAAAACTGGATCGCACTGCCAGCCACCGGGCGCATCAGTCCGCAGAACAGGGAACCTGGTTGGGGGAAGAATCCCTGACCACCTCTTTTCTTCCCCGCTCTGGTTCCTAGGTGCAGACATGAACGAAGGCCAGCTCATGGGAGATTTCGAAATGGACTCAAAGCAGCTGGAAGCCCAGTCCTGGAGTCAAGTGGTGGACAGCAAGTTTCTCCGGCAGCAAAAGAAGGATGTTGTGAAGCGGCAAGATGTCATATATGGTGAGCATCATGCTAGGCAACGAAAATTGGTCCATCTGAGTTCTGCAACCTTGTATACATTGGGAAAAGAGTGTGAGGTTTCTCTTATCTTTGCATCTTTTTTTCTTCTGCTGCTAATCACAGGGAGGGACAAGGAGGTACAGAGGCTAACTCAAGCCTCGTCTTTACTACTAGAAATCTTGTTTAGCAGCTCCTCTGCTTTCGTATTTCGGCAGGCATTTCACTGAATTTCTCTCCTTCTCTCTCTCTTTAAAACAGATCTTTTTAGCGCTCTGCTATTTCTTTTTGCTATGGTGCTTTTTACACTCTGCTGTTTTCTGACGTTGCTTGATGTGTGTGTTCCTATTTTGTTTGGTTGTTTGTTGTTTTATATTGCCTGTGGACAGCCTCGAACCTTTCTTGATGAGGCAGGACATCCTAAATTTGGTAAATACGCCTCCGAGCAGGACTCAAGCCTTCGCCAACCATGGAAAAGGTCTCAGATTTGTAACCCAAAGCCGAAGCGCGCTTGCAAAGCTGTATGCTCTGACCAGCTTAGGGCAGGATGGACCCCCGGGTTCACCTTATTTATTTATTTATTTATTTATTTATTTATTTATTTATTTATTACATTTCTATACCGCCCAATAGCCGGAGCTCTCTGGGCAGTTCACAAGAATTAAAACCATTCAAAGTATAAAACAACAGTATAAAACCATACTATAAAATACAATATAAAAGCTCAACCAGATCAAAACAGCAGCAATGCAAAATTACAAATTTAAAACCATGTTATTTAAAATTTATAGATTGTTAAAATGTTGGGAGAATAAAAAGGTCTTCACCTGGCGTCTAAAAGCATATAATGTAGGTGCCAAGCGAACCTCCTTAGGGAGCTCATTCCACAGCCGGGGTGCCACAGCAGAGAAGGCCCTCCTCCTGGTAGCCACCTGCCTCACTTCCTTTGGCAGGGGCTCACGGAGAAGGACCCCTGAAGATGACCTTAGGGTCCGGGCAGGTACATATGGGAGGAGGCGTTCCTTCCGATAACTTGGCCCCAAGCCGTTTAGGGCTTTAAATGTTAATACCAGCACTTTGAATTGGGCCCGGACCTGGACTGGCAGCCAATGAAGCTGGAAAAGGACTGGCGTAATGTGGTCTCGTCGGCCAGAACCTCTTAGTAACCATGCTGCCCTGTTTTGTACCAGTTGAAGTTTCTGGACCGTTTTCAAAGGCAGCCCCACGTATAACGCATTGCAGTAATCCAAACGAGAGGTTATCAGAGCATGGATAACTGTAGCTAAGCTATCTCTGTCCAGATAAGGGCGCAGCTGGAGAGACCCCTTGCATTCTTGTCTCTCTGCTCCTCTTTTGCAGAACTGATGCAAACGGAGATGCATCACATCCGGACCTTGAAGATCATGAGTGACGTCTACAGCAGGGGGATGGTGCAGGAGTTGCAGTACGAGCAGCAGATGGTGGAAAAGGTCTTCCCTTGCCTGGACGACTTGTTAAACATCCACAGCCAGTTCTTCCAGCGGATTCTGGAGAGGAAAAAGGAGTCGCTGGCGGACAGAAGCGAGAAGAACTTCGTCATCAAGAGGATAGGGGACATCCTCGTGAACCAAGTAAGCACAGCCGAGGGCACAAAGCGTAGATTTCAGGACACCTCATCTAGGCTGTAGATGCTGAAAATGAAATCAAATCAAAACTTTCCTTCTGCATGTGGAAAGGCAGAATTCTGCAGCCTCGGTCATGCAAGTGAAGTATTCAGTTTGCCCAGTCCATTCTGCGTTCATGAGTGGGGGCAAAAAAACCTACACAAAACTCTAAAACTACTCCCCCCCCCACACACACACATATCACTGCAAATCCTGCTCAGTAATCTCTTTCTCTCTCCCTGGTCTTCCCCCCTGATGGAGCCCAGTTAGCTCACTCCTCTTCAGTTCAAACCTTTTGCAGATAGAATCATAGAATAGCAGAGTTGGAAGGTGCCTACAAGGCCATCGAGTCCAACCCCCTGCTCAATGCAGGAATCCACCCTAAAGCATCCCCGACAGATGCTTTAGGGTGTATGTGTATTAAAAAATATACAGCTGAAGCGAAATATCCCCCCTACCCCAAATTAATCCCCATTTGGAGGAGGTCAGTTTTAGGGAACATTTTAGCCATTCTTTTCAGGATCAGGCAGATTTCTAGTAATTTTCAGAGGGGGGGGGCAGGATTTATGGGGCAAAAGCATCCGAAGGGGCAGCAATGGGCCAACAAAGGCCGTTTCTGCACCAGCCCGAAAATCCGAGTTGATCACGGAGGAGTCCCTGTGCGTCCAAATGATGCACAGGGACTCCCGGGGGCAGGCGGGGATGAGCATGGGTTTTCCAAGGGATAAAGAAACCTTAGGAAAACCTAATTCCTCCTGCAGTCTCGGGATCATCCCAAGACCGAGGGAGGTGTGTGGCCGCCTGTCCCGGCTTCTTCCCTCCTCCCCGTAAGTAGTGGGGGTCATCAAAGGGACGGAGCTGGGACAGGAGCATTCCAGGGACATCGGGGGTGGGGTGGGGAGCAGGGTCGGGTTTTTTTGGGGGGGGTTACCTTATTTTTTGCTGGAGAACGAGTGTGCTCCAGCTCCTTTTCCTTTTAAAAAAAAAAAAAAAACGCAGCTGCAATGCACGCAACATCCCTCGTCCCTTCCAGAATGTCGCGCGGCTGTGTAGACAACAGGGCAGCGATCCCGGAAGTCGGTAACTCCAGGATCGCCCCCTCTCTGTCCCTCTACACCCGTAGGTATAGAAAGGGCCAAAGGTGGGGCTAGCAGGGACACAACACCACCCCTCCTCTCTCATCTCACACTATTGCCCCGCTCGTGCTCTTCGCTCCTCTGATGCCATGTTTCTCGCCTGCCCAAGGGCCTCTACTTCCCTTGCTCGGCTTCGTCCATTCTCTTCTGCTGCCCCTTACGCCTGGAACGCTCTTCCAGAACATTTGAGAACTACAAGTTCAACCGCAGCTTTTAAAGCTCAGCTAAAAACTTTTCTTTTTCCTAAAGCTTTTAAAACTTGATGTTGTGCAGACTTCTACTGTTACTTTCTACTGTTAGTTTTACCCTACCCTGTGCCTGCTTACCCTACCCTGTACCTGTTTGCATTCTCTTCCCCTCCTTATTGTTTTACTATGATTTTATTAGAATGTAAGCCTATGCGGCAGGGTCTTGCTATTTACTGTTTTACTCTGTACAGCACCATGTACACTGATGGTGCTATATAAATAAATAATAATAATAATAATAATAATAATTTCCAGTGCGCAGGGGGCGTGATGTCATCTGCCACCCTGTCTCAGGCTTCCCCCTTCCCTCTGAGCTCCACTGCAACACTAGACGGGGGAAAGGGGGTATTGAATTTTCCTAGCAGTGCGATGTTTTCCCCCTGTTGTCGCGCAAAGCATTTCTGGATGGCTTGATCTTTCCAAAAGACCTGCCGCTGGAGGAGGTGAAAGCTGGTTGGTCCACATTTTTGGACTCCCGTGGGGGCAGCAGGGGTGGGGGGAGATGAGCGTGGGATGGGACTGTCACGTTGACACTTCCATTTTTGCCAGTACACCACCGGGCAGCGGCTTTCTTTTCGTTTGTTTTCCAAATCTGGTTTCGCTGCTGCCCAGGTGGCAAAAGCACTCCTCCCTCCCAACAGTGCCCCCCTCCCTGGAACAATGCTCTGTAGGGGGGCAGCATTGGGTGGGGTGGAGAACGGCAAGCATTGGCCTACCAGTCGGAGTTCTGTGTTGCTTTCCGCAGCAGCCAAACTAAACTTCAAAGAAGTCGGGCAGGAGCCACTTCTGCCCAGTTTCCCCGTGACCCCCCTCCAATTACTAGACTTTTCTTTCTTCCTGATCTCCCCACCCCCTCGTCTTCCCCGCTCTGAGACTGTTGGAGATCTCTAATTTATATTTTCTGTCTCCTAGTTTTCCGGGGAGAACGCCGAGCGAATGAAGAAAACCTACGGCAAGTTCTGCGGGCACCACAACGAGGCAGTCAATTACTTCAAAGACTTGCATTCCAAGGAGAAACGGTTCCAAGCGTTCATCAAGGTAAACCTACCTTTTATATACTGCTTTCATAGTGCAATATCCTGCTTGGTGTAGATTAGGCCTAATTTGCAAGAGATCAGCAAGGATTTGTTGCTCCCAACTGTTTAACAATAGCAGAAATGAAACGATTTCCCCACCTGCATTCTTAAATTAATACTGTTGAAGTAAAGCTTTGGGGCAACCTGGCATGGATTTTTATGTGAAATGACAGTGAGCCTTGTGGGTTCTGGTACTCAAAACAAAGTTCTGTGGCCCAGATTTCTTTAACACGAAGTGTATGTCTTTTGCACCTGGCTCCAGTTGGTGGATCTCGGGGTGCAATTAAAAAACTAAGCCTGCCCACCTCTGACGTGGTGATGGCCACCAATTTGGATGGCTTTAAAAGGGGGCTGGATAAATTCCTGGAGGAGAAGGCTATCCATGGCTACTAGTCCTGATGGCTGTGTGCTACCTCCAGTATTAGAGGCAGCAAGCCTGTATGTATACACCAGTCGCTGGGGAACATGGGTGGGAGGGTGCTGTTGCACCATGTCCTGCTTGTGCATTCCTGGTCGACAGCTGGTTGGGCGACTGTGTGGACAGAATGCTGGACTAGATAGACCTTTGGTCTGATCCGGCATAGCTCTTCTTATGTTCTTATGATCTTACTTGCCCCAGATAAGAGAGATCATTGGGAAAATGTGCCCTGCTGCGGGCACAGAATAAGTGAGGGGGGTCATTTGCAAGGTACAAGCGCTTCTCTGATGGTGATAGGTGGGGTAAGGGTTATCTGGGAGGGTACCTTGAATTGCTCACTCCTTACCAAGCAAGAATTGTTGTTTTCTTCCTCGTTCTCTAGAAAAAGATGAGCAGCTCCGTGGTGAGACGCCTGGGCATTCCCGAGTGCATTTTGCTAGTGACACAGAGAATCACCAAATATCCAGTACTGCTACAGAGAATACTGCAGTATACGAAAGGTTAGATCCTTCTGAGAATCTTGGTCTTGCACAACTCTTCTCTTTTTTTAGGCTGGAAAAGGTGATTTCTTCCATTTCTCTGGGTGTGGACTTAGGTGGGGGTAAGACGTCTGGGTCCTTAAAAAGTGCTTTAAAACGTTTTCCAGCGTGGCAGGCACATGGCAACGTGAACCTCAAAAAGAGCGGCCTTAGTTAAACCCAGTTCATCATGGCTTAGAAGGCATCTTTTGAAGGCATGTTTTGCAAGAAAGCACCACAAGCATTTTGGTGTTCCTTTGTATATTTGCTTGCCGAGGTCCTTCTTGGCTTGGACGAAAGCCCTTTCCATGGAAAGCTCCGTTTCATGGAAGTGGTTCTGAAACGGTGCTTCCAAATGTTAAATTTCTAAAACAACGCTCTCAGAATGGTTCCATTTGATTTAACTGCTCATACGTAGGTTTGTGCATGGTACATCCGAGGCAAGGGATTGTTTTCCTGTGTAGGCCCACTGAGACACACGAAAAGTCGATGTGGAGGCTGCAGCCAATGATGGGTGGAGCCAGAAACAAAGTGGGTGGGTGGAGTCTTCAGGATTGCTAGCCACCCCATCCTTTTTCTACCTCTCACACACAAGAGAGAGAGAGAGGGAGAGGAAAGAGCAATTCCCAAATGGATGGTTTAGAGAGCAAAAGTGGTCTCCCAACAGCTGGGCAACCAGATGATGCGGATGGCTGTGTGAAATTAAGCTCAATTCCCCACCCCTGTGATACATGTTCCTTTCATGCTGCTTCTGAAATTGATGTCTATTTGGGTAGAAATACTGGAATACAAAATACCCATGTGCCGTTGTCAGTTGCGAAGGGACACGCATGCGTTTTATGCTTTAAGAGCCTTGTGTGGCGCAGAGCGGTAAAGCAGCAGTTTCTGCAGCTGAAACTCTCCCCACGGCTTGAGTTCGATCCCAGCGGAAGCTGGTTTCAGGCAGCTGGATCGGGTCGACTCAGCCTTCCATCCTCCTGAGGTCGGTAAAATGAGTACCCAGTTAGCTGGGGGAAAGGTAATAATGGCCGGGGAAGGCAACGGCAAACCACCCCGCTATATAAGGCCTGCCAAGAAAACATCAGCGAAAGCTGGCGTCCCTCCAAGAGTCAGTAATGACTCAGTGCTTGCATGAGAGGTTCCTTTCCTTTCCTATTATATGGAAGCAGAGACCTGATTATTTCCCTGGTATCACAACCAGAGAAAGTACTGCAAGTTGACCGTCCTTGTTTTCAATGAGGAGAGGTCTAAAAGTTCTGGTTAAGGGTGTCTGTGTGTTGCAGTATGTTAAGCTGATGGCTCGGGGAGTGTCCAGGAAAGGGGATCAGATAAGAAGTTAGGAGTGGGATGTTCCAAACGCAAGAGCTGGGGAAAAGGAAAAAAAAAGAAAGGGCAGCAACTGACAGGCGCGTCTCTTGTGTTTTCAAGAAAACGACATCGAACATCAAGACCTGGTGCTGTCGCTAAACCTGGTGAAGGAAGTCATCACCGCCGTGAACAGCAAAGTCAGCAACTACGAGAAGAAGATGCGCCTCAACGAAATCTACACCCGGACGGACAGCAAGTCCATCATGAGGATGAAGAGTGGGCAGATGTTCGCCAGGGAGGACCTGAGGCGCAGGAAGTTTGTGCAGGATGGACCCGTCTCCCTGAGAAATGCAGCGAGTCGATTGAAAGGTAAGGGACAGTCCGGTTGGATAGAAATGAGCGTCTTTGGACACACCCCAGTGTGCTTGCCACATTGAGGCAGTCTCTCAAATTCCTAGCCCACTGAAGCACAACTGGACATTGTTGTTCTGGTATCCAAGGCAGTAAGCCTATATACACCGGGTGTTGGGGAACATGGGTGGGAGGCTGCTGTTGCACCTTTGTCCTGCTTGTGGGTCCCTGGTCGACAGCTGGTGGGCCACAGTGATATGAAACGGGTTCATCGAGTAGCCTTTACCCGGCTTCGATTCGAGCTGATGGACACAATGATGTTACAGGGTAGATTCCAAGGTATTCCATCGAAAGATAGACTATATATACGTGGCAGCCCTGAAATAGAAGATTTAGCCCACCATTTACTTGAATGTTGTTTATATTCAAAATGTAGAGAACATTATCTATCTATGTTTTTAATACGCATGAGAGGCTGGACAGCCAAGGATAAATTGTCCTTTCTCCTACGTGGTTCTAACTATTTTGTGACCCAGAGGGTTGCTCTCTTCGCTCTTAAAGCAGCCAGTATAAGGAAAAAAGAATGAGAAAAAATGGATTAATTAATAAATTTTTATCAAATGTTGTAATATACGTGGGGTCTTATTAACTGTTAGTCTTATAACTGTATATTGTTTTAAAATTTTAAATCATAAATTTTAAGTAATGTCCTTTTTTAAAGATATGTGATTTTTTGAAATGGTCAGAAGACTTATTCAATAAGGGTATTCATTCATTCATGTGTGAACAGAGTGCTGGACTAGATGGACCCTTGGTCTGATCCAGCAGGGATCTTCTGATGTTCTTACGTTTCTTAATTAAATCCATGTACCCTGCCCTTTGTTCTCCATGGGTCTCTAAATAATTTATTACAATAATTTAAGATCACAATTAATATAGAACAAAGTGCATAAAACAAAAACATAAAGCTCCCCCCGCCCCCAAATCAATACAATCTAGTCTGGCTCTACCATTAGACACAGTGAGGCATCTATCTGCCTTAGGCAGCTGATTTGAGATGCCTTAATAGGGCAGCAAAATGGGTAGTTATTTAATTTTTTATTATTGTATTTTTAATCCCCAGAAAGAGTGCCTATGGGATTTTCTGTCTCAGATGCCAACATACCTTGGTTATCCTTGGGTACTATACATCTTGACTTTGGGGTGTCATTTATTGTTTCACTGCTGATGTTAACAGCCAACAAATCTGGCAATATCAGCATAAGATAGCAGCAATAAGTTATCAATTAGCTGCCAAAGGCACACTGTTTTAACTTGCCGCCTAAACACCAAGAGAGATTAAGCAAGCCAGACTTCCCTAGGGAAGTTTGGGTACTCCTAGTAAAAAGGTAACATGATCTGAAGCTGATTGATGCAGCTTCTTCTGCATCAAAGGTCTTGATAAGATGTTCTTTCTCCTGCACAGCTGTATGACCCTCTTGATACGTGCTGTATTCAGCATACGTAGCTAAGATGTAGACAGTAAATTGCTCCTCCCAGGTACATGTGTGACGTGGCTCTTAAGAAACCTCCTATCCGAAGTACATCTGAATAGTGGAGGTGGATCCAGGGGGAGTGATTCAGCTGTAATAGAATTTAGCCTGGGGGCGATTCCTAAAGTTTTCAGGAATGTATGTGTGTGTCATCTTCAGCCTGGGGAGACAGCTGGAAATGTTGATTTCAAATGGATTAGAGAGACCCCAGATAGGAAAAAGAAGCCCTAGGTCAGAATCTTAGAATAGAATAGAATAGAATAGAATAGAATAGAATAGAATAGAATAGAATAGAATAATTGTTATCTTCGCCCTGTGGGGAAGAAGAAGGACCGAGGGGACAGGAGCAGGCCGAGGAAACATTGGGGCCTGCTCCTGTTGGACTCTTCCCCCACCCCCACAGGGCAAACTTCCATCTTGGCCCTGTGGGGAAGAAGAAGGACCGAGGGGACAGGAGCAGGCCGAGGAAACATCGGGGCCTGCTCCTGTTGGACTCTTCCCCCACCCCCACAGGGCAAACTGCCATCTTGGCCCTGTGGGGAAGAAGAAGGACCGAGGGGACAGGAGCAGGCCAAGGAAACATCGGGGCCTGCTCCTGTTGGACTCTTCCCCCACCCCCACAGGGCAAACTGCCATCTTGGCCCTGTGGGGAAGAAGAAGGACCGAGGGGACAGGAGCAGGCCGAGGAAACATCGGGGCCTGCTCCTGTTGGACTCCCCTCCTTCGGGAGCAGGACAATCCCATCAGCCCTTTCCCCAGTCCACTTAATTTCTCTCTCTCTTTACCTCTTCCCTCCTGAACTCCTGTTCCTTGTGTGTCATGTCTTTATTGGACTGTAAGCCTGAGGGCAGGGACTGTCTTTTTTGCTAAGTGTAAGCCGCTCCGAGAGCCTTTTTCGGCTGAGGAGCGGGGTATAAGTATGATAAATAAATAAATAAATAGAATAGAATAGAATATTTATTTCTTACCAGCCTCTCCGTCTGGATCAAGGCAGGGAACAACATTCAAAACAAAAGCATGATAAAATGAATAAAACTGGTTAAAAACATATAAAACTTACTTAGTTATATCCCACCTTTTGTCTAATGCTGGGTCTCAAGGCGGCATTACAAAATTTAAAACATATACATTTAAAACCTATAAATAGAAATATCCAAAGTTAAAATATGTTAAATATATTCCAATATTAAAACTTGCAAACATTTAAAATGACAGTTTTAAAAGTCCTTGGCACAGACAGAGGTCCCAATCATTCGCCAAAGGCCTTAGTTGTCTGTATCATCTTGTCCCACTTCGACTCACTAAGCCACGGTGGTTAAGCATTTTGAGCTGAACATGATGGCTTAGCGTGTCATGTGAACCATTCCTGACCACGGTGGCTGCGTAACCACGGTTTAACCACGCTCATTAACCGTTTGCTGCAAAAGGGTTAGAGGCCTAACCATGTTGTCTGAACTGGCCCTAATTCTGCTGCACATCTGGTGCAGGTGTGCACCCTATTGTGGCACGTGATGGAGGAAGTTTGTTGTTCGTGGCCACAACTCTTGGAGAAATGCTTCTTGAAACTTTTCTCTCTCCTTCCTGCTGCTCCCAGCGTGTCAATTTTCAAGGCTTTTCTGTTTACATGGCCGGAACAAATGGGATGTTGCCTTTCTGTGAAAACAAACTCTGAGCGGTAATGATGGTGAAGAGTGAGATGTGGAGAATTACAGTTTGTACCTAGCAGAACCACTTTCTGGGAATGGCAGCATCCAACAGCTTTCGGGGACAAAAATATTGATTGTGAACGAAGAGCGTTTCTGCTCTCGGAGTGTCCGCTAACCTTCTGTGACTCTCCAAGGACTTCAGATTCAGAGACAAGCGTCAACGGGAACAGGATATAGAAAAGGGTTATGTGGAAATATTTTGGATGTGATACTTTGGAGCACAGAGGACTTATTCCGAGAACTGTAGGGCCTTCTTCCTCCTTGCTGTCCTGACTCTGGGATTCCCATTGGAGCATCTGACTGGCTAATGTGTGAATGGAATGCTGGATTAGATAAGCTTTTGGTCTGATTCAGCAGGGCTCTTACGTTCTTATAAAATTCAAGTAAGCGTCAGACTGTAACCTCTCTCCAACCCCCCAAAAAGCATTCCCTAAAGTCCTCCGCCACTCCCCAATCTTCAGGCACATCTTTTCTATGTCCTACTCTTGGAATGACTGAAAAGAAACGGCCGTAGCTCAGTGTGATAGAGCACCTGCCTTTGCATGCAGAAGGTCCCAGAGGAAAAACTGTCCCTGGAGAGCTTCTGCCAGTTAGTGTTGACAATACTGGGCTAGATGGACCAATGGTCTGACTCAGTATAAAGCAGTTTCCTAAGCCTGGCCAAGATGTTCATCCCACTCTCTGGTTTAAGATGCCGAGTGTGCTGAGCATTGAGCATTCTTTGGCAGTGGCCACACAGCTTTGAAAACCTAACTTTGGATGGGGCCATGATTTGCAGGATTGTTCCTCTGACTTCAAAGCCATTTCATGGGAAATGAACCATCTTGAGATGCCAGCAGTAGTACTGATGTATACAGATATGTGGGGTTTTCTGTTTAATAAAATGGTGTCTTTCTCTCTCTCTCTCCTCGCCAGAGGTCCAGGCTGTTCTCCTCTCAGATGTTCTGATATTCCTTCAGGAAAAGGATCAGAAATACGTATTTGCATCTCTGGTAAGGTCTTCGGTGCTTTCTCTTCCACTCTTAAAAATTAATTGCATTTATTTAGGTATAAAGATGGGTCTCCGCATCTGATATTCTTAGTTCATTTTCCGGGTGTTTAATTTCTCTCTCTCTCCCCTTTGCCCCCTACTGTTAAGCAAAGGAAGTGATACTTCATTGTAGGACTATACCATATTCCTCACAAAGAACATGTTGTGGTAGGGTGTTTTTGGGTAGAGCTAGGGCAGACACTTAGGGGATGGTCCATAGCTCAGTAGTAGAGCACCTGCTTTGCTCACTGAAGGTCCCAGGTTTGATACCCAGCAACTCCAGGTAGCATTAGAAAAGCCCTGGAGAGCCACTTCCAGGTAAATATTGATAATCCTGGCCCAGATGGAACAGTGGTCTGACTCCATAGAAGGCAGTTTCATAAGAACATAAGAAGAGCCCTGATGCTGGATCAGACCAAGGGTCCATCTAGTCCATGACTCTGTTCACACAGTGGCCAACCAGCTGTTGACCAGGGACCAACAAAGCAGGACATGGTGCAACAGCACTCTCCCACCCATGTTCCCCAGCAACTAGTGCACACAGGCTTACTGCCTCGGATACTGGAGGTAACACATAACCATCAGGGCTACTAGCCACTGATAGCCTTCTCCTCCAGGAATTTATCCAACCCTCTTTTAAAGCCATCCAAATTGGTGGCCATCACTACATCTTGTGATAGTGAATTCCACAGTTTAACTCTGCGCAGTGTGAAGAAATCCTTCCTTTTATTTGTCCTGAATCTCCCACCCATCAGCTTCATGAGATGACCCCACTGGGTTCTAGAATTATGAGAGAAGAAGAAAAATGTCTCCCTGTCCACATTCTCCAAACCATGCATAATTTCACACAGCTCCATCATGTCTCCCCTTAGCTTCCTTTTTTCCAAGCTGAACAAACCCAGCTGTTGTAACCTTCCCCCATAAGGGAGATGCTCCAACCCCTTAATCATTTTAGTTGCCCTTTTCTGCACGTTTTTCAGCTCTATCTCTTGTTAGGTGTGGTGACCTGCTATGTTCCTAATTGCTGCCTCTTTATCGCCTTTCCTTGAGGTCTTGGGATATTGGTGCTGGTGAACAGCTTTGGTGTGTGGCTTTCAGGCTGCGTCAGATAAGAACGATCTCATTTGCTTCCCTCTCTCCTCCTCTTACCCCTTCCCCCTCGCTCCACAACAGGATCAAAAATCCACCGTGATCTCGCTGAAGAAGCTGATTGTCCGGGAAGTGGCCCATGAGGAGAAGGGTTTGTTCCTCATCAGCATGGGAGGGACAAACCCAGAGATGGTGGAGGTGCACGCCAGCTCGAAGGAGGAGCGCAACAGCTGGATACAAATCATCCAGGACACCATCAACACGATGTAAGGAGACCTTGTTTGTGGAGCACGTGGCCCCTGCGTGGTCGGAAGCGACCCCAAACGAAAGTTGGGGAGGGAATATAACAAGGTGGTAAAAAAGTCCCTGGTTCAGTCCATAGGTAGGGTAAGGAAAGGGTCCTGCCTGAAACCCTGCAGAGCCGTGACCAGTCCCTGTCGACAGCACTGAGCTAGGTGGATCAAAGGCGATTTCCAATGTCCCTGAGTTTGGTGTTTTCACATCTTACTGAGATGTAGACACAATTTGGTTATGACCTATAAAGCCCTATATGGCTCAGGTTCACGTTATTTGAAAGACTGTATTCTTCCCTTATGAGCCTGCCCGTTCTCTGAGATCTTCAGGGCAAGCCGTTCTCTTGGTCCCACCACCATCACAGGCATGCCTGGTGGGAACGTGGGAGAGGGCCTTCTCGGTGGCTGCTCCAGTGCTCTGGAACTCCCTTCCTAGGGAAGCTAGGCTGGCTCCGTCCTTGATGTGTTTTCAAAGGCAGGCAAACCCTTTTTATTCCAGCAGGCCTTTGGTGAATAATCTGGATCTTCGTCTATGCCTGGGACTTATGTATTTTAAATGTTTTAATATTGAAACCTATTTAATTATATTTTAACTTTTGTTTACTTCTATGTATAGCTTTTAACTGTATATGTTTTAATTTTGTAAAGCCACTTTGGGCCAAAGGCAGGATACTACTACTACTACTAACAATAATTTAGGGAAGGAGAGGAACTCTTCACTTTCTGGCTGGCTTGAGGTTCCTGCACACTTCTGTTACGAGCAGTGAAATAGGCCTATGTGTCAGGTGGGCCTGCCAAAGGCACAAATCCTTTTGCTTTCAAAAAGAAAAGGTGTGTGTGTGTGTGTGTGTGTGTGTGTGTGTGTGTGTGACAGAGCTGGGTTGACATCATTGCTACAGTTGTTAATGTGGTATGAAAAAGCAATCCTGAGAAATCCCAACCCACTGCAAGCAACCGTTCGTAATTTTAACCATGGGCTAGTAAAACCTAACTCTTATATAAATAAATGGTATCCATGCATACAGTTGAGTATCTTGCACCTTTAAAAGAACAAATAAATAAATAAATGAAACACGGCCGATAAAGCCCTTCGCTCAAGTCAGAGAAAACAGATTTTGTAACGGATCAATGAGACACGATTGAGGACACGATCAATATGATGTAAGGAGACTTTCTGTTTGGAGTGTGTGGCTCCTGCATTGCTGGGAGCGATCCCAAACAAAGGTAGCGGCTCTGCAGGGTTACAGACAAGATCCCAGTACAAGCGGCATTTTATATATAACACACACAATACGAAATAATGAAAGATGATACACGATCCGTCCAGTGCAAAATCCCATAATGTCAGATGGCAATATGCAAGAGCTGGCCAGATATTTGGGTTATTTGACTTAATAATAGTGGAGAGTTGAATGGACTCAATTTTGGACTTCTAAAACCCTGTTGGGAGTGTTAACCTAAGTACATAAGTAGAGTCATGCTGGATCAGACCAAAGGTCCATCTTGTCAAGCAGTCTGTTAATACAGTGCCCACAGGACATGAGTGCCATGGCACCCTCCTGCCCATGTTCCCCAGCAACTGATCTATATAGGCATACCACCTCTGATGTTGAAGCTAGTTTATAGCCACCATTGATAGCCTTCTCCCCCAGGAATTAGTCTAAACTTCCTGACTGTTAGAGCAGTTCGACACTGGAACCAATGACCTAGGGAGGTTGTGGGCTTTCCCACACTAGAGGCCTTCAAGAGGCAGCTGGACAAGCATCTGTCAGGGATGCTTTAGGGTGGATTCCTGTATTGAGCAGGGGGTTGGACTCGATGGCCTTGTAGGCCCCTTCCAACTCTGCTATTCTATGGTTCAATGATCCCCTTTTAAAGCCATCCAAATGGGTGGCCATCACTATGTCTTGCCTTCCTGTGAAAACTTGCGCTCCCCAACTCCCAAATCTGAAACGACCCTCTGTTAAAAGTTGAACAATTCAAGGGGGTTTCAAAAGGACGTCAGAACGCTGCCGTTTCTCCAGCGGTGCCCTCCCATTCACCCTCCTGTTTTCTCAATCTGCCCTGCAGGGATAAAGAAGAAGATGAAGGAGTCCCGAGCGAATTGGAAGAGGAAAAGCGAGTGCTGGACACCAAAGCCAGGGAACTGAAAGGTAAAAGAAGAGAAAGAAGCATGATGCAGCTAAAACCTCAGTCTAAAATATGGCGTAATTAAGTTTTCAAGGCTACTTGCTCAGCTTCATGGCCAAACATGGATCGCAGGTTTCCTGCATTGAAACTCAAACTTGGAGGTCTTCAAATGGAGGTTTTCATTAGGAACATTAGAAGCTGCGATCCATGTTTAGCTGTGAAGCTGAGCCCAGTATTGTCGACACTGACTGGCAGCTGCGGCTCTCCAGGGTTTCATTTATTACATTATATTTCTAAACTGCCCAGGAGCCAAAGCTCTTTGGGCAGTTTGGAAAAGGAAGGGAACCTCTCATGCAAGCACTGAGTCATTACTGACTCTTGGAGGGATGCCAGCTTTCGCTGACGTTTTCTTAGCAGGCCTTATAGCGGGGTGGTTCGCCGTTGCCTTCCCCAGCCATTATTACCTTTCCCCCAGCTAACTGGGTACTCATTTTACCAACCTCGGGAGGATGGAAGGCTGAGTCGACCCGAGCCGGCTGCCTGAAACCAGCTTCCGCTGGGATCGTACTCAGGCCATGGGGAGAGTTTCAGCTGCAGAAACTGCTGCTTTACCACTCTGCGCCACACGAGGCAATATTAAAAACCTTTAAAAAGCACAATAGAGTGCATAACCTAAAAACAGCTTAGTTACAAACAGATCAGCGGACAGCAGATACATATACGCACGTGTATATCCCCTCAATAGCCCCTTGATCTGATTCATAACCTGTCGTATGCTGCCACATCCCTGGAAGTAGAGGAAGGCCTTAACGTGGCACCGAAAAGATAACATTGTTGGCTGTGTTGTGTTTGCGGATATGGAATGTCCTTTGTTTGACTTGGCTTGCCACTCCTTTTTCTGTGAGCCAAGTACAGGAAGAACCATGGCTCAGTAGACCCTTTGCACTGAGGTCTCAGGTTCGATCCCTGGCATCTCAAGGTAGAGCCTCTTCCTGTCCGTGGGGACAAGATGGATTAATGGCCAGCTTCATTGTAAGGCAGCTCTGTTTCTCCTGGTGGCCTGCAATTCTCTGACTGGCCAGGAGGTGGGGCCTGAGGCTCAGGGATGGCTAGCCCTGCAGCGTCCACGTAGCCGTTCCGTGAGAGTTCTCCGATTGACCTTCTCCCCCCCCCCCCCCCCCGCCTCCATCCACCCCACAGAACAACTCCAGCAAAAAGACCAGCAGATCATAACACTGCTGGAGGAGAAGGAGAAGATTTTCCGGGACATGACGGACTGCAGCGGGCACGAGGACAGCTTGGGGTCTAGGGCGTTGTTCCGGGCCAATACGGAAGAGGCACCTAAAGGGGAAAGTGTGATGAAGAGCGTGATAAATGAAGGTAAACAGGTCCCTGAACTGCCACCCCACCCCATCCCATCCCATCCAATACCCTCTCCCCGAACGGGATCAATTCATCCTCAGTAGGCTAAACACATTGCTGCATTTTGAAGAACTGCGTGGTGGCGTGGTGTGTTGTGCTCAGACTAGGGAGGCCACAGAAATCCTCAATGGAAACAGGGGGTTCAGGTTTTTTTTTTAATCCAACCCATGGATTTTGCAGCAAACTGGCTTTTCCCTGGTCTGGCAGATTCTGCGGACTCTTGGACCATTTTTCTAACAAGTGCGAATTTGCGCAAATTTGGGAAACTAAAAAAAACGCACACACACACCCTCCCCGATTCTGTCAAGCAGCGGACGACGGAATGGCAGGCAGCTGACAACCCATGAAACGCAAACAGATGGGATTTTACACAATCCGTACATCCCTAGCTCAGACAGATCCTGATTTGGGAAGGAATAACTAGATATCATTTCTCATTCAAAAAATTACAGCATACATTGTAGTAATTCAGGAAAGAAACCTGGTAGAAGGGGCAGCCAGTTTTGTCCACCTCCTTGCCCCAGGTCAGGGTGCATTCTCCTGTTCTCCCTGCCAGCCACAAAACCTGTGCTGATGACCTCCCTCTCTCTCTCTCTCTCTCTGATTTTGTCTCCTCTCCTCTCTGTCTCCTCTCCTCCCCTCCCTCCACTTCTCTGCCTTTCGTTCCCCTCTTCCTGGTTTTTATCCCATACCAAAACTACACCTAAATCCTTGCAATTGCACTTAGGCTTTATTTTCCCGTCTTTCCTTATTATTCTCTCCCCCCCCCCTCCTTCTGTCTGCCTCTCTGTCAGACTTCAGTTTGGAAACGCCTCTGAGCAGAGACGTTACGAAGAGAGTCAAACCCCATGTACATCACTTGCATTCAATTTGTTGGTCTTGAGGGGGAGCAGTCCTGTGGACGCTAAACAGGCTGGGGAGGGGAGGTGTAGGATACTTCAGATTCTTGGATCTGAGGAATCTGCGCCCTCCACCCCCTTGCAGTCAGCACAGAGAGAACCGGGCCGGCCGCCTCTCTGAGGCTGCAAATTAACCTCAGGGAGGAGGTAAAGGGTGTGTGTGTGTTCTGGTGGAGAGGCCAGCTTATGCCTTCCCAGCTTGCTTCCCTCCCCTTCTGGGACACCCCGGCTAGATGGGCGAAAAACCCATCTAGCTGAAATGCAGAGCAGGAAGCATGGCGGAGGCGAGGATCGCCTCTGTCCTGCCTCCTTCTCAGCATTGGATTCTCATAAGCCTCCAAGTTCGGAGACTTATGGGCGTCAAGGATGCAGTCCATAAGAATCCACCGTAAGGGGCCCAAAGAACCCTTCTCGTTGTTATTTTTCCTTACACTTTGTCCTCTCCATAACCTTTAAATATACCGTTGCTGATTAGCTGGGATGCAGGCCGGTCTTCTCATCCACGTCTTCTCCTTCCAGTTGAGCTGTTACAAGGGTTGGTGAGCAGGAGTTTGGGGAGTGCCCTGGGGCAACAGATGAGTAGCCTGGCCTCGGAGCAGGAGGGCGTGGGGCCCATCTCCCTCCCCAGGAGGGCAGAGACCTTCGGAGGATTCGACAGTCACCAAATGAATGTGTGCAAGGGTGAGTACTGTCCGTGTCTTTGTTTCCTGGGCTGTGAAGGGCTTAAGTGAAATCCCATGAATGAACTCCTGGGCTTCTTTTTAGGCGGGGAGAAGGATGAAGGCGATGACGTGCAGGATCTTCGGCGGACGGAGTCGGACAGTGTTTTGAAGAAGGTACGTTATCGGGGAAGGCCTGCAGCTCACCACTGGAGTACAGGATTTGTCCCCAGTCTCTTTAATGGCGAGGATGTGTGAGGTTTACCCGGGGCCATTGAGAACGGTTGATGGTCGGAATGGACCAGCTTTCTCCAAGATGTCGCACTCCTGATGTGTTGGACTTCAGGTCCCAACTACAGCTCCCAATGGCCGTGCTGGCTGGGGAGGATGGGTCCTGTAGTCCCAACACATCTGCAGGACACTAGGGATGGCCGGAACAGGCAGCGAACTGAAGGCAGCTTCTTCCGGTGTCTTTGGCTGCCCGGCCATTTCCTTGGGCTTTTGGCTTTCTTGCCTGAAAGACATCAGTTTCTCTGCCTGTAATTAAAACAACCAACAGAATCAAATGCTAAAAAGCACACAACTGCTCCAAGTCACACAATGTAATATAATGCAAACGCCAAAGACGCCGATCAGGACTGAAGATTGGTAGCTGCAACAGAACTGAGACATCTAACACCAGTTGCCTATAATCTGTAGCAGTGAAATGCTGAATTGAAACTGGAAAACAGCAAGGTATATCATTGCTACAATACATGCGGCTGTTGTCAAATGTCTTAACTCTATTTATAATTATTATTGCAACTAGTGCCTCATACTTACCTTGCTGTTTTCCAGCTTTAATTCAGCATTTCGTTGTTACAGATATAAGCAACGGGTGTTAGATGTCTCAACGCTGTTGCCACTCGTAATTTTCACTCCTGATTTGTGTCTTTTGTGTTTATTGTGTTACTTTGTGCAGCTGTGTGCTTTTTAGCATTCGATTCTGTTGCCTCTGTTTTGTGTAATTAAAACAAACCACACCGCTCATGTTGGAGAAATGTAACTTAATTCCTTCCCCACCCCACCCCCAAAAAAGGGCCTCTGTTTTTATGGTTCCATTTCTAAATGATTTACTGTGTAACGGAGAAGATGGTGGCAGCTCTGTTAAGGACCATCTATCTGTAAATTGATGCAAATGTTATTTTTAAACATTCTTCTCACCCACTATTCTGGGCCACTGGCATGTAGCATCCTTACGTGCTCCTCAGTTGACACTCCCCTTACCTGGGCCCACCACCAATCAGGCCCTTCCAACGATTACGGTCCCTCCTTGCAACATCATTCTTCTGATGGGAGCTGAACAGCCGCCATTTCCGGGGCGCAGCGCCTCAGACCTCCAGGGTATTGCATTCTGGGAAATTTAAAACGATGGCGCTTTCGGTTCCCATCAAAAGATTGCGCCTGCCAGGTAAACCTGCAGGTGGGAGGGGTGGTCTCTGTAGGAAAGGGGGGCAAAGGCCCAAGCGGCAGCAGCGGTCATGGCCTGAACAATAGCGGGAGACCCAGCAGAAGCATTATATTGAGGGGCCCCTGGGGTTCAGGTTGCCAAATTGCTGCTAATCTCATCACTATTTAATGATGCAAGACAGCCCTCCCCCAAAATGGTGCCCCCACCCCAGGCATGTTGGACTGACGTTCCCATCCTCTGCCGAAACCATGGCCACCGTGCTGGGGATAATGGGAGTTGTAGTCCAACGCACCTGCAGGGCACGCAGATGGGGAAGACTGGCGTAAGGCTTCTCGCGAGAAAGGGGGTGTTCTGTGGAGTTGCCTTCGATCCCTCTCGTCCTTTGCCTCTTCCTCATTCAGCCTGTGTGATCTCTTCCCCCTAGGGAGGAACAGCTAACTTGATGTTTGTGCTGAAAAGGAACAATGAGGTAAGAGCTTCTCTTCTAACTTGGCCTTCTAACAAAGGTTTTTGGGGTTCCGGAATAGCGCTCAGTTCCTTGTTCTTCTAGGCGTCGATAGACTTCTCACACCCAAGTGTCCTGTGTCTCTCTAGTCTTCTGTCTTCAAACTTGGGACAGGGTGGTATCTCGCTCGGGACATTGTCCCAGCCATCCAGTCTAACCATGGAATCACAGAAGAGTTGGAAGGGACCTGGGAGATGAGTTTGTCCGGGGATGGGAAGCTTGTGGCCCTCCAGATGTCGCGGAACCTCACCACTGGCTGTGCTGGCTAAGGAGGATGAGAATTGGAGGCCGAAACATCTGGAGAGCCACAGGTTGCCCACCCCAACAACCGGGGGTTGATCTGGCCAGACGCACTGCTCGATACAGGCTCTGCAATGCAGGACGCAGCGGCAGCATCCCTGAGAGGCGCCCATCCAGTCCTACCGCCCCCGTGGTGGCCAGTTCCACCGCTGAGCAGTCTGCACTGTGAGGACATTTCCTTTACTAGTTGCCTTCTCTTAGTTGAACATTGTACTTTTCAAGGATGGTTGTGAGACCTAAGGAGGGCAGTTGGACCCCAACACCCATTAGCCACATCCATTATGGCCAGTGTTCAGGGATTATGGGAACTGGAGGAATCAAGAAAACGAACTACGGTTTGTTCAATAGTCTGCCAGGCAAGCCCTGGGCAGGGCAGCAAAGCATGGTTTAAATAAACCACGAATTTGCGTTACGTGTGAACCAGATCAACATCTCTGTATCCAGAGAGTGTGTGGTCAGCGTTGGCCAGGGGGGGCATCAGTAGAACATGTTCTCCCTTCTCCTGCCTCCTGGACTAAACCACCATTGAGTTCATTGAAGGAAGGGCAGGAGGCTGAAAGAACTGGGGATGTTTAGCCTTGAGAAAAGAAGACATTGGGGAGACATGATAGCACTCTTCAAATATTTGAGGTTGTCACACAGAGGAGGGCCAGGATCTCTTCTCGATCCTCCCAGAGTGCAGGACACGGAATAACGGGCTCAAGTTAAAGGAAGCCAGATTCCAGCTGGAATCAGCTACCTAGGGAGGTTGTGGGCTCTCCCACACTAGAGGCATTCAAGAGGCAGCTGGACAACCATCTGTCAGGGATGCTTTAGGGTGGATTCCTGCATTGAGCAGGGGGTTGGACTCGATGGCCTTGTAGGCCCCTTCCAACTCTGCTATTCTATGATTCTATGATTCTATGATCAGGAAAAACTTCCTGACTGTAAGAGCAGTACGACAGTGGAACCAGTGACCTTGGGAGGTCACTGGTTCCCACACTAGAGGCATTCAAAATACAGCTGGACAGCCATCTGTCAGGGATGCTTTAATGTGGATTCCTGCATTGAGCAGGGGGTTGGACTCGATGGCCTTATAGGCCCCTTCCATCTCTACTATTCTACGATTCTACGAGACCAGCCTTGCAAATAATCACCAGCTAACAGCAGTTCCCCCTTCTGCTTCTATTTTTCCTTCTGCAGCAAGTTCTCCAGAGCATCACTCACCTCCACAGCTTGCTGGGCACGTTGCAGGTAAGTTCCAGGAGCGGGGAGGAGCAAGGGAGAACCCTGCTGAGCACGCGGCTGCTGCACTGGCCCAGTGAACGAAGCCCCCCAACCACGCCGTCCCCCCTCCCCAGCCAGGATTTCTCAGCAGCACGAGGCGACTTGCCAGGTCCAGATGGGTGAAGAGCATCAGCGGCTTGCTGCACCTGTTTAGCGAAATTCACCCTTCGTGTTCTTGAAGCAGTTTCCAACGAAACTTGCCAATACAAACAAAAAAACATCTTAAAAGCCTACGATGCAGAAAATGTAAAATCGGCAGCCCAAGCAAGCAGCAGTTAGTTAAGCCCGGCTTCGTTGGGCGTTCTTGAGGCCTCCCTTAAATAGCAATGTTTTCGCAATCCCTCTGAGCCTCGTACAGGAGTCCGCCAGGTTTCTGCGTCTGGTTGGGGCACGTGAGGCTTTCCATTGCTGGCGATCTTACAGGGGGCCTTTGTTCCAAGGCAGACTTCCCCAACCTGGTGCCATCCAGATATAGTGGACTGCAACTCCCATAATTCCCGGCCAATGGTCATGCCGGCTGGGAATTATGGGAACTGCAGTCCAACACAACGAGAGGGCACCAGGCTTTGGAAGGCTGCTCCTGGGCATATCTAAAACCAGAAGGTCCATGCTGGATCAGACCAAGGGTCCATGTAGTCCATCATTCTGTTCACAACCAGCCAGCCAAGGGAAACCAAAGTAGGACATTAGTGTAACAACACCCTCCTGCCCATGTTCACCAGCAACTGGTTTACATAGGCATCCTTCCCCTGAGACTGGAGGTGGCACATAGCCATTGGGACTAGTAGCCACCTTCTCCTCCAGGAATCTGTCTAATCCCCCGTTAAAGCCAGTCCAACTGGCAGCCATTGCTACGAGTTGTGGTCGCATATTCCCTAGTTTAACTCTGCGTTGTATGAAGAAATCCATCCTTTTAGCTGTCCTCAATCCAGCAACAGGGCCAGTGAAATGCAGAGCTCTTGGGAGCAGGGGCCAGTCTGTCTATCTGAGGCAGGAGAATGGTATTTGGTATTAGGGTGCATTGCCTCAAACAGCCCCTTACAGGGCCGGCCCTGTCACAACGAGAGGCCCAGTCCCTTGGAAGCTGCATTATACCAAATCAGACCACTGGCTCCATCTGCCTCAGCACCATCCACCCCAGCTTTCCCATAACCTACAGCCCTCCAGTTGTGTTGGACTACAGCTGCCATCATGCTCGGCCAACATGAGAACGATGGGAGTTGGCATCCAAATGCATCTGGATGGGATTGCACTCACCCTGAAGGAGCAGGTTCGTAGCTTGGGGGTTCTTTTAGACCCATCATTGTCACTTGAGGCTCAAGTGACCTCAGTGGCACGGAGTGCCTTCTACAAACTCCGGTTGGTGGCCCAGCTATGCCCCTATCTGGACAGGGATAACCTGGCTTCAGTTGTCCATGCTCTGGTAACCTCCAAGTTAGATTATTGCAATGCGCTCTACATAGGGCTGCCTTTGAAGACGGTTCGGAAGCTGCAGCTCATGCAAAATTCAGCAGCCAGATTGATTTCGGGAACCAGAAGGTTCGACCATATAACACCTGCTCTGGTCCGCTTGCACTGGCTGCCTGTATGTTTCCGAGCCCAATTCAAGGTGCTGGTTTTGACCTATAAAGCCTTACACGGCTTGGGACCACAATACCTGACGGAACGCCTCTCCCGACGTGAATATACCCGGTCACTACCTTCAACATCTAAGGTCCTCCTCCGGGTGCCTACTCCGAGAGAGGCTCGGAGTGTGGCAACGAGGGACAGGGCCTTTTCGGTGGTGGCCCCCAGACTGTGGAATGATCTCCCTGATGAGGCTCGCCTGGCGCCAACGCTGCTATCTTTCTGGCGCCAGGTTAAGACTTTCCTCTTTGCCCAGGCATATGGCGGCACATCTTAATCACCCACATGTTTAGTTTTTAATCAGTTTTTAATGCTTTATGTATGTATGTTCTGTGTTTTAGAGTTTTAAATTTTGTATACTTGTTTTTACCTCAATTTTAGAATTTCTGTAAACCGCCCAGAGAGCCCTGGCTATGGGAGCGGTATATAAGTTTAATAAATAAATAAATAAATATCCGGGCAGTAGCTCTCCAGGGTTTCAAATGAGAGCCTTTCACAGCCTTACCGGGTGATGCCGGGAATTGACCTTTGACCTTCTGCATGCCAGGTGTGGGCTCTGACCAACAGCGAACCTTGCCTCCTCTTTGCAGGCGGTCGTCGTGCAGCAGGACACGTACATCGAGGACCAGAAGCGGGCCCTGAGCCGCAGCTCCACCCGGCCCAACTCCTTGATCGAGCAGGAGAAGCAGCGCAGCCTGGAGAAGCAGCGGCAGGAGCTCAGCAACCTAAAGAAGCTGCAAGCCCAGCACCAGGAGGAGAAGAGGCGGCGGGAGAGAGAATGGGAGGCCCGGGAGAAAGAGCTGGCAGAGCAGGAGGCTCGGCTGGCCCAGAGGGAGGAGCAGCTCCAGCAAGGGCACCACGGCCTGGAGAAGGAGCGGGGAGAGCTGCAGCAGAAGAAAGCCGCCTACCAGCTGGACCTGGAGCACCTCCGGGCAGCCCAGAAGCAGCTGGAGAAGGAGAAGGAGCAGCTGAAGAGGGACATGGTGCAAATCTCCCAGCCACAAATGGATACCAAGCTCGGCCTGGTAATTGTTGAGCATTCTCCGGGGCCGAGCGATAGCAGCGGATAGGGGCCGAGGATGATGGGGGCTCTAAACCAGGGGGGCCAAACCGCTCTCAGCACGAGGGCCGAATTCAGATTTGCAGAAAGCCCTTGGGGGCTACGTTCCAGTAATGGGAGAGGCAGAATGCGAGGGATCGGGGTGGCATACTTGACCCTAAAGCTCTTACTGCCAGGAACTAAAGCTTTAGGAGAGGCACGTCGGCCTTTTAGAATTTGGGGCGGGGATGTGCAAAAACTGGGGAAGCCACCAAAGGATTGGAGGGCAGGGGAGGAAAGCAGGAACCACTTGGTGATGTGGGGCTGGGGTCAGAACCATTTGGAGAACCCCAGACAGCCACATTGGGACCCTGGGGGGCGGGGCAGATTTGTCCCCTGGCCTTGAGGTTCAACACCTGGGTTCTAAGTCAGTAGTTTTCAGTCTGTATTTTGGGGAACCCAGAATTCATAGAATAGTAGAGTTGGAAGGGGCCTATAAGGCCATCAAGTCCAACCCCCTGCTCAATGCAGGAATCCTCCCTAAAACATCCCTGACAGATGGTTGTCCAGTTGCCTCTTGAATGGCTCTAGGGTGGGAGAGCCCACAACCACCCTAGGTAACTGGTTCCATTGTCGTACTGCTCTAACAGTCAGGAAGTTTTTCCTGATGTCCAGCCAGAATCTGGCTTCCTGTAACTAGAGCCCGTTATTATGTGTCCTGCACTCTGGGAGGATCGAGAAGAGATCCTGGCCCTCCTCTGTGTGACAACCTTTCAAGTCCTTGAAGAGTGCTCTCATGTCTCCCCTCAATCTTCTCTTCTCCAGGCTAAACATGCCCGGTTCTGTCAGTCTCTCTTCATAGGGCTTTGTTTCCATACCCCTGATCATCCTTGTCCCAGGATTCCCTGGAAACTCATCGAAATACCCTGGTGAGAAGATCAGTCATGGTGGGCCACCTTCCCTGAGAGATTGCATGCCCCAGACTATTGATCCGATTCGTTTGTTTATTCCATTTCCGTCCCGCCCAATAGCTGAAGCTCTCCGGGCAATTAAAAACCACAAAACGCATCATGAAAAGCAATATAAAATGTAACCTCTTAGAACGGCAACGTAAAAGTACAAGCCACAATAAAGCCTGGCAGCAGTGCAGAGATGTAAAAGACAGCAACACATTTAAAACAATAGAGCATATTCCCAGACAACCTGCAGTTTCAGAGCTGGGTGAGTTGAAGGCCTTCCTCTTAGTTCACAGGATGGGATGGCGAGGGCCAGCCCCTACCAGTTAGTTACTTGTTTCTTTTAATAGTATTTGGGCCACTTCGTAGGCGACGCCTTGACAAGGGGGCAAGCAAGCAAGAACCAGGGAAGATTGAAAGGTAGAACAGCCCCGTTAGCAGGTATACCGACTACTTTGAGAACCCTCTCTGTAACCCCCACACCTCAAATCTCGCCTAAGTACCTTTACAGATGGGGTTGGGCAAACGTCAAGGGGAGCACTCTTCAAAGACTTAAAAGGTTGTCACACAGAGGAGGGCCAGGATCTCTTCTCGATCCTCCCAGAGTGCAGGACACGGAATAACGGGCTCAAGTTAAAGGAAGCCAGATTCCAGCTGGACATCAGGAAAAGCTTCCTGACTGTTAGAGCAGTGTGACAATGGAATCAGTTACCTAGGGAGGTTGTGGGCTCTCCCACACTAGAGGCCTTCAAGAGGCAGCTGGACAAGCATCTGTCGGGGATGCTTTAGGATGGATTCCTGCATTGAGCAGGGGGTTGGACTCGATGGCCTTGTAGGCCCCTTCCAACTCTGCTATTCTATGATTCTATGAGGGTAGTTCCACAGGTTTGATGACATTATAGGTTTGCAGCCCTTGAAGAAGGGAAAAGACACAGGGAGATGAGTTCCCTCTGCCTAACTTTTCAATGGGGTGGCATCTCAGTTTTGTACTGATTGCTGCTGCTGCTGCTGCTGCTGCTGCTGCTGCTATTATTATTATTATTATTATTATTATTATTATTATTATTATTATTATTATTTACACTATTTATCTACCGCTCAATTATCTAACACAGATTCCAGAGCGGTGAACATAGGTATAAACAGTAAAAGAAAGAAGATTTAAAAAGCAAATTGAAATTGTTCAATTTAAAAACAAAGGAACCAGAAAAACGGTGGCTGGTCAGTTGAGGAAGGGTTCTCGAAACGGAGTTGTTTTCAGCAGGCTAGCGCCTGCCTGACCTCCAGAGGCAGGGAGTTCCACAGAGAAGGAGCCACTACACTAAAGGCTCTTCTCCTGGTGGATTCAAGTCAGGCCACAGGTCCACGTGGAACCACCAGGAGCAGGCCCTCCAAGGCCCAGGAATAGGCAGGAGACATGGGGTGGCTTGAAATAAATAAATAAATAAATAAATAAACAAACAAATAAATAAATAAATAATGACTGCAGGTTGATAAGTCACTGAAGGAGGAGGAGACGCCGTCTGTCAATGGCTGTTAGGAATGATAGTTAAATGGAACCTCAACATTCTCCAGGAGGTTCGGAGGATGGCCACAAGGGAGAGGGCCTTCTCACTGGTGGCCCCCTCGATCATGGAACATTCTCCCCATTGAGGGCTGCTTGGGGGCAAACACTGTCACCTTTCGGTGCCGGGTTGAGACTTTCCTGTACTCCCAGGCATTTGACAGCATCTGATAAGGTGCTGTTGATTTTTTTTTTAAAAGACTGTTATATTTTTGTATGTTGGTTTTATATCACGTTGTTAAATTGTACATTTCGGCTATTGGGTGGTATAGAAATGGAACAACTGAAATGAAATACCAAACGGTGGGGACAATCAGGGGAGAGCTGTCGGCTTCCTGCCCTGCCTGTGGGCTTCTCAAGGCCCTTTGACTATCCCTTGTTGGAAACAGGATGGCAGCCTCCAGGGGCCTCCTGCCTTCTACATGCGTGAAGCCTCGCCTTCGGGTGCCACCACCGTTCCAATTGACTTCCATTCCCCCCCCCCACTTTTGTCTCCTGCATGACAGCTGTCCAACCCTCCTGCCAAGTTGGCCAGGACCCCTTCCCTGCCCGTGACCGAGGACTCCTCTTCGAAGCAGCCGAGCTCTTCCGTGCCCAAGCAAGGCCACATGGACACGGATCTCTCCGTGTCGCCCAAAAGGAACAGCCTTTCGAGGACGCACAAAGAGAAAGGCACTTTCCACCTGATCGGCACGACGGCCTCGAGCCAAACCAACAAGCCGGCCGAGGGGCACGGCCAGGCCCCCAACCGCCTCTTCGGCTTGGCCAAGCCAAAGGAGAAGAAGGAGAAGAAGAAGAAGGGCAAAGGGCACCGGGCACAGCAATCCGGTAAGCCAAGGGCTCTTTTGACTTGCTCAAGCATTTTGTTAAGTCTCCCGGAGCCAAGGGTATTAAGGGGTTAGGGAAGACCTCCTTCTGCTGGTTCTCACCTGTCAGCATCCCAGGTCTGAATCCAGACAGAGTCCACACCTGGAGAGGAGGAGGAGGAAGGCAAAAAGAGATTGGAGGCCCAGCAGGACTAGGCCCTACTGGCTTTGTTCAGCAATGGGTTCATCCGATGAAGGACTGCCCTAGCTGCTGGTACTATTTGAGCAGGCAGAAGCACAAAATTGGTCCTTTGGGGGTCACCTGATTCATAGGACTAAGAGCGTCATCAGACCAGCGTTTTATAGCGTACTTGTTACTGGCCACTCGCGGGTGTTCGCAGGTCCTTTTGCTGACGATGACGTCCCCCTCCTGCACGTCTCGCGCTCCTTTTCTCAGTCTTAGCATCACAAAATAAACCTCTTTTAATCTGACTCTTCTGGAGGTTGCGCTCTAAAATGCCCACTAGAGGGTGCTGTCCCATTGAAATCTACAGGCCACGTGGTCGCTGGTCTCTTCTCCGTGAAAAGTGCTTGTTTCAAATGCGGGACGCGTTAGGGAAACACGACTTCAACCCTGTCTGATGATCCTCTAAGATTCTGGTCTCTGTTCCAGTTTGAACTGCTCGTAGTTCTGTCCTCTGGTGCAGGCAGTAGGAGATCGGTGCCGCTACAGCACCTGATGTGTATTGGGACTAAAATTGGCAACCCTCTGCTGCAATCGATTGTCTCTTGTGTCCGTGTTGAAGGCGTGGACACAAGGCATGTTTGACGAGGGTCTTCACAGCTATGTGTAAAGGTCAACGGCAGGAAAGGTCTGGCCCGTTAGCTTGGTTTTCACGTTGCTGTTTTGGTTTCTTCCTTTCTCAGATGCTCACTCCCCAGAAGCGGCACCGGAAGGAGAGGAGATTTTCTGCTGACCCCACCTCTCCCCATCCCACACGGATGAGACTATTCCTTGTCTCCACCCCGTCACCCCCCCCCGCCCCCGCAGAGTGGCGTACCATTGACGTCTCCCTCTCCTTTGCCTTGGACGGCGTTGGGCCTCCTTACCGCGAAAGCCTGCCTGCCCTCCGACAGTTCTCCGCACGTTCGCAACCGCTGATTCTGCATGTTTTCCTGGAAACGTGACATTTTAAACAGTGTCTAAAAGAGGAGGAGGAGGAGGAGTTGGAGAGCTTCAGGAAGGAACCCTGGATGTGGCCGGACTGGGCGGGCTTGGTTTTGGCTACACCCACTCCATGTGTAATGGTGGCTATCAACTCGCACAGACAGATCTTCCCTGCTTCTTCTTTCCTCTCCAAAGATGGGGAAGATGGGTCCCAGGGCAGCCTAAGGGAACACCACCAAAAATAAAAAAGCCCTCTATAGCAAAAGGATAGGGCTCTTTTAGCAGTGTTTGTACACTGGTATATATAGATATATTGTGTATATACTTATATATATATATATATATACATATATAAATAAATGGAATTGTATATCCTTTTCTGTACAGAAAAGCCGAGTGAGCTTAGCTCAGCCCTTAAAGGGTTAGATGATACCTTATGAAGTGTTCAGGGACTGTGTTGATATTAAATATCTCTTTCCTTTTCGCTGCTCGGTTCAAATGCTTTCGCCACCTGCACCCCCTTCAGTATACGTTTGCATTTCGGGAATGGACTCAAGGCCAGGTAGTGGCAGAGCGACCAACTGCATTACAAGAGTAATGGATTCTGGGTAGAGAACGTCAGGGCCAGGAGTGTATGTAACAGGTCTCCAGGGGTGGGATTCCCATGCCAGGTGCATTGTGGGATGGTGGAGGCCAATTCCAGGGACATTAATCCGGGATTTTCTCCTTGACAGGCAAAATGCCTGTGAAATGGATTAGAAATGGTGAAGGCTCCCAAATTGAAGTGAGTGATGAAAGGGTCATCTTTGAAAAAGGAAACAGAGTTACCAGAGGGCATGCTTTAAAACCCACCTCAGGAGAGCTACAACAGGGCAAACGTTTAAATTACAACAACTCTTAACACACTTTTGAATTGAATATGAAGTACAGCCTGACTCCCTGGCAGGAGACTTCCTTTCCCACCCCAATATGAAGTAGTTCCCACCGGACAGCTGCTAATGCACCAGAGACATCCCCACGAACTTTTGCCTGAGTGATGTCAGGCGGTGGTGGTAGATTTTCACGTTCAAAAGAAACAACAACAACTCAAATTCCCCTTTTCTCTTCCCTTGGCATCTCTGACCAGGCCTATTTATACATTTCCAGTTTCTCCAAATCTCGCTTCTCTGTGCTAGGAGCCATTTTGAAAGCCATTTGGGGTAGTGCGAAGTGGGTGTCTGTAAGTTAGATAGAAAATTGTCCATGTAAGCAGAAATATATCGGTGATGGAGGACTTCTGTCTTTCATTTACAAGCACGTATCCACTGAACTTCTCTGACTTTGTTCAACGTCTTGACCGAGCGTTGGTTAAGAATTGCAAAGTTCCCTATCTAGTTCTGTTGTCACTTTGTGGTGGCATGCCACCACCATTTTGAAATGGAAAGAGCCGTCATGAGGTCAAAATGGCCCTCTCTGTGGTAAAATAGCTTCTTGACACATCCTGAAACACGTTTTTCAAGGCTTAATGATTAGGTTTTGTCCTTTCACAATGCCCCTTTCAAACGTGGATATTGAGGGGGCGGGGCATCACTTCATGATGAGTTTTCCTGCCAAGACGTAGCTGTGTGAGTCAGCTTTCCAAGGAGTTTGGCACACCAGAATTAATCCTTCTAGTCATGTACACTGTAGTGTTTAAGTGGCAGAGCAAGTATGCAAGCGTGACCAGGAAATCTCCCTCACACACACCCTTTGGGCTAAGTTCATAAGTAGGGCCAGCACCCAGAGCGCAAGAGGTATGTGCTTCACCTTTCACACCTCACGGCACTCTTGGCTTTTCCCCACATGGGTAAAGATGTTCCCAGTTCCACAAACACTATGTTTGAACCTGACCTTGATGGATGTAAAATCGCTTTTTGGCTCTGTTTCTCCACCTGCAAAACGGAGGACTTTGATCTCTTAATCTGCTAAGGCTTAAACCACATGCCGCCTTGCACTGGGAGCAAGAAGCGTGGTTTAGCAGGGAGGGATCCAGCCCAAACAGATGATGAAAGAACCTTCTCTCTAGCATTTTGTGCTATTGCAAACATATGTCATCATTTGTGAGCCATTCCTATTGCAGCGATGCCAAGGGAAGAGAAACCCCCTGCCCCAATCGTAACATTTTCACCGCCCGGAGATACCTCCTAGTAGACCAGTGAAGTGAATAGCGCTGATCCCCTGAAGCATTTGGAAATTTCGTTTTCCCACCACCTCTTCAGATTTTTATTTTATTATTATTATTATTATTATTTTTTAAAAAAGAAAGGTTTGCACTATTGTCCCAATGCCTTTTCCTTTTAGAGCATTCCGGGAGCGATTCTCATGCAAAATCAGCACGGAACGAGTTTCTCTGTTTGGGACCGGGGCAGAAATAATCAGGTCTGCCTCAACCAGCGAGAGGATCTCCCCAGTGGCTCCGCCAAGTCTGAATACTCTCTAAACGCTCCATGCTCCAAAAGCCAAGCTGGGGGCAACTGCGGTGTTCTGCTTCTCCTTTCTGTTGTTTTTTTATTATTATTTGATGCTTGTTCTGGGTTTGCAAGCTGGGCTTGCTTTTAAAAACAATTCTTTCTGTTTGTTTGAAAGAGGTCTGGATAGAAAAGAAAAAACGTTTACTTAAGTTTTCTTTTGTTTGTTTCATTTTGTGTTTATTTTTAAGCTGGGCTTATGAAGCTCAAAGTATGTGTGTGTGTGTTTTTTATTTCTTCTGTAAATATTAAATTGATTATTGATGCACCGTACTAATGCAAAGAAAAGAAAAAAAAGAGTCTGCAGAGCATGAAATGCTATCGACCACTGCTAGGGAACAACCTCTAACACCCAGCGTCTCTTAGCCAAAGCAAACGTCTTGTGACTGTAAGGCTGGAGACAGACAATACTTTTCTCAGGGAACTGAAGGTGGATAGAAAACGGGGTCAGTTCCCAAGGCCTATACGCTTACCCCAATTTTCGCTGGTGCTAAACAGGATTTGGAAGTTTGGGTATTTCCAAAAATTGGATCAGAGGGAAAAGCAATGTGTGTAACGCACGGGAAGTTAAGCCTCTCTTGAGTCGCTTTCAATTCTCTCCAAAAGTATTGTTTGCCTCCATCTTTGTTTAAGGCAACCATCCACAAAGAAGTGTCTCTTTTCCCCCACAAGAGCACAAGGCGAACCGTTTTAATTTTGTACCACTTGTGTCCGTGGGTCGTTGCATGGGTGCAGGAAGACCCAAGAGACGGTGGGGATGACGTGGATGCCACTTGAGGTGGGAACTTCTTAGCCAAAAATCTGCTGCCACTGACCCTTCTCTTCCCAGAGAGAAAAGGAGATGATTTTCCACACAATTTTTTAATAGAGATTGATGGATTTCTGTGCATTTAAACAAAATCTGCAGGCATTGGGAGTTCGTACATGTTGAGTTCTTTTCCCGTTCAGTTAGATTATGGTTCAAAGTCAGCCGTGATCATTTCTTTCTGACGAGGACCGAATGCACTAGCATTATTGATAGAAATGTATTAAGTGTTCCTCTCCCTTGGATTGCCTCTTGAAAGGTACCTCTTGCATATTTCTGGTTGAAATCTATCTTTAAAAAAATAAACTAAAAATAAAAGTTGTACGACATTGGAGAGGGTAAAAAGAGAGAGAGACAGAAAGAAGAAACCTCAATTGCTATGTTAATTTGTAATTATGTAAAAAGTTAAGTAGGTTACTGACTGTAAAAATTTAAAGTTTCCCCCCTTTGTAATTTGCAAAAAAGAAGACAAAAACCCATCAGATTTTCATAATAGCTTTTATTTATCTGCCTTTATTGTGAGGAACAACTACTTCTCCCTCCCTTCTAAATAAATTTTGATTTTAAGTCTGATCCATCTGTGCTTTGTGCTTCGTTGGAATGTGGATAAGATACTGTGTTTTCCACAACAGAGGGAAGGTGCCTGCAGCTGCCATAAGGTTGGTTGGGATGCTCTTGAGAAGCTTTTATGGTGTTCTGAGGAACACTTTATCTCTCACGCATGGGAAATTAAATCTGTCCACTTCGCAGCATCTTTCTCCCACTGGGGATAATGGGCGTTATAGTCCCACACACCAGGAGGGCATCGAGATGGGGAAGACTGTTATGACACAGGCGGAGAGGTAGAGCGAGTGTGTGTTAGTGTGGGATGTCATGGTGAGAGAGCACTCTACTCTGAACGCAACCAGGAAGGTATATCATGTTCATTTCACTCTCTCCTAAGCAGGCCTGTGAAGCCACCTTAATGCTGAGCCAGTCCATCTAACCCAGGATGGGCTTCTCTGACCCATGATGGCTCTCCAATGCTTCGAGGAGGTTCTTCTCAAAACCTGCTTCCTGGGGTCTTTAAACTGTGGACGTACTGCAGAGCTTCTGCAAATACGAGCCTTCCGCCATTTTGGATGAGCTACATTTTGGATCAGAAGGCAGATTGATCTGGAGCAGGCGTGGACCACTTGTGTCCCGACAGATGTTTTGACACACCCCTCCCATCACCCCCAGCCAGCATAACTAAGGGTGAAGGGAGCTGCAGGCCAAAACATCTGGAGACCCACACGTTGCACATGTGTAAATCAAAATGGAATGCCTGCCAGCAGGTATTACCCACTGGGATTACTGGAGATGTATTTGCACCGTCCCCTCATAAAAATCACAAGCAATTCAGGAAAATGTCACTGCAAACTTGAGGCCTGGATAGGAAGAAGGAGGAATCCATATAAACATAACCTTTTGGTTGAGATTTCTTTATTGAGAGTTGAAGCCCAGAACTTCTGGAGATCTACTTCCTGCTCATCCCTGAATTGCACTACCCATGGTAAGAAGGAGCGCGTTCATAGAATTGTTGAGTTGGGAGGGACCACAAGGATCATCTTGTCCAACCCGCTACAATGTGCAGGAAAACCAGTTAAACCATCCATGAGAGGTGGCTGTCCGGCCTCTTCTTGAAAACCTCCCGAGATGGAGAACCCTCAACCTCTATAGGTAGACATTTCCGCTGTTGTACAGATCTTACCCTCAGGAAGTTTTTCCTTTTATTTAATTGGAATCTAGGTAGCTGTAACTTATACCTCTTATTTCAGGTCCTCATTTCTTTGGCCATGGAAAATAGTTCTTGACCATCTTCCCTGTGTTGTACCTGAATCCTGCTGACACGTCTCCCCTCAGTCTCCTTTTCTCCAGACGTAACATCCCGAGTTCCTTTAGCCTGTCCTCATAGGGCAGGATAAAATCAATAAAATCTACCATGGTCCCAAATGTCCCTGCTATCCTGGGTGGAAGCTACTTTGCTTGCCTGTCTCAGCTACTTCTATCAATGTCACATTTTTTCAGTATCAGCTTCCCCCTGGCATCGGATTCTGGAGTTCCTCTTTCCATTTTCACCCAGCCCTTTGGATTGAGACTGTGTCTTTCACACTCCCTCCTTTCTCCATCCTTGCATTTTCCTTTCTTCCCTGGGCTTCAAGTGCTGCCTTTGACAAACTTGGCCATCTTAGACTGCCACCTCGGGCCATGTTCACCCTTCAGCGATGTTCCTCGTCGACGCTGCATTGGTTGACTTGATGCTGACGCTGCTTTTTCTCTCTGGCAAGCCTGGCTGTAAATTATAGATGAAACACACACACACAAACACACACACTGGCACGGTTCCCACTGTGGTGCTGCGTAAAACCTGATTCAATACTGGCTCGGGATCGAGGCGCCTGCTTGCTTGACATTCCTCTTCCATCCATCCCAAAGCTGCTCTTTGGATCACGGGCGAAGGCCTCCATCCAGAGCGCCTTTGCAATGCAATGCTTCGTTTTGGAAACGGTCTGCCATGTCTCTTTAGCATCGGCCATAGGCGTGTGCAGCACATTTCATTAGAGTGCGCAACAAGGGATTATTTTTTTAAAAAAGGCGATCATTTACTCCATCATAAAGGACATTTTTTTAAAAAAAAATCATTTATTTATTAAGCACTGTAGACACGGCTACCCTACTCTGCATTTGGCCTGCTTGCCTGACCGTGGGAGGGCCGTTGCAGGTGAGCCCCAGCATTGGTGGGGGGTGGCAGCTGGAGGACTATTCCTGTGCTACCTCCAGTAGCTGAGACAGTAAGCCTGTGTGCACCAGTTACTGGGGAACATGGGTGGGAGGCTGCTGTTGCACCATGTCGTGCTTTCTTCATCTCTGGTTGACAACTGGTTGGCCATGGTGTGAACAGAGTGCTGGAGGGGTTCTAAACTAGTCAAGTTAGAACGTGTCTTACCGTTTTTAAGGGTGCGTTTGGTAGAATTTCGCCACATGACGTATAGTTTGTGACGTTGTCAGTTCTCCGGTTTTTATTTTGAACTTCTTTGAAATAAGTCATTCTATTTGGTGCGACGTGGCCGATTTCATCGTAGTAAATGGGTTTCCTGGAGTTCTTAATTAGCCAATCACATTCCGGGGGGGGGGGCATGCTTATGTAATTTCCGCGCCCAAATTTGGAGCCGTTTTTTTCTTTCAAGCCTCTTTTTTGCAGACTTTTTTAGTTTCACTTTTGGGAGGCTGCTGGCTGGATCGTTTGTAAGTGGAGGATTCTCAGAGAGAAGAGGAAGTGGGAGGGGAAATTGGCAAACGGGGGAAAAGAACAAACGGATTTCTTTTCTTAGTGTGGCCAAAAAAAATGCATTCCCACGGACAGAGAAAAGTAAGTAAATGTTTTAAAACCTGCTACGTTTTAAATCGTTCAAAAACAAAACGTTCCATGACTCTAAAAACAACGTTTCATATACTAGTGTAGATCCCCTCCTGGAGTAGATGGACCCTCGGTCTGATCCAGCATGGTTCTTATGTCTGGATCCCTTCTCAATGGCCCCCTCAATTCGTTGCTTATTGCTTGAGACTTTAGGGTGTGCCTGGGCACACCACTTATGCACGCCTATGGTGCCGGCCTTTCTCTCGGCTTGGAGAAAAGGCAGAGGAAAGTTGCTCTTTTGGTGGGGCCAGAGAACGGGCTGATTCAAAAGATGAGTCGCCTCTCCCCACTCTCCAGTCACCGAGGTTTTGTGTATCTGTTCTAAAAACTGAAAACAGTTGTGTTGGACTACAACCCCCATCTTGGTTTGGCTGGGGTGTTGGGAACTGCAGTCCAACACACCTGGAGGGCGACAGGTTGGTGGAGGCGGATTAAAACTCCTGCATCAAAGTAATCTAGGTTGACCATATGGAAAGGAGGACAGGGCTCCTGTATCTTTAACCGTCGTATAGAAAAGGGGATTTCAGCAGGTGTCATTTGTATATATGGAGAACCTGGTGAAATTCCCTCTTCATCACAACAGTTAAAGCTGCAGGAGCCCAGCCTTCTTTTGAATCTGGTCACTCTAGTATAACTCCTGCAGCTTTAACTGCTGTGATGAAGAGGGGATTTAACCAGATGCTGCATGCATACAAATGACACCTGCTGAAATTCCTTTTTCTAGGCAACTGTTAAAAGATGCAGGAGCCCTGTCCTCCTTTTCATATGGTCACACTAAAGTAACCCAAGTTCTGAAACAAGCCCAGCCCAGTTCCTGTGATCTATCTGTTGCTCTGTTGTGCTCCGTCGTTCCCCGTGTGCTCGTGTCCTCTTGAGTTTCAAGGCATCTTTTGTTTAAAGGGAGGCAGTAGCGGAGTGGCGGCCCCTTGGGCGAGGAGGGACATGGTGAGCCAAGGACACGGAGGAAGCCTGCAGCGTGAAGAGGGGATTCGTTCAAGTTGATCTGATGAGAAACGAAAGCTGTTTGGACTGCGACCATGTGTGAAATGCAGTCACAGTGCGAGAGGCCTGCCAGGGATTCCCAGGGCTGTTTTCAGAGGCTGTTAATCCACAGCTTTTCTTCTTTTAATGGACATTGATGAAAGGGGTGAAACGAGCGTGGAAAATGCCCATTCTGTTCTCCACTTTTCCACATGAGCCTTTCACAGGCTGGTCTGGGCAGCGCTTGGGAAGTTTGCACCTCTAAACAACACAATGCAGCCTGTGTTTGCCCTGTAAACCCTGCCCCCGCCTCCGCCACACTTTTCCAACCCTCCTCCCTGCTGCTTAGTGATGCTGATGAAATCTGTGAATACAATCTCGTGATATAAATCTTCCTCTGCTCGTAATACTTGATCGTCCACCATGAGCTGATCCTAGTACTGTTACTCTGTCTGTAATTAAGGAGACTTATCTGATGCCTTGAGGCCCAGCATTGGGCAAAAGGCGGGATCATCATCATCTTAAACTGCTGTTCTGCTTTTGCACCATCGCCAGCATCCCTCTTGACTCACACTGTGTGCCAGTGGAGTGTACTGGTTAAGAGTAGTCCTAGGAAGTCCTAGGTTCAAATACCCACTCGACCATGAATCTCACGGGGTGATTGTGGGCCAGTCACTCTCCTTCAGCCCAACCTACCTCACAGGGTTGTTGTGAAGAGAAAATGCAGAGGGAAGGGGAAGAATCACATTGGAGACCAAAACATCTCAAGAGCATCAGGTTGGGGAAAGTTGGGTCTTAAAAACTAGCTCAGAGCTCTGAATCAGTTGCACGCGGTGACGGTTCATTAACTACAACTCCCATCAGCCTCAGCAAGGATGGTAGTTGTAGTCCAACACATCTGGAGGGAGGGCACCAGGTTGGCTGATGAGGCCGGTAACCACTGATGGTATGCAATCAAGAGTCTGATTGACAGTTTGCTGAGTCTTGGTGAGAAATGTCCCACTATCCCCTGAGGCAGGTGCTTCACTCTGCCCAATGGTTGGTCCGGCCCTGATTTAATGGTACCAGTTTCCCAGGTGAGTTTCTAGGCATTTAGAAATTCAGTGAGTGAGATCCAGTTAGTAAGAGAATCAGAAACAAGTGTGAGAGGGTGTTAAGTTAGGGTGACCATATGAAAAGGAGGACAGGGCTCCTGTATCTTTAACAGTTGCATAGAAGAGGGAATTTCAGCAGGTGTCATTTGTATATATGGGGAACCTGGTGAAATTCCCCCTTCATCACAGCAGTTAAAGGTGCAGGAGCTATACTAGAGTGACCAGATTTTAAAGAGGGCAGGGCTCCTGCAGCTTTAACTGTTCTGATGAAGAGGGAATTTCACTAGGTTCTCAATATATACAAATGAGACCTGCTGAAATTCCCTTTTCAATAGAACTGTTAATGATACAGGAGCCCTGTCCTCCTTTCCATATGGTCACCCTAGTTAAGTTATAATTTAAACAGACACTCGAATAGCCCATGAAAGCTTTTGCCACCATACATTTGTTAGGATTTTGAGGCTCATTGTTGTTTTGCTGCAAAATTGACATGCAGGGCTACTGCTCTGGAATTTTTTTAAATAGAATTACGTATGATTATTTTTAATGGCTCTGTGTTCATGCTCTCTGTTTTTGCTGCCTCATAGATCTACTTTTCCTCATTGTAATTGTAATCCTATGGGCCTATTGGAGTCCACTGGGAGAAGAGCCTTCAGTGTGGTGGCCCCCTTCCTACGGAATTCTCTGCTTCTGGCGCCTCCTGAAAACGTCATTTCAGGAAGCTTTCCTTGAGTGGCCAGACTCAGTTTACCGGAATTCAGGTTTGATCAGAAGGATTCTGTTCTTTTTAAAATAGTTTTTTTTTTAATATGGTGTATTTTTTTCACCACTCAAAATCTTTTGGATGTGGAGTGGTATATAAATATTGTAAATAAATAAATCCCCCTTGATGGCTCGTTAGGCCTGAAAGGTAGGAGAATAAATGGTTTTTATATATAAAAAAGGAAAGGAACCTCTCGTGCAAGCACTGAGTCATTACTGACTCTTGGAGGGATGCTAGCTTTCGCTGACGTTTTCTTGGCAGGCCTTATAGCGGGGTGGTTTGCCGTTGCCTTCCCCGGCCATTATTACCTTTCCCCCAGCTAACTGGGTACTCATTTTACCAACCTCGGGAGGATGGAAGGCTGAGTCGACCCGAGCCGGCTGCCTGAAACCAGCTTCCGCTGGGATCGAACTCAGGCTGTGGGGAGAGTTTCAGCTGTAGAAACTGCTGCTTTACCGCTCTGCGCCACACGAGGCTCACTTTTATATATAAACAACAATGTTTTATCCCACTCCCCCCACAAGGAGTTTGAGGAGGCATGGAAGCCCCTCTATCATCCCTGTAATACTCTCAACAACCCTGGGAGGTAGGCAATGTTGAGAGTGACTTGTCCAAAGTCCCCTGGGGCCACATGGCTCTTCTTGCGTCCCCTGGCAGATATGAAGCCTAATAGGAAGACTGAGACAAGACTTGAAGGGTCTCAGATCAAACTTTTAGTCCCAGATTTGATGCCAGAGACTGCATCCAAGGTGACCCAGCGTAGGAAGTGCCACTTGAAACACAGCGCTGGAGCATGAGAAAAGGGGGGAAATGGATGACCCCCAGAGAGAGAACTGACATTTCAAAAACACTCTTTTGTTTTCAGCTTGGAGAATAAACTTGGGATTGGGTTTCAGCACGCAAACTCCCCCTGCCCAGCGTTAACCAAACTTTCTCAGGCTGAGCCTTATTCTTCAGCTATTCCTCGGGCTCTTTTATGCTGTCACAGCCTCCTGCTTAATCCCTTAGCAACGCACTGGGGCTATTTCAATTGCTGCCAATTGCCTCTGAATTGGCATTCAGGCCAACTAAACCCCAGGCTAAAGATGAAAGGGGGAGGGGCAATACCATCTCTGGTTCCTGCAGCCAAGGCCTGTGTATGTGTGTGTTTGGACCAGAAGTAGCTAGGGAAAAAGCTCAAATCAAGACCGCACCCGTTACGGTGCTTTCTAGAGCCGAATTCGGCATCCAGAAATGCAGAACTTCGCGGTCAGAATCATAGAAGTGATGTTTGCATGCATGTGGATTTTTTTTTTTTTTTTTTACAGAACTTAGAGGATGCAAGCCTAAACACACTTACGTAGCAGGACGTTTGTTGAAACCAATGGGGCTTATTTCTGAGTAGGCATGTATAGGATTGCACTGTTAATCTGCATCTAAGGTTTCAGTGGGTTTTTTAAAAATAAATAAATAAATAAATAAATAAATAAATACACTTTTTTTGTTGTTGCAAAGAATGGAGCTCCAAGAAGCAAATGGAAGAGGAACAGGAATGGAGACTGGCGAAATAGGAGAAATTATTTATTATTGAGTCTTTATCTCCCCTTCCTCCTACGAGCTTACAGCTGTAGAAATGGCCTCCCTGCCCTCATTTTATCCTCACAACAGCCCTGCAAGGTAGGTCGGGGTCAGTGCATGTTTGGCCAACGTTGTTCAGTAAGCTTCATGGCTGAGTGTTGATTTGACCTGGTCTCCCTCCTCACCAGTCCAGCCCCTACACCACACTGGTTCTCTACCACTCACATGAGAGTCAGACACACTAACAGGAATACCGATGGCTGCAACATACCATGTAAACTTATGGAAAGATCTGGTGGATTAACTAGGATGTCTGTCTCAAACTCTTTCATAGAAAGCCGAGAAGTATAACTACAGGAGTTTTATACAGGGAAGGTTGTCTACCTTTTGGCAGTACTTTGCGTGTATACTATGGTGATCTCTTCATTGTCCATCTGATAGTGTTCTTTTTGTCTTTTGTTGGTTGTTTATTAAAATGAGAGAGAGAGAGAGAGAGAGAGAGAGAGAGAGAGAGAGAGAGAGAGAGAGAGAGAGATGGACACTAAAGCAGCATTCAGAGACAATGGAGGGGAACCAGATTTTTTTTTTAAGGGCATTTCCCCAGTACATGGCAAGGAAATAGCAGCTTAGTTTATCCGGCTTTAAATTGGCTCCAGTATCAGAAGTAGCATGCATCTGTTGCACTAGTTTCTGGGGAACATGAGATGGAGGCTGCTGTTGCACTCCTGACCTGCTCGTGAACTTCCCAGAAGTATCTGGCTGGTCAGGGTGTGAACAGAACGCTGACCTAGCAGGCATTTGGTCTGACCCAGCATGGATTGTCTGGCGTTCTTAACTCTTCAGTCAGTCACAATGGCCCTTCTCTGTATTTTATTTAGTTCTGTATTTAAGGGCGCGCACACCATGCACCCTTAGTTAAGGCTCAAAAGGGGGGGGAAAACACAAGTTCCACCACTGAAAAGAGGAATTGCGGAGGACTGGTCATTCTAACCTTAATAAAACTGAAAAGGTTTTGCCAATCTTTCTGAAATTTGCATATGCCAGAAAGAAACGCCTATTTTACATAACCTGAACATTTTCAGGAAGATTGGTTAACAATTGAGGGAGAAAGGGCAGTTAACAGTGTGTGTGTGTGGGATTATGCTCATTGAGCCACCTTGAGCCTGTTGCTATATTACCCTAACCTACCTCGAAGTGGTGTTGTAAGAGGAATAAGACAGGGAGCATGTATACCACCCTGATCTTCTTGGAGGAAGGGTGGTATGGAAATAAAAGCTGTGGTGTTAAAACAGGTGCTCTCCTACCACTGCGCTAGTGCTCCTCTATAGATTTTATTTATTATTACATTTGTATCCTGCCTTTTTTTTTTCTCTTACAAGCAAGCCATCGCGGCTGACACGATCCTCCTCCTCCTCTCCATTTTATCTTCCAAACAACCCTGTGAGGTAGGTTAGGCTGAAAACGACTGGCCCGAAGTCAACCAATGAGATTCATGGGCGAATGAGGATTAGAACGAGGACCTCCCGAGTTTCTCTGGTCCCAATAACGTGCTTTTCGTAACATCTTCCCTGATGAAGAGAGCTGGAGATCTCGAAAGCTTGCAGATTTTTTTGGGTGACGTCTGAGATGGTCTAATAAAATACACTATATGTATTTTGGAAGGTGATCATTTTAAAACCTCTGCATTCTGCATTCCGATAGCGTTACGGAGCGTCGATGGCCGCAGCCCCGTTTTTGCAACTTTGCAGGATGTGCCTGACCGTGAAATAAGCGCTGTGCTGGTAATTACCGCTCAGCGGCCCTGTTGCTATCTCAACATCGGCTGTACTTCAAAAAGAAAACTCACGTCCAAAGCAGGCGGCTTCCCAGAGAGTTTTATTAACATTGTCAGAGCTCCTGGGGACGGTGAGGCGCAAACGAAAACATGTTATATCCCCCAAAAAACGATTCGCCACAATTCTAGCCCTTGTGGAGGTGTCTGTGCTTCATTCACATGGCAGTGGAGTGTTTCGAAGTCCTCGAAAGCTTCCTTGGTTGGGAGAGAAATACCGTGGCTTTTCAAGTCCCTTGCCTCCTCTGGCTTTCTTCGAGCTCCATCTGGTGCCGAGGCGGTGCCCACATGGCGTTAGCTGAACCGCTTCCAGAGAAGGACTTGCCCGTAGTTTTGATCCCTCGTCCTTGGACAGCTCAGCCTGCCCACCCCGTCCTCTCAGTGCAGCCCAGGTTTGGCCTTGTGAGGGCAGCAGAGAGCAAAGCTAGCAGCCTCCAGTCGCTTACGCAGGCCCCAGTATGAATACCGGCAGAGGAATACAACGCCAGCATCTGGAAAGAGAGGAAAAGACGACAGAGCTCATTACCAGCCCGATTGCTCAGCTAGTTGCATCAACCTCTTGAAAAGGCTAGGTAGCTTTGCGGCTAGTTCGGACGATCCCAGAACGCATTGTATAAGCACTGCACGTACCGAGAAATTGGTGTGATGAGACAGAGCCGCAACAAAATATTGCAGCGTGCAGTTCAGGATGCCTGCCAGCCAGCCAGGGCCTCTTCCATGACACTACAGTCCATACCCCCTGCCCAAACATGCAGCATTCTGCATATGCTCAGTCCGCAATGGACTATTTTGTGTTTTTTTAAGGTCCCCGAAGTTTCCTGTACTTCTGTAAACCTTGGAGTTTGCAGAAGCATGTTGATCGATTGCATTTATATCCCGCCTTTTTTCCTCCAAGGAACCCAAGGCGGCATACATAATCCTCCTCCTCTTTATTTCTATCCTCACAACAACAGCAACCCTGTGAGGTAGGTTGAGCTGAGAGTCTGTGACTGGCCCAAAGTCACCCAGTGAACTTCCGTGGCCGAGTGGGGACTAGAACCCGGATCTCCCGACTCCCAGTCCAACACTCTAGCCACTACACCACCACACTGGCTTTGTTTGTACTTCTGCTCTGTTAGTTTGATCAGTGGTCCCATTTGGGCTGCAACTGCTCTGGCCTGCACAAGCTGAAGTCGCTCCGGGAGCGAATGATGGAGGCCCAATAATGCGAGTGGGAATGTGACAAGAATGGGCAGACACTTCACAGTAACTTTTAAAAAAAAAATCAACAGCAGAAATTGCATCCTCAGGTTTGCCCAAAGCTGATGTGGCTGCATTGCTCAAAGCCTCCCCTCTGCACCCCCTGGATTTAAGAGCTGCGTCCATTGATTCAGATGTGGGGAGGGGCACCACCTGCAGGGTTAATAGCTGTGCATCACATGCGGAGTTAGTTAAAAGCTGGAGAGTGGCTATTTAGCTTCAGAAAGGACAGCGAACATTCTTGCAGCGGTAGCAGGGGTGCGGTCTGCAAACAGAAGGAAAAAAAGGTGGGATGGAAAATGCCCCCCCCCAATGTTGCCCACCTGTGGCGTAGTGCCACAGCTAGCAGAGGAGGAAGCGGCTTTTCGAAGCCCAGACCTGAATGCAGCAGTGCAAGGAGGGGCATTTTGCCCTCCCTCTCTCTCTCTGCTGTATGAAGAGCAGGGGGGACGACGATGATGCATGGCACACAGCACGTGTTCCCCCGACTCTAATTTTCACCTCCTCTGTGCTGGCATCCTTGAATCCAGGGGTGGATAGAAAGAAGATCTTGGGGTGATTTGCTGGAAGGACGTGGAGAAGTGATATGGGGAGAGGGCAGGGGTAACTCAGGGGTGGAGCCCCTGCCTGGCGGGCACAAGGTCCCAGGTTCGATCTCCCGCATTTCCATGTAGGGGTAAGAAAGGATTGTGCCTGAAACCCCGGAGAGCTCCTGCCAGTCAGTGTCGACCATATGGGGCTAGATGGATCCGTTGTCTGAATCAGTAGAAGGTGGCACCCTCTCTTGCTCTGATTTCTGACGCTCAAAGATTGAACAGCAGCAGCAAAGCAAAATACCCACCCCACCACCACTGAAATGAATTTGGAATTGGGCTCAGAAATCCTGCATTTTGATCACCAGAACTGAACAGAGTTCAAATTCTTGGGCTCAAAATCCCTTAGTTCTAAGCGTACGTCTTTTGCACCTAGCCCCAGATGGTAGATAAGAACATCAGAAGAGCCCTGATGCTGGATCAGACCAAGGGCCCATCTGGTCCAGCACTCTGTTCACACAGTGGCCAACCAGCCATCGGCCAGGGAGGAACAAGCAGGGCATGGTGCAACAGCACCCTCCCACCCATGTTCCCCAGCACACAGGCTTACTGCCTCTAATACTGGAGATAGCACACAGGGCTAGTAGCATTGATATCCTTCGTCTCCAGGAATTTATCCAACCCCCTTTTAAAGCCATCCAAATTGGTGGCCCTCGCTGCATCTTGTGGCAGTGAGTTCCATAATTTAACTCTGAGCTGTGTGAAGAAGTCCTTCCTTTTATCTGTCTAGTATCTCCCACCCATCAGCTTCATGGGATGACCTCGAGTTCTAGTATTTTGAGAGAGGGAGGAAAATGTCTCCCTACCCACATTCTCCATACCATGCATGATTTTGTACCTTACCCGCGCAGGGCCTGCTTTTGCTGCCCTAAAGATTAGCACGGGACCAATGAATTTGAGCATTAGAAGGAGCCATGTTGCCTCACCACCACCACAACACACACACTTATTGTGACACAAGAGTGTTGAAGTTAGCGTGCAGCTTTGGTTTTCTGCCCAGCCTTGGCTGGAACCTGCTTTGCATAAACGCCTTGTTTCGAAAAGACAGCCGCTCCCGACCGGCGCGACCTGATTAACAGGCTTTGGAGACCAACCCCTGCTTGGCAGGAACGGTCCATCCGCTGAAGCCACCCTCCTCCCCGCCCGTGTTATACCAGAGATGCCAATTAATTCCTCCCACGAAGGACAACGTGCCCCAAACCTGACGACTTGGACTGGCGGCAGCGGAAGGCGGTGGCAATAGGGCTGGGCTCAGGCGCCCTCATGTGAAGAGAAGAGCAGGTTGAAACCTGGCTGCCCACTGGTTTACCTGGTCTAACCCTGAAGACTCTCTGGCTGTCTACTGGATGAGCTGCACAAACTCTGCATCACGGGGCAGGCGGAGGAAGGCCGTGACCGAGAGGGTGCTGTGGCACACCTATCCTACTCGGGGGTTTCCTTGCGGGCAGCTGGGCAGCCGCTGTGTGAACAGAATGCTGGGCTAGATGGACCCTTGGCCTGATGCGATATGGCTCTTTTGTTCCTAAGACAAAACGACTCGAAAAGCAGGGGGCTAGGAAAGGTGGCGGTCACAGGGCAAAGGTAGCTGGTATTAACATTCAAAGCCCTAAATGGCTTGGGGCCAGGTTATTTGAAGGAACGCCTCCTCCCACATGTGCCTGCCTGGACCTTAAGAGAGACTGAAAGAACTGGGCATGTTTAGCCTGGAGAAGAGAAGATTGAGGGGAGACATGAGAGCACTCTTCAAATACTTAAAAGATTGTCACACAGAGGAGGGCCAGGATCTGTTCTTGATCCTCCCAGAGTGCAGGACACGGAATAACAGGCTCAAGTTAAAGGAAGCCAGATTCCGGCTGGACATCAGGAAAAACTTCCTGTTAGAGCAGTACGACAATGGAATCAGTTACCTAGGGAGGTTGTGGCCTCTCCCACACTAGAGGCCTTCAAGAGGCAGCTGGACAAGGATCTGTTGGGGATGCTTTAGGGTGGATTCCTGCATTGAGCAGGGGGTTGGACTCGATGGCCTTGTAGGCCCCTTCCAACTCTGCAATTCTATGATTCTGTGATCATCCACAGGGGTCCTTCTCCGTGAGTCCCTGCCAAAGGAAGTGAGGCAGGTGGCTACTAGGATGAGGGCCTTCTCCGCTGTGGCACCCCGGCTGTGGAATGTGCTCCCCAGAGAGGTCTGCCTGGTGCCGACATGGTACTCCTTTCATCGCCAGCTGAAGACCTTTTAATTCTCTCAGTATTTTAACACTTAATTTTAACTTAAATTTAAATGTTACTGTTCTAATTGTGTATTTTAATCTTATATCAATTTCTGCTGCGTGGTTTTATCCTGGTTGTGCTTTTTATACTGTATTTTGTATTTGCGTTTTTAGACTGTTGGTTGTTTTATTATGGTTTTAAATTTTGTGAACTGCCCAGAGAGCTTCAGCTATTGGGCGGTATAAAAATGTAATAAATAAATAAGCTAGACAGGCTAAGAAAGCAGGGGACTTCATGGAAAAGGCCCAGAAGAGGAAAGAAACTCTGGCAGAGAGAAGGGATACAGTGGCAGAAAGGGATGGATCCGAAGAACCAGCGTGGTGTAGTGGTATGAGTGTTGGACTGGGACTTGGGAGATCCAGGTTTGAGGCTCTACTCATCTTGGGTTCCTTGCAAGAGGAAAAATGGCAGGATATAAACGTAACAAATACATAAATAACAAAGTTCTGCTTTGATAAGGATTTATCAAAGTTCTCTTTATGTGGGACGAAGAGAACTTGAGGTTTTCGGAAAACCCAAGCGGCTACATTCATTCAGCCAGTTCAAGAGCTTTAAGCAGGATTGCCACCCTCTGTTTTCTGACAGGTGGCCCATCTTTAACACCTGCATGGCAGGCAGGCACAACATGGTCCTCTCCCTGCTGGGAATTGCTGAACCTACTGAATTTGGCCGATGCAGATGGGCGGAAGTTTCGTTTTGGTTCATTTCGTGATAAGAATTTGCTAGAATTTGCAAAGTTCTTCATATTCAGGAGAGAAAGACCTTGAGATGTAGAAACACTGAACGCAGGGGAAAGCAAAACTGTCAGGTTGTCCCACCCCACTGCCAAAGCATCGGGTACTTTCGGATTTAGAACATGCCAAATCTGCTAAAAATGCCTGTAACAGCACCTCACCCCCGCATGGAATGAGTTTCTAGCAAAGTATGATGTCTGGAAGCTTTGAAAGCAGTGTCAGAATGGAGGATTTGTTGGGAGCCCTCCATAATTAAATAGTTGAGCTGTTTGAACTCCTTAACTATAATACCTTCAGTATAAATGGGATGATTTGCTTCTGGGCCAGGGCTGCAGTGCCAGAACACCATACATCAGGTGGCAAAACTGCCCAGAGGGCAAATCTGCCTGGCAGAGCTTCACCAGCCCAAGAAAAATAGCAAGCGGTGGCATGGGAGAGCAAAATAACAACCCCGCAGTGGCTGTGATCCAAAGATCTCCTCGGTGATTGTGAGGCTCCAATGCACACTCAAAGTACTCGTCCCGAAGGGTTGCTCTGTTTACTTCAGTGGGGTGGGCAGCTCTGGGCCACACAGAAGGGATTTGCACCTGCTGCCACTGAAGTGGATGGCGAAGCATATTCGTGAAGGACCTCTGTGTGCACACTGGAGCATAAGCGGAGCTCCAGGGGAACACGGATGATGGCTTCGCATCAAAGAATCATAGAATAGCAGAGTTGGAAGGGGCCTACAAGGCCGTTGAGTCCAACCCCCTGCTCAATGCAGGAATCCACCCTAAAGTATCCCTGACAGATGGTTGTCCAGCTGCCTCTTGAAGGCCTCTAATGTGGGAGAACCTACAACCTCCCTAGGTAACTGGTTCCATTGTCGTACTACTCTAACAGTCAGGAAGTTTTTCCTGATGTCCATCCGGAATCTGACTTCCTGTAACTTGAGCCTGTTATTCCGTGTCCTGCACTGTGGGAGGATCGAGGAGAGATCCTGGCCTTCCTCTGTGTGGCAACCTTTTAAGTCTTTGAAGAGTGCTCTCATGTCTCCCATCAATCTTCTCTTCTCCAGGCTAAACATGCCCAGTTCTTTAAGTCCTTTTCACCGCTGCCAGCACTCTGGAATGTTCTCTGTAAAATGGCAGCTCTCTCTCCTAACACATTTGCTGGAGGTTATTAGCTGGTGCACCACCAGCGTTAAGCCATGGCTTGCAGTTTTTTAGAGACCCAGGCAAGATTTTGGGAGCTACATCTATATGCAGCGAAAGAAATGTGTGGTTTGCGGCTTTCTCTGGTATGGCGGTATGAGTGAAAGGAAGAGCACCTATCTCAGCCGAATTTGTGTTTGTCACCAAACTTTGAAAGGCAGAGGAGCCTTGCCAGGGAAACAGATGGCAACTCAACCATTGATTCATCAGAGCAATAGGCCATGGCTGTTGCCAAATACCCATGGCCCTTTTCCTTGGTTTTCCTCCTCCTCCACCCTCCCTTGATGCCATTGGCTTATCTGCTCTGATGTCACAGAGGGGTATGTCCAGTCTTGGCTTATGCAGATGAATGTTAAAGGGACAAGACCACAGAAGAGCTTGAATTTTAAGGCTCACGAGGAACCCCTTTTCCTGACTTTCTTCTCCAACAGCATGGCACAAGGCAAGCCACTCCCCTCAATATTTTAGAGCAGGGGGGAAATGAAGATTCAAAGTATACCACGTCTCGTTTATCTTCCCAAAGTGTTTTCCACAAAATGGCTGTTGTTTCGCAATCGACTTAGGCAGAAAAAACTTTTTAGGTTTTTTTTTTTTTAGTGTAAATGGAAGTCGAATTGGAGGGAAGGAAAGTAGCGGGAAGGTGAGCTTATTTATATAATCCGAAGTCCATTTTTAGGGATCACCGGTCAGTTAAGGTGTCAAAAACTGGGGCAGATGTGCTTGAAGAGATTAGCTGGGCTTTATGCTCAAGCTGTTAATCATGATTAATCCAGAGAATTACTGCCTATGCAATAAATTAAGTGTCACACAACATTCCTGTCAAGGGATCAGATTTTGTACTCAAAGGTGTCAACCAACTCCCAGGGAAATGCAGTGCAGCTCACATTTCCCCCTCGTACCCTATATTAATTTTATTTCTTACATTTTCATTCTGCCCATCAGCCGAAGCTCTCTGTCGCAACTGGAGAAGTGGGTACAGTTGATGAACAATCAGAACCTGAGGGACACAATCAGCAGAAGGAAGTGGTACAGCTGTTGCCAGACTGTACCACCTCAGACTGCAGGTGGGAAACTTGCCTGTGTAAATCATCGCTGGCATACAAAAACACCTTGCACACAGAAAGCCAGCATGGCAAGGAGGAGGCTAGGCTAAAATCTGTGTAGAAAGTTTTTATTTTAAAAGAACCTGTTGAATCTCCAAACATGAGAAACGTCTCAGGATGCAAAGAGTATATTTGTGTAAAGTCCACAAATAAAAACTTCGCATCCTGAGACATCTCTTTTATTTGGGGTGTACTTTGCACCCCGAGCCTCCAAACATGCAATATACCCCAGGCAGAGTTCAGCTTCACTTTTAAGCTGCAAATGCACTGCTCGTAACTGGTTCTGTTCTCAGTCTGGTGCCCTAAAGCAGGGATTAGCAAAAGGTAGATCTCCAGATGTTTTGGACCTAAACTCCCAGCATTCCTTACTTACTCTGCTGGCAGGGGCTTCTGGGAGTTGAAGTCCAAAACATCTGGAGACGTCGCTGCTGCACAGCCTTGCCCTAACCTGTTCTTGACAGACTCTTGTCCATTATCTTCCTAAAACAGGTTTCTCCAACTTAGTGCCCTCCAGACATTTTGGATCTCAACACCCAGGATTCCTGATCACTGGCAATGTTATCTGGGGCTGATGGGAACTGAAGTCCAACAACCTCTGGAATGCACAAGGTTGGGGAAGACTGGCCTAAAATACTCCTCAAGATGATTCTGGAAAGGTAGTTGCTGCAATCTCTTTTGACAAAGGCGTTTTGACGTTGAGGAGTGCGTGGTCCCATGTTTCCAGCAACGGTGAAAGAGGAAGATCCCATGACCCCACCCTGCAACTTTGTCCAAATTGCAAGGGAACATCATAGGCCGAGAACGCAAATCCATCTGTGATGTACCTTTGTGAACACATGCAATAAACAAATGGAAGGTACTTTGTTTTTGCAATTGTCTCGGGCACCTGCTTCGCTTCCCAATTTCTCAGAATCCCCGGCTTCTGTGTTTTTCCTTTAAACTGCAGGGCAGAATGGAGACGGTGTAGTTTAGAGACGCCCTGAGAACCTCTCCACCAGAAAGAGGGAACCCGCTCTTATTTGTCTGCAGCAAAGGTGTAAAAAGTTTACATCTCAGTAACCCTGTGTGGCATTTGAAGATCACGGCGTTAGGCTCTTTAAAGAGACTTCACTTTTGGGGCTTGGCTTAATGAGGTCCCAGGAAACCACAAACACAGCAATAAAAGAAACTTTACAAGCCAAGAGGTATTAGAATGTCAGAGCACCTTGTAATAACTCCTGCATTGTTAAAACGGCTTTCCCGGTGCAAAGCCCCGGCTGTTAAGGAAGTTAAATACGCGGGTCTTTATTTGAAGGAAGAAAATATTATTCAGTGTCAGTCTGACATGTACTCAAAGCCACCGATGCTGCCAGCCAGCGGCTTTGGTTCTCAGATGCACCTGCGTGGCGGGCATATAAAATTTAATTTTCAGTGCTAAAGTTGCTCGAAAGGAGAGGCCCTGTAACCCGAGATGAAGAAAAGATGGAGTCCTCGCCTGCTCAGCTGCAGCATTTAATAGCCAAGCGGCAGTTAATTAGGTGTCTAAGCGGCTGCGGCAGCTGTTACGCAATATGGCAAAGCAGGACTGAAGTTTGGAGACGCCGTTAACCTACAGCAGGGAATGCACAGATTGGTCTGGTAGTTCTTGGTCTTTCTTTCTGCGTTAGCTCAAAAACAGGACTGGGTCTGAAGAAGTCAACAAGGAAGCAGGCAGCAACCTATCCAGAAGGCTTCTAAAACCAGGGAGACTAACAATGCCCTTCATAGAATCATAGAATAGCAGAGATGGAAGGGGCCTACAAGGCCATCGAGTCCAACCGCCCGCTCAATGCAGGAATCCACCCTAAAGCATCCCTGACAGATAGTTGTCCAGCTGCCTCTGGAATGCCTCTAGTGTGGGAGAGCCCACAACCTCCCTAGGTAACTGATTCCATTGTCGTACTGCTCTAACAGTCAGGAAGCTTTTCCTGATGTCCAGCTGGAATCTGGTTTCCTTTAACTTGAGCCCGTTATTCCGTGTCCTGCACTCTGGGAGGATCGAGAAGAGATCCTGGCCCTCCTCTGTGTGACAACCTTTTAAGTATTTGAAGAGTGCTATCATGTCTCCCCTCAATCTTCTCTTCTCCAGGCTAAACATGCCCAGTTCTTTCAGTATCTCTTCATAGGGCTTTGTTTCCAGACCCCTGATCATCCTGGTTGCCCTCCTCTGAACACGCTCCAGCTTGTCTGTATCCTTCTTGAATTGTGGAGCCCAGAACTTGGACAGAAGTCCTGTTGAATTCAGTGTGTCTTACTCCTGGGTAAACGCACTCAGGATTGCATTGTTAGTCTCCCTGGTTTTAGAAGCCTTCTGGACAGGTTTGGCTTCTCCAAACTTCAGACCCGCTTACTGGGGAATAAGCACCACGGATGTAAGCGGGAGGTTATTCCAAGCGAACATAGAGAAAACGATTGTGTTGTGGAAGTGACAACACACAGAAGACTTCTGCGATGTAGCGCTTACTGGTATGGATACTGCGAGTGCCCCACTGTGTCCGGGAGTCTGACAGACACTCCCCCCCTTGTCCACCCCCGGACCCAGTCAGGCACTCCTGACGTGCACACAGAAGAAGCACACACTTGCCCGTCCTGCATCAACGGCAGCCACCAATGATTCAGGAAGAGGAAGTGTGTGATTTTGGTGCGTGGGTGGGCGGCTGCCAAGCACTCGCCAGGTGAATCCAAGCCTCAGAAGAGGCTTGGGCAGGCAGTGGCTGGGCGTGTGCAGGTGAATTTGCCCTCTCCTACTTACTGGACGGTATCATTTCAGGCTGCAGGGGAAGAAATGACAGAGCTGGAATGCCACACATAAAGAAAAACTCCCTTCATATATAAAAATCTAGCATTTTAGGCTAGCATTACGTGCAAGATTTGCATGGGTAGGGAGCATTTTATGGGGTGGGTGGGTGGTATGGAAAGGACATAGACAATATGTCCTTACAAGAGAGCCAGTGTGGTATAGTGGCTAAAGTGTCAAACTGGGAGTCAGGAGTTCCGGGTTCTAGTCCCCACTCGGCCATGGAAAGCCACTGGGTGACTTTAGGCCAGTCACTCTCAGCCCAACCCACCTCACAGGGTTGTTGTTGTGAGGATAAAATGGAGAGGAGGAGGAGGATTATGTCCGCCGACTTGGCTTCCTTGGAGGAAAAAAGGCGGGATATAAATGCAATAATAAATAAATAATACAATATATCCCTGACCGTATCTTACTGTAAATCATCCTGAAAACCCGAAGTAAATGTTTTAAATACAGTAAAAAAATGGTTGTGGTACAAAAGCAAAGAAGGCATCCAAATACACCTCTTCACAGGTTTCTCAGGTTTCCTGTATTTGCAAACCTCGGAGGCTTCCCGCCTAAAAGGGTCATGCGTGGAAGGGCTGTGCGGACATCCGCCGAGGCCTCCTCTAGTGATCTTACCTCCTTCGAGCGCTTCAGTTCCTGACCTGCAGACCGTCATGCTGGTAAGTGTTTCCATGTGCTGACAAATGCTGTGGGGATGAGGGAATAAGGCACCGTCGTGATACAGTTCCAGGTGTCCAATGTAGGGTCGTAACAATCCAGCGTCTTGCAGCGCTGCGTCCCAAAGTAGCCGCCCACCACGTAAAGCTTGTTCCCCGAAGCCAAAGCGTGGCAGGACATCCGCTTCGCCGTCATGTCCCCGACCCGCGTCCACTGGTCCGTTTCACAATCAAAACGGTAAGCCGATGCCGCCGTGTACTCCGTGTCTCCGCCCATGATAAAAATCTGGCTGCCGAGGACGGCGGCCGCAGTGTAGCGCCAGGGCTGGGGGCACTGGGCTTTGATGGTCCACCGGTTCTCCGCCGGATCGTAGCACTGGACTTTGGACACCATGTCGCGGTGAATGCTGGTCCCGCCGAATACGTAGAGCTTCAGCCTGGCGCTGACAACCGCTGCGTTGCTGACGCCATCCCTCAGAGGGGCTACCATGGTCCACTTGTTGGCCACCGGATCGTACTTCTCCACCTGCTTCAGTGAGACGGACGGAGAGGCAGGAAAGACACCGGCCACCGCCGTGTGACCGCCAACAACATACAAGCAGTTTTCTAGTTCCGCAGAGCCATGCCCGAACCGAGCGATAAGCATCGGGGCAGCTTTGGACCACTCCTCGTTCACAGTGTCATAGACCCAGACGTCCTTCGAGACCCCGTTTTCTGAGCCTCTCCCTCCAGTAATGTAGACTTTGCAGCCAATGGCGCATGCGCTGAACTCCTTCCTGGGGCTGGGCAGGTCTGCTTTGGGGATGATCTCTTTCGCCTTGTGGTCCACCTGGTAAACCTTGTCGCACATGAACGTCTGCCCTCCCAAGATGAGCAGGGTGTGCCCAGCTTTGCGCGGCCTGGCACATGGGCTAGTGACCACCCCGTCGTTCTGCAGGATCTTCCTTTTGCACCCAAGAGCCTCCTCCATAATTTGCTTGTTCTGCTCCTCTGTCGTGATCAGCTCCTCGTAGGCCATGGCTTCTTTTAGGCATTCGGAAGGCAGCAAGGCCAGCCGCACGCTCTTTAACAGCTCTGGGAGGAACGGTTTCCGCTTGTCCAAGTCGTATTTGACCCACTGGATGACCGTCTTGAAGACCTTCTCTTCATCCTCGATTTCCAGCTCATCGCTGGAAATCAAGTCCAGTAGGGTGTCCTTGGAGAGGCTATTGAAGTCTTCGCTCCTGTGGACTGTCTCAAAGTTGACCAGGCACATCCTCCAAGAGAGCTCGTACAGCCTCTTGCACTGGTGAGCGTCCGAAAGGACCATCATTCCCAAGCAGTTGGAGGGGTACAGGTTCTTCTCGAGGAACTCGGAGGCGGCATCTCGGATGTCGTGGAACTGCAACATGTCGCCGGCTTCCAGGAGGGACTCTGCGTTCTCCTCGTTGATGATGATCTTGGATGAGTAGGCAAAGTCCAGCAGCAGCTCCAGCACCTCTGGGTGGAGGCTATCGTGGAAATTCACCTCATCGCCCAAACTCTCGCGAAGGCCGTTGCTGAACATGGCCTCGAAATACCTGCTGGAGGCCGCTAGCACAGCCCGGTGGCATGGGAAGGACTTATTCCCAGCTAAGAGAGTGACGTCAGTGAACATGCAGTGCTTCCTCATGGTGTTGAGGTGAGACAGGACACAGTCCGGGTGAGAGGCTTTGTGGAACAGCAAGATGTTCATGGAACCGGTGCTCGTTCGGGATTTACGGTTCTCGTGGACGCTGACCGACATGATGACTGGAGTGCTATCTGTAGACAAGTGAACAAGAGTCCTGAGTTCCAGGGGATAAACAACATTCTCCAGTATGAAAACTTCATTTGTTGCTGACTCACCAAGGCAAGCTCACATTTATCAAACTTGAGACCCCCATCATTCTGCAGGACAAATCCATAGAAGCTAGGTCTTACTAATAACTCTAGAGAGCCAGTATGATGGAATGATTACAATGGTCAACACAGACCGGAGACACCTGGATTAAAATCCCTGCTCGGCCAGAAAATTAATCAGGTTACCTTGGGTCTATAAACATTGTCTCTCAGTCAAGGTCACCTCGCAGGGATGTTGTGAAGATAAAGAGGAGAGGACACTATGAAAGCGACCCATAGTTCTTTGGAAGAAAAGAGTCTCCAGTTTCAGGGGGAATGTCTTGATCCATCCTTAGGAGTAGGTCAACTAAAAGAAGCTCAAAAGTAAAATGCTAGATAGATGCACTCCTGATTGGTTGAATGCCGAGTAAGATAAAGTGAGGTGAGAATCTGCTTTAACTTTCGTTTCCCCCTTCGCCCTTAAAAAATAGAACAAAACTGATATCTAAGGATGTTCCCCACTCCTACGTTGACCCCAGATGTTTCTTGTGGGATTTGCAATACTCAAATTAAGCTTTGTAGTTATCGGCAGTCATTTTCCCTCTATTGAATAAGATGAGCCATTCGGCCAGTTCTCTTCTTGACGTTTAATTTACTTGTACACTGCTCAGAGAACTCTGATTTTTGCGTGGTCTATAAATTAAGAAATAAAGAAATAAATATAAATGCAAGACAAGGGAAATATAATTACAGAGCTAGTGTAACATACTGGCTAACGCTGCAATCCTAAATGTACTTACTAGTAAGTAAACCCCATTAAATTTAACTGGTCTCACTTCTGAATAAACATGCTTAGGATTGTGCTGTGAAAGTCTGAACGATGAAACTGGGAGTCCTCTGTTCGAATTTTGTCTCTGCTATGAACTCATAGCAGAGTCAATTTCAGCCGCGGTCTCCCCCACCCCACCTGCAATATGGGAAGGGGAAGCATAAATAAGGCCTTGTCCTTTGAGGATTATCTTAAGTATTGCAACTACTTAATGTACGAGAGTTAATTTGAACACTTGAAAGCAATATACAAGTGTTAAGGATTTAATTATCCTATTTCCATTAGTTAATAAAATGGAGACTACAACCGTTTGATTGGAATCCCAAGTTTGGGGGGTGCTTTCACAAAATGGCTGCCATGAGAGCGGCTTGCCAATGTACAAAATGGCTGCCGTGGGTGGGCCTGGCCGGTCACAAACACTAATTTCCCAAAAGGCAATGTGATCAGACTAAAAGAAACATAACTTGCCCCAAAGCGAACTACAAGACAGAGGTGTGTATGTCTGAGCACTGAAACACAAAACCATCCTTTCAAACTCAATCAAAGGTGACGCTGGAGGGACGCACTTGGCTTTGCAGTATGCTGGCCATCCCGTTTGTTTGTTTTTTAAAGTATGTTTTAATTGGGAAAAAAAATCTTAAGAAATAAAAATAAAAACCTGAAGGCACAGGAAGCCTGGTAGCACCGAGCCACCATCTTGACGGCACCGCATCTGTGCCATGAGGCCTCGGGCTCCTGCATTGGTGCTCTTTCCTGGCATCTGCACAGGAAGGAGCACCAATGTGGAGTTGCCGGTGCCGGGCAGGGCAGCGTGGAGGGGGGAGGAATGGGGCAGACGGCTCTCCTCCCTCTGACCTTCCTCTTGCTGTCCCATTTCTGCTCTCCCCATTTCTTTTAATCTGTACATGTGAAGCTTCACATCTATAGATTAATTTTAAAAACAACAACGGGGAAGCAACAGGGCAGCTGGAGGGAGGTCAGAGGGAGGAGAGCCGGCTGCTCTGTTCCTCCCCCCTCCGTAGTGCTCGGCTCAGCAGCAGCGGCAGCCTCCCGGCTACCCCATTCCTCTCCTCCTCCTCACACCATCTTTTTTTATTTATTTATTTATTTATTCACAGGGACCTGCGGTGCCCAACTTGGAGCTCCTGGTCTGCCCCCTTCCTTGTCCAGCCCAGTCGATGGCGACCCATCCGGGGGCACCATGGGCTCTGCTGCCCCCAAAAAGTCAGGGTAAGTGACCGACTTTTTTTGGAGCGGAGTTTCTGGGGTTTGCCCCCGGATGGCTTCGCAATGGCGACTGCGTCATGTAGATGACCTGCTGCCACTCCAAATCCACCCGGGGGTGAACCCTTCGTCAAGACAAGCCCTAAGAGACCGCAGTATTGCTTCCTAAAAGCCAGGTGTAAGATGCTAGGGCAGAGTGGGAATTCAGTTCACAGGCTTTATCCACAGAGAGGCAAAACAGTTAATCTTTTTAAAAAATCTCAAAATAAATGAAAACTTCACAGCATTCTCCCGCTGGACACGAAAAAATAAATAAATCACACACCAAACACGTGCACGCAATCACGTCTTCCTGGTCAAGAGAGAAATATATTCCGAGAAAAGGGCACTAGGTGATTCTCGGTTTAGCCTGGAACATGTTGGCTTTGAGAATAGACGAGATTACTGAAATTTTCAGGAAGGTGCCTGGGCAAATAGCAAGGTGCAAAGATTCCAGACGGAGTTTGCTCAGAGCCTCACGCTCTGTCCAGTTCCTTTGCTTTGCAGAACAGGCAGCCTTCCATTGGGGAATTGGACAAAAAGTGTGGATCCTTTCTATGAGCAGAGTTAGATCTACAATACTGCTATAAAGAAGTAGTGTAGATCCTGCCCTGATCTGAACCAAAACTGCCACCGCTAGCTAACGTAAGATTTAAACCTTTTTGCGTGGGCATGACACACTCCGCTGCTTAGCCAACTACGCTAGCAGTCTTCAGAATTAACCCAAGAAATTTCTATGGATCTTAGGCTATGCCTTATTCAGCAAAAAAAAATCTTGTTTCAGATTTATTGGACTCCACAACGCCTCTTTAATAAGCGTTTCTCTAATCTGCATAATTATTGGAGATGCAATATTGCTTCTTTTATTCATTTGGTTTGGCAATGCCCAGGAGTTGCCTCCTTTTGGGAGGAAGTCATAATAAGGATAAACTTTGTACTGAAACAGTCTTTAATATGGTACGACGTGCATGTCCTCCTAAAGTACCTACCGGTTTCTTGGAAGTTAACGCACAGTTAGCGCAAATGGATTTTCTGAGCCCTTATGACAGCTATTATTACATTGGAAAGATAAATGTTCACCTCCCATAATGCAATGGACTGAGGACTTGACAACACTATTACATTTGAATGGGTGGTATTTAGGTGCCACCTGCGAGTGGATAATACATAGATATTTGGTCTGCTTTTCTTGAAACCCATGCATAACTCTCTCTCCCCCCTTTAAAAAAAGAAGAAAAAAAGAATGGTGTATTTGATGAAATTTTTTTCCTATGCATGTAAAATAAAATAAAATAAATTCATGATTTGTTTTCTGTTCTGTTGAATTCACAATAAAAGTGGCGGGGGGAGAGGAATTAACCCAACCAGAGTTCATGGGATCCTATTGCCTGTTTATACTGACGTATCTCCCACTCCATCTCTTCCTTCCATCAGAATTGGGGAAAATCAGAGATCCAGTGTAGTGTAGTGGTTAGAGTGTTGGACTGGGACTCGGGAGATCCGGGTTCTAGTCTCCACTTAGCCTTGACACTCACTGGGTGATTTTGGACCAGTTACTGGCACTCAACCCAACCTCCCTCACAGGGTGGTTGTGAGGATAAAATGATACACTGACAAGCAGTGATCTATTTCAACAGAGTTCAACTTTCCTCCACTGAGATAATTCATGGGGGAGAGAGGCACCTCCAGTTGCACTATCGCTACTTATTAGATCCATTTCACACCGAGATGTCCATGCATTTCACACGTAACCACTTGAAAAACATTCCACAACACCTTTGAAACGGCGAAGCTTGCTTAATGCTGTATTTGTGATTGGCAACCATTCCTTGTTACTAATGAACTCACGAAATGGAAAATCCCATGGATACTCTTACATCATGGTTCCTACCTTTACTGTACATAAATCTACATAAACCAGGGCCCTGCCCTCAGGTTAATAGAAGACAACACACATGACAGGAGGGAAACATTTGACAACGTCGGTAGCAGTTGTGGGTAGGCCCTACCAAACCCAACGCAACTTGCCAACCATGTCCGCTTATTTATTCCTTTCATTTCAACCTTTCTGCTCAGATCTGGCCTCGGAGGCAGCTTGCAATTGAAACTTCGAAACAAATTAAGGACGTGATGAACCTGTTTACACTGGCCCGGCGAAATCTAAATGCAAAGAGTGGGAGTGTTTGCCGGAGGGCTGCGCTCCGTTGGCGGGGTCACACGGTGTGTTTACCTGGGCCTTGCCCCATGGTCATCCACTCCCGGCAAGCTGCCTCTCTCACCTGCCTCTCTGAACTGACTCATCGGGATTCCATTCATCCTTCCACTTGCTACGACAAGGCTGTGCCAATTTCCCGGTGCAGAGCATTCACCCCCCTCCCCAATTTGGGTTTGTTTGGCTGCAAAATGGCCCACGTAGCTCACCCATCTCCGGCTGACTAGTATTTAGCTGGAGGCAACAGACTTGCCCTTTTTTTCTTTTTTTTAGCCAATCATGCAAGAGAGAAGAGGGGAAATTATAACGCTGGAATCCCACTGGAATAATTGAGGGGTGCTCTCTCTCTCTCTCTCTCCTGATACACATTCCCAAACTATAGGAGACTTCAATAGCAACATCTCTACTGATGGAAAAAGACTCATAGACTCTGGACAAGCTTTCAAGAGAAGTGTGTGGGGAGGGAGAACAGTGACACTGGGTGTTGACAGAAAATTTTCTGGATGATTTCCAACCACTGTACGATTCAGAAATGCATTGTTTTGTAGAGTGACTTAGTACCATTCTGCAGGGGTGGGCAGAAGAGTTCTCTGGGTGAGCTGTAAGAGATCAAGAAGGATTGCTGACTCTCGGCTGTTTAAAGGGTAGCAGCAACCAAAGGATTTCTCCATCTAGATCTTAAAATAAGGCTAATTATTCATTAAAGAGACATCTCTTCACACCTGAAGGGAGTGTGAATGTTAGGAGCTATCCTCTAAACTTAATTAGCCTAACGAAGTAAGGCAGTTGCCTATCAATGAAATGGACAGCTTCCCGCTGTGCCCAATAGGCTTTTACAGGAAGAGTCTTCAAACTGTAACCTGTGGTGAGTGGATACCCTAGCAGACCACCTCCCAACCTCCTCTCAACTCCTCCGACTTGACCCTGCAACCAGACTCTGGGATCTGTCAATTCCAATGCTCCCTCTCCATCTGACAAAGACTAAATTCCAAGGGAGAGGAAAGACAATCTCTGAGCCTGCATCTCCTGTTCGATAAACTCCTGGGAAGATTCCTCCTTAACGCCTGGAGATTCTTGGAGAATTTCCTCCCCCGCTTCCTGTCTCGGTTGGTTGTCTTCTTCAGGCTCCAAGTCCGATTCAAGATACACACCAAGGAGACCAGGCCTGATCCTAACATGGGTAACCAAGAGGGGATTTTTATGCTGAACGACAGTGAACTCGGTTCAGTTTGGGCACTCAAAACAAGTCCCTGGGCTCAGAATTCTTTCATTTTCAGTGTATATATCTTTTGCATCAGTCTTTTCATTGGTAGATATTAGGGTTCTTGTAAAACCCACAATCCTGAATGCTGCCCACCACTGACATGATGACTAAACACTGTACACGTCAAAACTGGGCAACTGGAATGAATGCAAATCAAAAAATCAAAGCTGTAATTAACTCCCCCCCGCCCCCATGACTATCCCTAGGAAGCACACATAGTTATGCTTACAGCTCTTCAGGCATGCTAAAATTACTATGTTCACCATTTCCCATGTCCTCATTCCTCCCGTTAAAATCTAAATCATGTAAGGGAAGGGTATGATATTTGGGATATTTTAAAAATATTTACAAGTAACGCGTTTCATCTGTTTGGATATAGCATTTAAACCAAACAAAGGACACTTGGTTGAATTTCTCTCTCTCTGCCCCCCCCCCCCCGCCTCTTAAATAAATATTTCAGTTCAGTTACTTTTGACTATTAGTAAGAAAATCAGGTATTTGTACGGCACGTAAATCAACATACTTTAGTTGTATTTACTAGATGCAAGTCAAAACAAACAAACGCGCTAAATCAGATTGTGACTGAGTTAGGGCAGCAACAAATTCTGAACCCGTCCTGCCATCACAGGGGTGGCAGAGAAGGAGAAAGCCCAGTTTAGGTGACAGATCTAGGGACAGCAAATGTACGTGGGACAGAAGAGAGCCCAGGATCTTGGTAAGAGGGCTACAAAGGAATAGTAGTCTATCTGCACAGAACCTATGCGCATACAGTTACACACGCATAGCTTCTCTCCCTGGAAAAGCGAATGAGCACACCACGAGAATCATAGAATAGCTGAGTTGAAAGGGGCCTACAAGGCCATCGAGTCCAACCCCCTGCTCAATGCAGGAATCCACCCTAAAGCATCCCTGACAGATGGTTGTCCAGCTGCCTCTTGAAGGCCTCTAGTGTGGGAGAGACCACAACCTCCCTAGGTAACTGATTCCATTGTCATACTGCTCTAACAGTCAGGAAGTTCTTCCTGATGTCCAGCTGGAATCTGGCTTCCTTTAACTTGAGCCCATAATTCCGTGTATCATATGCCATGGTCAACTGAAAGCACGGGCCTCCTCTGCGTTCACTCACCCGGGTTATGTCATCTATTCTAAATAGGACTAGAGTAAGAGTGACTCTGGCTTCTCCAAACAGCCCCCCTCCAGATGTGTCGGACTCCAACTCCTATGATCCCCAGGCAGCTGGGGATCATAAGGAGTTGGAGTCCGACACATCTGGAGGGAGCGGTTGGAGAAGGCTGGATGAAAATAAATCCTTCCACCTTTTGGGTTGGATTTTTGCATCAATGTAGGCCAGATCAACACTAAGCAGGATATAACACTTTGAAAGCGTTTTGAAGACTGTATAGCATGTGTGTCCTGGACCTCAACAGTTGTAACTACTGTAATAAACTGTTTTAAAGCAGTAGTGTAGATCCTGCCCTAATCAAGGTCAAAGAAGGCAGCTATTCCTACACATGTATTTATTTATTATTGCATTTCTATACCGCCCAATAGCCGGAGCTCTCTGGGCGGTTCACAAAATTTAAAACCATTCAAAGTATAAAACAACAGTATAAAACCATGATATAAAATACAATATAAAAGCACAACCAGGATAAAATCATGTCGCCACTGCCTATAAAATCATGTCGCCACCGCAGAGGGTGGCGGGCAGGGAAGCGGTCCAATTCACTTCAGAATCCAATATAAACTTCTCCTGTTAACCTTCAAAGCTTTTCACTGTCTAGCTCCTTCCTATCTCTCCTCTCTCATCTCACACTATTGCCCTGCTCGTGCTCTTCGCTCCTCTGATGCCATGTTTCTCACCTGCCCAAGGGTCTCTACTTCCCTTGCTCGGCTTCGTCCATTTTCTTCTGCTGCCCCTTACGCCTGGAACGCTCTTCCAGAACATTTGAGAACTACAAGTTCAATCGCAGCTTTTAAAGCTCAACTAAAAACTTTTCTTTTTCCTAAAGCTTTTAAAACTTGATGTTGTGCGGACTTTATACTGTTAGTTTTACCCTACCCTGTGCCTGCTTACCCTACCCTGTGCCTGTTGGCATTTTCTTCCCCTCCTTATTGTTTTACTATGATTTTATTAGATTGTAAGCCTATGCGGCAGGGCCTTGCTATTTACTGTTTTACTCTGTACAGCACCATGTACATTGATGGTGCTATATAAATAAATAAATAAAATAAATAAATTAATAATAATAATAATAATAATAATAATAATAATGGACATGCCCTTTGCCCTCTCCCAATTCTCCCCGGAAAGGGGGGCGGAAAATGTCTGAATAGGGCCTTAAAGAGAAAGTGTCATCATGCTACCAAAACACAGCCCTAGGCTATGTGGCTGGCATTTTTCTTCTTCTTTCGGCCTCAGTTAATCCCTACCACCATTTTCAGGGGCTGCTCATTAACCCACGTTGCGGGATGCAGGTGCACTGCAGTGTTCATGACTGCAGCGTCTGCCGAGCAGACATTTCCCACAAGCATTCATCCAAATCTTGGACAGCGAGTGAAGATGCAAGACGTTTAGCATCCCCAAAACGAGCCACAAAATGAAATATGCATCCATCTCCTTAAAGGTATCGACTTGGACTCACGCCTCCGCAGACACCCACTCAAACCAGTCAACACTTCTGCCTGTGCGGGACGCTGCATTAAGGCCACAATTTTATTACCCCCCGCATCGCAAATGCACCCATTTAAGTCCGTAACACTTTCCTGTACTCATCCCTGAAGGCTCAGGGGCTTGGAAAAAACTTAAAAACATAAGTGACGGTTAAGCTTTAAAGTGGAGTGTGGACCACACGCTTCTCTTTCCTCTCTGCTCTAAACTATCCTATGCTGAAACGGATTCATATGAAAAGGCGGAGGCAAGAGGAACACACGGAAATGCATCACCGAAGCTGCCATACATGTACAAAGCCGGTCACATGAAGCAGCTGCCATACAGATTCAGACATTTTCACTAAAATATTACAAGATAGAAAAGTACTCATGTCAATCCTAAGAGGAGTCCTGCTGGATCAGACCAAAGATTTTTTGTAAACCGCCCAGGGAGCTTTGGCTATGGAGCAGTATATAAATGTAATAAATAAATAAATAAATAAATAATCTAGCCTGTCCAGTGGTGTGGTGATAAATATTGAAGTGGGGGCTCTCATCCGGATTTGTTTCCATAGCCACACGCCCAAGGAGAACCAATGCGTCATAGTGGCTGGAGTGTTGGACTGGGAGTCAGGAGATTCGGGTTATAGTCCTCACTCAGCCATGGAAGCTCATTGGTTGACTTTGGGCCAGTCACAGACTCTCAGCCCAGCCAACCTCACAGGGTTGTTGTTGTGAGGATAAAATGGAGAGGAGGAGGAGGACTATGTACACACCACCTTGGGTTCCTTGGAGAGAAAAAAGGTGGGATATAAATGCAATAATAAAAGGAAGAAAGAAAACTCAGTCGTTCGTTTCGTCGTTATTAATAGGATGCAAATATGGTGTCTGGCGAATGACTTGTCTTATTAGCAGGATGAAAATAGGGCAGCTGGTGCCATGTTGAGCAGCGAGTTCCTTGCCAAACGTCATCTTTGGGTGAGCCTCACCAACAGAGGAGATTCCACCCACCCTTTTCACTCTGCGAGAGGCGGGTCCCTTCGCGTCTTCCCTTGTCAGCCTAGGTGGCATTCAGCAGTTTCCCCTTTCGGAGAGTGACTCAGAGAGCAGCACGTTCAGTAAACATGAGATCGAATTATTCTCATAATCTGCCAAAGATGAATAGGTCGGGGTTTGAAAGCACCTGGAATCCAACTTTTGGACAGGGACCAACATCCTCAAGATGTTGAGGAGTGGAAATTTGCTGAGAAAGCTCAAAGGGAGATGACAAACAAAAATGAGATAAGAGAATAAAGCCTGCTGTCAGCATTACTTTTAATTGCCATTTAAATGCCAGCTTGTGTGTGTGTGTGTATATACACAACACTATATATACACATGCAGGTGTGCGTGCGGAGTGAACAGTGGGACATTTTTCTTGCTTTTATGCTGTTTATATTTCTTTTAATTATAGATCATCCCAGGCACCAGGGAAATACAGGGTGCAATTTATAATTATGTTAAACATCTTAAATGTGTCAAGAAATTATACATTATTAAAATTATTAAATATATAAATTTAAACACACATGCACACACAGACACACAAGTAGATTTACTTACATTCAGCAAGCACAAACCTACATTTTTGGTTCCTAAGTGTAATTTCCCCATCACTCTCATCTTTGTCTCCATGTTTTTTTATTTATTATTGTATTATTATTATTTTATTATTATTATTTTATTTATTTTATTATTTATATCACACTTTCCCCATCCACTCCCATCTCTTGCAAGGAACCCAGAGTGGTTTTTGTGAACCGCCCAGAGAGCTCCGGCTATTGGGCGGTATAGAAATGTAATAAATAAATAAATAAATAAATAAATAAATTTACATGGTGGTCCTCTTCTCCACTTTATCTTCACAACAACCCTGTGAGGTAGGTTAGGCTTAGAGTCAGTGACTGGCCCAAAAGCACACGGTGAGTTTCCATGGCCAAGTGGGGTCTAGAACCAACACTCTAACCACTAGACCACATATGTGCTAGATGTCAGCTATCCAGCCAACATGGAAGTACTATCACCATTTAGGAGGTACTATCACCATTTACCATCATCATCACCAACATAAATATAACACTTCCAAGTGTTCAATGCATTTCACATGCTTCTAATTATACTACCTACAAAAACCTTGTAAGTTGTCAGTATTATGATCACCCATATTGCAGATGGAGGAAGAAGGGTGAAGCTAAAGCAGATTAGCTAAGCCCCCATAATGAGCACATAGCAGAGGAGAGAATCAAACTACGGACTCCCTGATTCACAGTTCAGCCTCTTAGCTACTACGCCGCACCAGCTCCCCAGTGTATTTAATGGCCTCCATTTTGAGAGCGGAGTATGGACACACACTCGCCTTTAAGCTTTCCTAGGAATCAGGATGTGGAGTCATGCATTTGTCTTGTTTCAGCTTTCTGGGTGTTGGGGAAATACCTTGACCCTTTTGGGGTACTTGTCATGTCCCTCGTTTGGAAAGAGAGAAAAACAAATATCCCATCCAAATTAGTGGCGATGGTCGCCAATTTGGATGGGTTTAAAACGGGGTTGGTATAAATCCCTGGAGAAGGATATCAATGGCTGCTAGTCCTGATGGCCATGTGCTACCTCCAGTATCAGAGGCAGTAGGCCTAGATACAACTAGCTGCTGGGGAACATGGGCGGGAGGGTGTTGTTGCACCTGTGCCTTGCTTGTGGGTTCCTGGTCAACAGCTGGTTGTCCACTGTGAAGAGAGTGCTGGACTAGATGGACCCTTGGTCTGATCCAGCAGGGCTCTTCTTATGTTCTTATTTTAATTCCCGCACCCTGTAATCTAATAACCTAATTTTGCTTTGGATCACACATGGACCAGAATTCAGTGTTTTAGACGATGAGAAAGTAGCAATCTTGATACTCCTACATGCATTTCTAAGTTCACAATGTGCATAAGCCTACTGCACTTCTGGAATACCCATCTGAACTTTGGAGTCTCCAAATGGACATCCACACAAACTCTGTTCTAAGGGCAGGAGCCTTGGCCGTTTGCCCATAAGAAGGATCTTCTTAAAGATGCCAACGGAGCCAAATACCTTCCCCCAGGTCATTCTTGCACCAACACATTCCCCCATGGGCCTCCGCAGCTGGCTGCCCCTAAATAGATGCTTGTTACTAATTGCACCTCCCAGTAAACACTTGGAAAGGGGAGAAGTAAAAATAGCAACTTGTACTTAGAGCAAAACGGGAAAATGTCAACAGCAGCACACAGGCAACTGCCAAAATACAAGCTGGGAAAGAAGAGACCCGTTGCATCAAAAAAAGGAGACCCTGAACCTGCACGGACACATCAGCAAGGACACCGATTAATTTTAGATCTGTTCTAGATATACATATTCAGCTGTGGGCTTTAGATAGCTTTACAGATGCAGAATGATCACGCTCCTGTCCGAGGGCTTTGTGAAATGCATTCCTGGCTTTGGTTTAGCAGTAGAGGCGTTTCCCTACTTATATTTTAAGCAACACACGTTTGGGTGTGGGCATTTTTGCTTCAGTCCAAGTGGCTTACACGGAGCGCCATTACTGCCGTTTGCAAACATTTCTGCAATCTCCTAGCCATTGCTTTTGCTGCAGCCCTAAAAAAGGCCTTGATAAGCCTGCGGTTGCTGCATTAGCCCCACATGAAATGGATGATGCCTCTGCATTGACGTTATTTCAGCAGTTGTATACCTGCCCCACCCTGAGAATCATGGGAATTGCAGTCTGGTGACGGCGCTCAAAATCCTCTAACAGAGATCCGTACTCCCAAGCCTCAGTGCCAGGGTTCCCTAGGGAGGGGAGAATGTCTAATAGTTATCTCTCTCGCACACAGCACAGCCAAGCCTTTGTATTCATTACAGCTTAGGGGGGAAGAAAACACTAAGGTCAAATGGTTCTGTAATCGGAAACCCTAAACCGTGCAAATGGAGAGATATTGGATTTGCTTTCCCCAATTTATTCCATTGCTGGATGGAATCCCAGCCAGGGATATCACGTTGGCGTCTTGCTGCAATGCAGTGCTAACTTTCCGTCGCCTTCGCTTCTTCATGATCCTTGCAGTTTTGGAGCTATCCAGCGGAAGGGGCAGGGCACGAGAACATAAGAAGAGCCATGCAGGATCAGACCAAGGGCCCATCTGTTCACACAGTGGCCAGCCAGCTGCCCACGGCAAATCCACAAGCAGGACATGAGTGTAACAGCACCCTCTTGCCCATGTTCCCCAGCAACTGGTGTACATGGAATCATAAGCCATGATTCTAAAAGTGGGGCAGGTAATGATGGCAAATCCAGTATACAATTGCTGTGCAGCATCCATTTCGTACCTGTGGGGCTAGCACAGCAGCCAGACTAGCCATCAGGACTAGCAGCCATTGACTGCCTTCTCCGATAGGAATTTATCGTTTCAATTATTCCTTTGAAAGCCATCCACATTGGTGTCCCTTCACTACATCTTGCAGTAGCAAATGCCACAATTTCAACTACGTGCCGTGTGATGTTGCAATGCAAAGTATTTGGAGGTAGCTTGGTCTTGAACGGGCAATTCAAACCCTCCAGGTTCACAAAAGATCTCTTCCTGGCAGAGATGAAACGTACTAGAACTGGTGCATTGATGTGTAAACACAGCTGCCTGCATCTTCAGATTCTCCTGATGAGCGTCACGATGAGCGCCGGCACTTCAAAACGTATGACTACACCACTGATTTTAAGTGGGGATTTGGCAGTGTCCAACAGGGTGGGTGATGGGGAGGAAGCATTTTTGGAGGTGTTAACAATATCGTACCCTAACCGGACCAGTTTACCGGAAGAGCCGAGAATATCCATTTCAGAAGAGCACTCCGTGAACAAGATCTTGGCAAACTGCGAAGTGGAACAAGAAAGCCATGCGGTGTGGATCCTTTTTTACCTTTCAGTGCAGCCTCGCATGCCAAGTCATAACCCCAGGCCATGGGTTAGTAGATCATGACACAAACACCATGTTCTCTCCTGGTCTTTCACTCTGACCTTTGATAGCCCCTGCATCATGAATCAAAAGCATTGAGTTGCCTATGGGCTGTGGTTCAAAGCCGGGCTGGCCGTAGGCCGTCAAGTTAAGTTGTCAACGTCTGCACGTTTGTGAGCAGGCAGGTTGCAATGGCCCAGTGTCGCACGAGGAGGCAAGAGACCTGCATTGCACCACGCCGGCTCTAGCAGCTGAAGCAGAGCTAATAGGCACTCTGGGGGTTTAAAGTTGATGAACGGAGACACACTGATGCCATCTTGGTTAAAGGTCCTGTTGTGTGTGTGGGGGGGGAAATGTGGTGCGTTATTGCTAAATGCTTCCTAGCAGGCGTTTCCAGTAGAAAGGGCTCCCATTAAGCAACACAGCTTAGGAGGCGGCGGGAATTGCATTTACACTGTGCAAAAGGAGGCAACTCAACCCTCAATAACAAGCTTGCTTCTAGCTCCTGCGTCCTTTTCAACAGTACCAATTGTTTCTGGCAACAGGTGAGAAGATGTAATAAAGAAAGAAATAATCAACCCTCCTTCATTGTATCCATTTGGCCTGGATTTCTCTCATCAACTCAGATCTTCGATGGTATGTTCCCAGTTTTCCCCAGGACTCTTATGTTCTTGGCATTCTGTGTTCCCATGTTTAAATTACTCAGGGAGTTTGACATGTGACGCACCAGCCGAAATCCTGAGAATCTTCACTGTCTACTTCGAAATGATTCAAGTCTCTAGTCCTCAGGGCCGATGAGACATGCTTGAGAATGTGAGCAGTGCCTGGTGAAATTTCAAAAGGACGTGCGAATGATTTGGACTGCCAGCGGTCAAGGAGTCTGAAAGTCTACACACTTTCAAGTCTTTCCCCATGAATGAGAGAAGAAGCTGAAACAGCTTACGGTCCAAGTGGGACCCACGTATCTAAAAGACTGCCTTTTTCCGCACATACTTGCTAGTGCATTAAAATCTTTGTTAGCAGCTTATCTCCAGACACTTGCATATTTTGAAGAGGACTTCCCCAACTTAGTGACCCTCAGAGGAAAGCAGACAGGGCCTTTTTGCCACACTACGAACGGGGCCTTTTCGGCTGTGGCACCCATTTAGGGAACACTCTCTCCAAGGAGGTGCTCACTTGGCAAATAATAATAATAATAATAATGGCATCACATCAAAAAAACTATACAGAAAACCTTCAGAAACAGGGCCTGCCAAAATATATCCACACCAACATCCAGAAAGCTGTCACACATGCTCAATTGTCAGGAAATTCCTAAATTTATAAAAGACAGCATGACCTGGCAAAGCCCGTCATGTCCGCCTAGATAAACCACTATGAGCGAGAAAAGAGATGATTTGCATCAAGTGCATTTTGTTTCCTTTTTAAAATATGGTTTTATTCTGCCACCTTTATGTTTTTATTTTTGTTTACTATTTTAGCTTGTGTTAATTAGAGATGTAGGCTCAGAGAAAATCCCAGAAAAAATAGAAAAATCCCAGATGAATTAAACAACATTTCTTCTGTATTTCCACCTCCTGGGGATTTTTGGAAAATGGTGGTGGTGGGGGGGGGAGTTTCGCCCCTGAATTTTTCTGTTTTCCCCCAACTCTTCACATTTCTAGTTTTAATATGATGGCTAATAATTCTGATTTTGTGTCGCCATCATCTGTTAGTCGCCCTGAAGGGTGGAATACAAATCGTTTTTAAATAATTAACTAAAAGAAGTAATGCATGACTTACACAAAGAGACATGAACATTTTTATCTATTACTCAAGCTGCAGAATTTAGAGTTTCTTGGTGAAGAATTTGGGTTACTTTGGCACAGGGCTTGGAATTTGAAGCACAGCGTATTACACACGCTTCCATAGAAGTTTCTTAATCCTAGCTTATCTACACATTTAGCCCGGTCCTGTCTATCTTGTTCCACTTGCTCCTAACTCTGCCTGTTGCTTGAGAAGTTGATGGCCTAGCAAATTGCATTAGAATTTTGGAGATGAGGTGCACAATTCATGATTTAACTAAATCAAGTTAAGTTCACTGATGGAGAAGGAACTGTTTCGCTGCAATGCAATCCTATATCTGTATACTCAGACGACGGCCACCCTGGCCCTGTTTAGACAACACAGTCAGCCGTGGTTAGGCCGGTAACTCTTTTGCAGCAAATGGTTAGTGAGCAGGTTTAAACCATGGTTATGTAGCCACCATGGTTAGTGATGGTCCACACTATACGCTTATTTATTTATTACAATATTTCTATACCGCTCAAGATCTAAAAAACATTCTAGAGTAGTGAACATAGGTATAAATAGTAAAAAGAAAACAGATTAAAAAAAAGCAAATTAAAACTGTTTAATTTAAAATAAAGGACCGGGGGGGGGGGGGGAGTGGCTGGTCAGTTGGGGAAGGCTTCTCGAAATAGTTGTTTTTGGGAGGTACCGGAAGCAGCCTAGTGTTGGTGCCTGCCTGACTTCCAGGGGCAGAGAATTCCACAGAGAAGGGGCCACCACACTAAAGGCTATTCTCCTGGTGGATTCCAGTCGGGCCAAAGGTCCACGTGGAACCACCAGGAGCAGGCCCTCCAATGACCTCAGTGATCAGGCAGGTTGGTAAGGGAGAAGGCGCTCTCTTAGGTATCCTGGTCCCAAGTTGTTTAGGGCTTTGTACATTAGTACCAAAACCTTAAACTTGCCCCAATAGCGAATAGGCAGCCAGTGCAATTTCTTCAGCAAAGACGTTATATGCTGAAAAGAGGCCGTTCCTGACAACAGCTGAGCTGCTGCGTTCTGCACTAGCTCTAGCTTCCGGAGCAGCGTTAAGGGCAGCCCCACATAAAGCACATTGCAGGAATCCAGTCTTGGGGTTACTAATGCCTGTACCACTGTGGCCATGCTATCCCTGTCCAGAAGAGGCCGCAGTTGGCGAACCAGCCGATGCTGGTGAAAGGCACTCCAAGCCGCTGCAGCCACTTGGGCAACCAGCGACAATGATGGGTCTAGTAGTACCCCAAACTACGAACCTGATCTTTCGGAGGGAGTGCAGCCCCATCCAGAACAGGCAATGAGCCAGTGTGGTGTAGTGGCTAAAGCGTTGGACTGGGAGTCGGGAGATCCGGGTTCTAGTCCCCACTCAGCCATGGAAACCCACTGGGTGACTTTGGGCCAGTCACAGACTCTCAGCCCAACCTACCTCACAGGGTTGTTGTGAGGATAAAATAGAGAGGATTATGTACACCGCCTTGAGTTCCTTGGCGGAAAAAGGCAGGATATAAATGCAATAAATAAATAAATAATAAATAAATATTTCCCAGACTCGGGAACCACTCACCCACAGGGCCTCTGTCTTGCCAGTTATGGTTAAGACGACACGCTAAGCCATCATGTTTGACTCAAAATGCTTAACCAGCGTGGCTTAGCGTGTTGTCTGAACAGGGTCACTGAGTTCAACGGGACTTAATCCCAGGTAAGTGTGTACTGGACTGTTGCCTATAAACAGTAATTTATGCTAACCACACTAAGAAGAATGAATTGCATGTGAGCTTATGTATGTATGTACGGAGCTGACGCACATCAGGCCCGTTTGCATGACCAACTGAACATGTGTGAAGTTGGGGGTTGCCACTGCAATCGTGCTTCCTCCACCCCCTTGACAGGTGTTCAGTCGCTACAGATAAGCACAGTTCATGCGGACAATTCTCCTTGCTCTCGCACAAATGGAATGTTGCAGAAAGGCCATGCGGTTGGCTACAAGGATTTCCACTAGCCCCACATTTTCTAGGACTGTGGCAGGAATTCCAACACTGCACATGGAGTGCTTCTGAATACTCTAAAACCAGGAGCAGGCAGATCTCACACTTGCAAGATCGACTTTTTGACGGGAATCCTGAGAACCACCGAAAGAGACAAACGTAGAGTCAAAGAACTGTGAGCCCAAGGATTTACTTTGAGTAGCAGATGGGAAGGCAGCCCACAAACCGTCCACACCAGAATCCACTCCTGCCTCTCCGCCCTGCTTCATTTCATTATACTTCATTTCATGAGTATAATTTAGGACAGGGTAGAGTTGCTTTGTTGCTTGTTATTTAAACAACGGGGAGTCAGAAATCCTTGATGACCTACTGCAAATAGGAACATAGGAATATGGAAAGCTGCCTTATACTTATACTGACTTGGCCTATGTAGCCAGTGTTGTTAACACTGACTGGCAGTGGCCATGGCTAGACCAGGCCTATATACCGGGATTGTCCCGGGATCATCCCTGTGCATCCAAATGACACACAGGGGATCCCTGGAGCAGGCAGGGACGACCCCTCCATTTGCCTGGGATAATCCTTAGGTCTAGCTAAAGCCAGTGTCTCTCTGGGATGTCACGCAGGAGTTTTTTCAAGCTTTCCTGGAGACAATGGCGTTTATTTATTTATTTATTTATATTTATTTATTGCATTTTTATACCGCCCAATAGCCAAAGCTTCCTGGGCGGTTCACAAAAATTAAAACCATTCAAAGTATAAAACTAACCGTATAAAACATGATATAAAATACAATGTAAAAGCACAACCAGGATAAAACCTGCAACAGTGCAGAAATGCAAATTTAAAACAGCAAAGTTAAAATTGAATTTATAGACTGTTAAAATGCTGAAAGTATACAAAGGCGTTTGAACCTGAGACCTCACGCATGCAAAGCAAAGGCTCTACCACTGAGCTATGACCCTTCCCAGAGTTTTACCAGTAGATCGAGACCTACCTTCCACCCACCTTTGCTCTGAAGTGCTATATAAAGATGGTCAAGAAAGCTGCCACCGGGGCCTGCAGAATCTCAACGCATGAAGCTGCCACCTACTTTCAAGACCGTTGGTCCATTAAATCCAGGCTTGCTCAACCTAGCTAGATGTCTTAGACAACAACACCCAAAATCCCCCCAGCCGGCATGGCTCTTCAGGGCTGTGAGCAGAGACAACATTTCTAGGACGGCTGCCAAGGATTCTTTTTAATTGGGAGATGCCAAGGAGCGAAGACGAGACCTCCTGCATGGAAAACATGTACTCGACCACCAAGCTCCCTTCGGTGCATTTAAGTGTCTTGTTCCATGAACATCGGAGTCAAAGGTGAGTCAGCCAGCTATTAGCAACTCCTCCAACCATGATCCTAGCCAAGACCAGCCCGACACAAGAGCCAGAACAGGCAGGAGAATTCCAAGGATTCCAAAGATAATGGGGGAAATCCTTTGTCAGGGGGAGCAGGGAGAGAAAAACCTGGAGCAGGAGAAATACGCCTACTCTCACAGTTTCGGGAGAGCCACGTATGCAGAGGAGAATTCACCTCTGTGGTTCTTCTGATGGCACTCCCCTTCTGCCATGTGGTCTATAACATTATGCACGGTGTGGAGAAAGTGGATAGAGGCACATCTTTCTTCTTCGCTCATAATACTAGAGCCCACTGGAGTCATCCCGTGAAGATGCGCGGTGGGACATTCAGGACGGACAAAAAAGGAAGTCCTTCTTCACATAGCACATAGTTAAAACTATGCAACTCACCTCCACAAGAGGTGATGATGGCCAACCATTTTAGATGGCTTTAAAAGAGATTTAGATACATTCAGGGAGAAAGATAAAGCTGCCCATGGCTACTAGCAATCATAACTATATACTACCACCAAGATGAGAGGCAGCATGCCCCTGAATGCCAGTTGCTGAAGAACAGGAGAGGACCATTGCCCTTAGGCCTTGCTTGTGGGGCGACCTTAGCTCAGTGTGATAGAGCACATGTTTTGCATGCAGAAGGCCCTCCAGTATCCGAGGCAGTAAGCTTGTGTGCACCAGTTGCACAGGAACATGGGTGGGAGGGCGCTGTTGCACCATGTCCTGCTTTGTGGTTTCCTGGTCGACAGCTGGTTGGCTCCTGTGTGAACAGAGTGCTGGACTAGATGGACCCTTGGTCTGATCCAGTAGGACTCTTCCAATGCTCTTATGCCCTAGGTTCGATCTCCAGTTTCTCCAGGTAGGGCAAGGAAAGAATCCTGCCTGAAATCCTGGAGTGCTGCTGCCAGTCAGTGACGACAATACTGGGCTAGATGGACCAGTGGTCTCACTCAGTACAAGGCAACTTCCTATGTTCCTACGGGCCTCCCAAGGGTATCTGGTCAATTACTGTGATACAGAGTATGCTGGGCTAGACAGGCCTCTGCTCTGATCTAGCAGTGCTGCTCTTACGTAGCATTGAATCACCAATGTTTCAAGAAGGGTTATTTGTTTGTTTGGCTAGCCCTGTGACCGTATCCTTTTCTTAAAGCCCTAATCGGCCTGGAGCCAAGTTACCTAAATGATCATCACTTCCCATATACACTTGCCTGGGCCCTAAGACTGTCCTCAGTGGTCCTCCTCCAGGAGCTCGTGCCAAAGGAAGTGAGTTGGGTGGCTACTAAGGGCCTTTTCTGCTGTGGCACCCCAGTTGTGGAACGAGCTTCCCAGAGTAGTGCCGATTATTATTATTATTATTATTATTATTATTATTATTTATTTATATAGCACCATCAATGTACATGGTGCTGTACAGATTACACAGTAAATAGCAAGACCCTGCCGCATAGGCTTACAATCTAATAAAGTTGTAGTAAACAATAAGGAGGGAAGGAGAATGCAAACAGGCACAGGGAAGTGTAAACAGGCACTGGGTAGGGTGAAGCTAAACAGTATAGAGTCAGAACAAACTCAATATTTAAAAGCTATAGGGAACAGAAAAGTTTTTAGCTGAGTTTTGAAAGCTGTGATTGAGTTTGTAGTTCTCAAGTGTTCTGGAAGAGCGTTCCAGGCGTAAGGGGCAGCAGAAGAAAAAGGACGAAGCCGAGTAAGGGAAGTAGAGGTCCTTGGGCAGGCGAGAAGCATGGCATCAGAGGAGCGGAGAGCATGAGCGGGGCAATAGTGTGAGATGAGAGAGGAGAGATAGGCAGGAGCTAGACCGTGAAAAGCTTTGAAGGTCAGCAGGAGAAGTTTATATTGGATTCTGGAGTGAATTGGAAGCCAATGAAGAGATTTCAGAAGTGGAGTGACATGGTCAGAGCGGCGGGCCAAGAAGATGATCTTAGCGGCAGAGTGGTTGTGCTCTTTCCTGCATCAGGTGAAGACCACCTGATTTTCCCAGGCAGTTTGGTCTTCCCGTTTCAGTTGGTTTAAATCTAATTGATGTGAACCACCCACACAGCTTTGGCTATTGGGTGATACAGAAAAGTAATAAATAAACCGGAGAAGCCAGGAACTGAACCTGTGCTACCACAACATGACATGTGGCATTGTGCTGCAAACAACAGTCTATTACTACAACACACTCTGCATGTGGCTGCATGAGCCCCTGAAAAGTGTTCAGATGCTTCAGCAGCAACCAGCTGGTCTCCAGCAAAATGCACTAGCTAGAGTGCTACCTAGAGCAAGTCACAGAAAATCTACACTGGCTCCGTTTATTACTCGTAATAACTCGTGCTGGTTTATTACTCGTAATAGCAGGGATGGGCAGAAGGTAAAATCTGCAGATGTTTTGGACTTCACCTCCCAGAAGCCCTTGCCAGCAGGGCCAATGTTCAGAGAATGCTCAGAGTTGACGTCCAAAACGTCTAGTGGACAAAACAGTGGGGAAGGCCGAACGAAGCACCTTGATAGGCTTCTTCCATATTTGGGCAAAGATCCTAAGAGCCAGGCCTGTGGGTTTGTTGGGATTCAGCTCAAGTGCAAGAAACCTAGAGTAGGCAGCTCCTTGAGAATGTTGCCTTTCATTGTTATGATTGCTGCATGTTTCTAGCCCTCATGGCTGAAAATATGTTGGAGAAGGTGGGTTGAACTCTGTTCAACAAGATTTCCAATGGTTCAGGAAGGGGGGGAGGGGCCATGCATCAAGTGGTGTGTGCCGACCCAGCAGCTAACAGAATAAATCATAATTAAAAATGCAGACATAACTGCAAAGAAATAAGAGCAGCCATGCCAATTTGCCCCCTTTGTATACAAGAGAGCTTCGGCTATTGGGCGGTATAAAAATGCAATAAATAAATACATTTGAACAGGTTACAGAATTCAGTTTGTCTTGGTACAGAATTTAGATTCCCCCTTTTTTAAATGTGCAAGGTATACATGGCCTTAGAGAGGGCAAAAGAAAGAATCCAGAGTATAGCAGGAGTATGTGTGTTCCTTATCAGACATGGCCTCCGAGAGGGCAAAAGAAAGAATCCAGAGTTTAGTGGGAATGTGTGTGTGTGTTCCTTATCAGACATGCAATCTATTTTTTAAAATAAAGTGCATGGGTTTTGTAATAGGGGTTGCTATTAGGATCTAGCCGCCTTCCCCATGGCCATGCTGGCCAGGGATAATGGCTGTTGTAGATCAACACATCTGGAGAGCACCAGGTTGGGTAAGGCTGGGATAAAGAAACAAGCACAACTGGATGAGATAAACCTTTGCAAACTTAGGTAATACATCACGGTGTGTGAGGCGGGGGGGGGAGTAGTTTTAAGAGCCCACAATGAAGGCCCAGGACTCCCTCACCCCTCCCAGGCAGTACTGACCAAATTATTTCTTTAAGAAGGCAGATCCCCAAAAGCCCAGGGGGAGGATTAGGGTCAGAAGAAGGTTAACTCTGCTGGACAGGGAGGTTTTGTTTTTTAAAATGAACATTGCAGCTGGAAATAAGCCAACAGGGTTGAAGGAAAAATCCCATTGTCTTTAGGGAGGAAGCACATCAACAAGCACATTTATTAAATGTAATAAATAAATAAATAAGGGCAGCCTAAAGACCAGGCACGGTCTTCTAAACCAGTCTGCAGCAGCTGCTTCTGTTCACAATGGCAGACTTTTAAGAACAGAGTGGCAGTTCATTCCTTTTACCAGTGTGGCCTCCAAAGGGAGAAGCCTTGGTTGCTGCTGAATTTTAAATAGGGTTTTTCCAAAGAGCTGGATGCAATAATAAGCAATTTGGCGAAATAGGGGCTCTTGTATTAAAAGCGTTCAAAACATTTTTTTTAAAAAGGTATCACACTGTCTTCTTTCTAGGCATATGCAATCCACAAAGGAATATCCAGTTACGGAGGCTTCCTGTGGGATCTCTCTCTCTTTCTAACACACAGGATAATCTGATATAGGTCACGCAGGGTATACTCCACTCCCCCACTCGTTTGAATAGGCAATAATAACAGCAACAATAATGGGATGAGAATCTTCTGGTTTTAAAGCTCTGTCTGGATCACTCCAGAGTCCCATCTACCAATATCAAATGGGGAACTAGGGATTTGCTACAGGGAAGTAGCAACCCCTGACCCTAATGTAGGTTCCTTGGAACATTCAACTATACTCCCAAGGTCAGGCTATGAAAAGGAAGGGCCCTCACCACCTCCAAAAACTGTTCAGCAAGTATCTCTCCCTTCAAAACCAAGGACATGTGTTTTAAAAACAAAGAAACAAACGGATAAAACAACAAATCTTCTTTCGTAATAACTCACATTTCTTTTTAAACTTTACTTCGAACAACTAACTCAAGTAAGAGATCGTCGTTCACTCAAAAAGTATGCGCGCCACACGGTGAACCCATATACATGGGTTGGACTTGATGGTCTTATAGGCCCCTTCCAACTGCACTATTCTGTGATTCTATGTCCTAATAAAAAGGAATCCTCTTTCCCATGTATTTCATTAACTCTAAAAAAAAAAAAAAAAAACCACAAAGGGGAGAAAAGTATTTTCAACTAGAATTCATCGGGAAAAGGTTTTTCACCAACACATCACAAAACATCAAGTAAAGTAACATATGGGATGGAAGCATTAGTTTTGAAAGTCAAAACAGCAATGCCAGTTTTGTTTTCATATGTACTTATAAATGCAACGAGCATTAAATCGAGTGGATTTTAAAACTTTGCTTGAGCTCAGCAGAAAACGGCTAGAATCTCCAGGGTCTATCAGACGGGGGAAACTAGTAATTTGCTATAAGAAAGTATCAACCCAAACTCTTAAGGTTCCTCTGAGCATATATAAAATGAGTTTTCCAAAACTAATTCCCCCCCCCGCCCCCACCAGCAATTTTTCTGGTTATTCCCAGCATTATTTTGCAAATTGCTTCCAGCCTCTCCACTGAGCACAGCTGGGGGCAATTCCCACAAACACCTCCCCAAATCCCTTGATCTCGCGCTGCGTCTTTCTAGCAAGGCTCAAAGGCGATCTGCTCTTGAGCAGGGAGGACGATCCCCGTGCAGCGAGCGCTGCTGCGCTCATCGCTCCAAACTCATGCCCTATTTATTAACACACCCCCCCACAATAATTACCTTTCTATGCCCCCCAATAATTATCCCCCCCCCAATACTTAATTCCCAACCAGGTCAAGGCAAACACTGGGGGAAGAGAAAAAGAATAATAATGCATATCCAGCGCACTCACCGCCTAGATCTCCCCCTGGACCGTGACTCGTATCTGGAGACCCGTCTCGCCCCCTCCCTCGATTAGCACTCTCTCCCCCCACTCGGCTTAAAGGTAACTCGCTCACATGATACCATGTAACGAGGCGGAGGGACTTGAAAGTAACTAGTTTTCCTAAACAGGAGGCGGAGGCAGCGAGCCTACCCAGCAAGGCAGCCAATCAAGGGAATGGAGCATTGTGACGTCTGATGCAGCCGCACCAATCGATAGGCCTCCTGGGAGAAAGGGAAAGGAAAAAAGTAAAAAGGGGGGGGAGGCGGGGGCTCCGTGCGAGACCCGCCAATCCAATTGATTTAGGATTGGACTGGGCGTCTCTTGGGGCGGGCAGAGAGAGGAGAGCGCAGCCTGATTTTTAAAGGCACAGGAGCCTCTAAATCAGAATGAATGGTTCTCAATGAAGTGTGGGGATCAAGATGATGATGATGGTGATATTTATTTGTATCCTGCCTTTTGCCCAATGCTGGGCCTCAAGGCAGCCTTACAAAGTTTAAAACATACATTGGGGGAAACTAGGCTGACCATATAGAAAGGAGGACAGGGCTCCTGTATCTTTAACAGTTGTAATGAAAAGGGAATTTCAGCAGGTGTCATTTGTAGGCATGTCACACCTGGTGAAATTTCCTTTTCATCACAACAGTTAAAGCTGCAGGATGTATACTGCAGCTATACTGTGACCAGATTTAAAAGAGGGCAGGGCACCTGCAGCTTTAACTGTTGTGACAAAGAGGAAATTTCACCAGGTGCGACATGCATACAAATGACACCTGCTGAAATTCCCTTTTCTATACAACTGTTAAAGACACAGGAGCCCTGTCCTCCTTTTCATATGGTCACCCTAGGGGAAACAAACAAAACATAAACGTTTAAAAGACGCAACAAAATTATAAGACATTAACATAGATGGAGGGCCAGATTATTCTCCAAAGGCCTGCTGGAACAAACAAGTTTTTGCCTGCTTCCGAAAGCCCATCAAGGAAGGAGCCAGTTTAGCCTCCCTGGGAAGAGAGTTCAAAAGCACTGGAGCAGCCACCGAGAAGGCCCTCTCCCATGTTCCCACCAAGCGCCTCTGTGAAGATGGTGGGACTGAAAGAAGGGCTTCTCCAGAAGATCTCAAAGCACGGGCAGGCTCATAAGGGAGAATACGGTCTTTCAAATAACCTGGACCCAAGCCGTATAGGGCTTTATGGGTCATAACCAGCACTTTGAATTGTGCCCGGAAACAGACTGGAAGCCAGTGGAGCTGTTTTAACAGGGGAGTTGTGTGCTCCCTGTAACCAGCCCCAGTCAACAAGATAATTGGAGAGTCTGACTTGCGACTGGAGGCTTCAGGGATTATTATTATTATTATTATTATTATTATTATTATTATTATTATTCAATTGCATCCTCTCCACTGAAACAGGATCTTCAGTGGGTGATAAGCTGTCTTAAATTAGTTTTAACCTACGCTAAATCTAGAGTGTCATCAGATGAGCATTTTATTGCACGCTTGTTACTGGCCACTCACGGTTTTTCGTGGGTCCTTTTGACAATGATGACGTCTGCCTCCCCCCCCCCACGCCTACCACCCTTTTTCACAGTTATAGAGTGACAAAATAAACCCGTTTTAATCCGAGTCTTCTGAGGTTGTACTACAAATTGCCCACTAGAGGGTGCTGTCCCCACTGAAATCCATTGAAATCTACAGGCCAGGTGGTCACTGGTCTCTTCTTGGTGCTGGTTCTGAAAGCAGAAGAGAACCCGCAAGAGAGCCTATGATAAGGAAAAGCAATTCCCCCGTCTGATGAACCCTACATATTACTGCTTTATAGCGGTACTGAAGTGCACTGATAACTGTTGGGGCACAGGACACATTCCATATACCACTTTCATAATGTTATTTCCTGCTTTTTATTCCACATTAGCTGAAATGTACTGCAACAAACGTCTTTGTGTGTCCTACAAAGTATACATGCGTGAGAGGGATACAGCGTTACCATGATGGGGTGGTAATGATTTGACTCAAGGTGTAGATCTGGCAGGATCTACACTACTGCTTTAAAATGGTTTATAACAGTAGTGACCACTGTTGGGGCCCAGGACACACTCCATATACAGTTTTCAAAATGTTTTCAAAGTGGTGTAGATCTGGCCCTGATTCCAATCCATTTTAAATTCACTCCAATCCAAACTCAGTTCCTCAGAACATGTGTAACTATTTATTTAGGGGACAATGCAAAAGCTGGAATTGAAAACACATTATTTTAATTTTATTTATTTATTACATTTATATCCCGCTTTTTTTACCTCCAAGGAACCCAAGGCGGCATACATAATCCTCCTCCTCTTCTCCATTTAATCCTCACAACAACCACCCTGTGAGGTAGGTTGGGCTGAGAGTCTGTGAGGGGCCCAAAGTCACCCAGTGGGTTTCCATGGCTGAGTGGGGACTAGAACCCGGATCTCCTGACTCCTAGTCTGACACTCTAGCCACTACACCACACTGGCTTTAAAACTGTGGTTAGATTAAGGCCACAGCTAGACCTAAGGTTTATCCTGGGATCATCCAGGGTTCGCCCCTGCCTGAGCACTGGATCCCCCGTGTGTCACCTAGATGAACAGGTTTGACCCCTGGACGATCCAGGGATAAACCTTAGGTCTATCTATGGCCTAAGTGCTGTTTTAATCATTGTTTTAAGATAAAAATATATATGTTTAGGGTATGATTCCATTGTTTGTAGATGTTTGTAAACTGCCTTGCAAATGCTGTTGAAAGGTGCTATAGAAATGAATAAACAAGCAAGCACATAAATGGGCTGTTTTCCATGAGCCCTGGTCTATTTCATTCTAAGTATAGTGAAGGAAGCACCCAGTAGCTTCCATTCAATATACTTAAGGATATTGAGGGAAGGTCCCTCACCAGGAAGGAAGGTTGCTTAGCTTGAAAAAAAGAAGGCTAAGGGGAGACATGATAGACGAGTACAAAACCATGCATGGTGCGGAAAATGTGGACAGGGAGACATTTTTCTCCCCGTACCATAATACTAGAACCCAATGAGGTCATCCCAGAAAGCTGATTGGTGGGAGATTCAGGACAGTTAAAAGGAAGGACTTCTTCACACAGTGTATAATTAGGGTGGAATTTACTTCCATGAGGCATAGTGATGTCCACTAATTGTAATGGCTTTAAAAGGGGGTGGGACAAATTCCTGGAGGAGAAAGCTGTCAATGGCTACTAGTCCTGATGACTATCAAAGCTATCAATGGCTACTAGTCCTGGAGCGTGTTCAGAAGAGGGCAACCAGGATGATCAGAGGTCTAGAAACAAAGCCCTATGAAGAGAGACTGAAAGAACTGGGCATGTTTAGCCTGGAGAAGAGAAGATTGAGGGGAGACAGGATAGCACTCTTCAAATACTTAAAAGGTTGTCATGCAGAGGAGGGCCAGGATCTCTTCTCGATCCTCCCAGAGTGCAGGACACAGAATAATGGGCTCAAGGTAAAGGAAGCCAGATTCCAGCTGGACATCAGGAAAAACTTCCTGACTGTTAGAGCAGTGCGACGGTGGAATCTGTTACCTAGGGAGGTTGTGGGCTCTCCCACACTAGAGGCATTCAAGAGGCAGCTGGACAAGCATCTGTCAGGGATGCTTTAGGGTGGATTCCTGCATTGAGCAGGGGGTTGGACTCGATGGCCTTGTAGGCCCCTTCCAACTCTGCTATTCTATGATTCTATGACTATGTGCTACCTCCAGTAGCAGAGGCAGTATGTCTATGTACACCAATTGCCGGGGAACATGGGTGGGAGGGTGCTGTTGCATTCATGTCCTGTGTTTTCCTGTGGGCAGACGGCCACTGTGCGAACAGAGATGTCATGTATGCCCTTCCTGCTCTGGTGTTGGGAGCAGGTGACGCAGAGAATCAATCAGAAACAGATTCTGATTCAGAAGATGCCGAGCCAGTGGGGGAGGAATTTCACACGGGAGAGCCTCCAGCTGCGAATGCGCCCCTCCCAGAGTCTGTCTCTCCAAGGCCAGATCCTATGTTTTCAGGAGACAGGGAGTCAACTTCTGGGGGTGAACAATTCAAAACATTACTGGATGCTAAGAATCGCTGAAGTTAAGTTCAGCGAGATTAGCAGCAAAAAGACAGTCAGAGAGATCTACACTCCCCCTCCACCTTGAAGCTTGGAACATTTGAAAAGCCTTTTCTTTCCTTTGAAGGGTCAATTGTTTTGCTGAGTTTGCATAGCGTTGCCTATGGGGGATTTTCCCATAAGGGTGCCTAGTTTGTGTTACAGCAGTGTTAATTGTTTGCAATAAAGCTTTGTAGATTAGCCTAAGAACTTACCTTAGTTTTGACTCCTTGGGGATGCTTGAGCAGCTACAGCCCACGACAAGAATACTGGACGAGATGGACCCATGGTCTAGGGTGACCATATGAAAAGGAGGACAGGTCATTTGTATATATGGAGACGCTGGTGAAATTCCCTGTTCATCACAACAGTTAAAGCTGCAGGAGCTATACTAGAGTGACCAGATTTAAAAGAGGGCAGGGCACCTGCAGGTTCAACTGTTGTGATGAAGAGGAAATTTCACCAGGTTCTCCATATATACAAATGACACCTGCTGAAATTCCCTTTTCAATACAACTGTTAAAGATACAGGAGCCCTGTCCTCCTTTTCATTTGGTCACCCTACCATGCTCTGATCCAGCATGGCTCTTCTTATGTTTTTATATTTTTAAATCTGATGCCCTCTAGGTGTGTCAGACTACAACTCCCATCATGTAATTTGACACATCTATAGGGTGCCAGATTGGGGAAGGTGATATACCCTGATGTTCCGACAAAGGCCGCCACATTTGAAAAGCATTACTTCCCCCACCCGAAACCCATCCCATCCCAACGGCTGCAAATGTGTTGCTATTAAATATAGAACCCGGAGCGCACACTTTCACATGCAAATGACAGCAAGCGAACAACAGATGGCATTGTACACCAAGATGGAAGGCTGCATCTGCTCCCTGTAAGAAATGCTAATGGGGAACTAATTAGGCATTCACCAGGAGCCATTACTCAGGCCTTTGGGACAATGGCCGTGTTTATGAGATACCTCAGAAAGACAGGGGGTGGGGAAGCCCTCTAAGGAGGATGCTGAAAGTAGTCAAAGATTACCATTCAGTTCTGGCCAAACAAAGCCAAAATCTTAAGACAAATAATTGCATCACTTGGAAATCCACCCAGTCCTCCCACAGCACAATGCAGGTATATTTTTTTAATCACCAGGAAGGGGGCAGTCAATGCCGGATACTTGTTTTTGAGGGCCTTTGGGCAAAACACCATCAATGGCCCCCCTCCCTCCATGAATCTACCTTCTCAGTGATAGTGTCACCAGCTGCTATTGTTTCCAGTGGAGGCTGATGGCCCTGATTTTGGTGGGGCTACGGAGTCAGAACCAGACAGAACTCTAAAGGAGCTCCCCAAGATGCTGAACCTCTTTTGGGGGTAGGGTGGGAAGGGCCTTTCACAATCTGGGTGAAGGCTCTTCCTCTTGTCCCAACCTAATCATGCCTCCATGATAGTTGGAACATAGAGGGGAAATGTTGGAGGATCTACATGCATTTTGGAAGTGCCCAACGGTGTTACTATTAGCGGTTTTACAGGCAGCGTAAAGATGGAATGAATAAGATGGCACTTCAGCCTTCCCATCCTCTGGACATAAAGCAATACCAAAAACAGAGGGAAATCACTGAGGGACAAGAAGAGAATGTAATCTGTTTCGGAGTATTTCCCCTTCCTAATTCTACTTAATAGATGCTGGTTGTGGTAGAGGCCTACATTTTGTAATAGGAGTAAACCAATATGGCCTTGTTTCCATGGTAATAGCCATGATCAGGCACATCCCATGGGGTGATGGGCTTACACGAAATCCGATAACAAGTACACAGGGTCACACCACTGCACTCTCCGTTCATTAGACGGAAGCTATTGCTGCTGTTTGGTTCCACCCAGGCAGCTAGGAAGGCAGATTAGAATTTCCACTTTACTCATCCGTTGCATCAATGCGGTCGATGTCTGGTCATCTCAGAATGAAATGGTAAAATGGACTGTACCCTTTGAAACTGCCAGCAGTGGGTGGCGGTTTCGAAGGCTCCCTTTCTTGATCAAATTTCCTGCTCGCTTAAAGCTAGTGTACGAAAGAGTGGGCTGGCTAGCTAACTACCTTTCCCCATGATTTACTTAGGGGATTGTTGTTGTTTTTCAGCAAAGGGGCGGGTTGGTTGGTTTTCTTGAATTGCAGGAGTTTTTATGTGGCGGTAAAGCCGAGGTAGAGAACACTTTTAGGGTGGCGGGCCAAATCACTGGGGCTTCTTGGACTGAATAATATCAGGGTGTGTGTGCATGGCCATAACACTCGGGGGGGTGCTCATGCCTCTGCTATCATCCAGTCCTCAGCCAAAGTGCCAACTGAAGCTGCATACAGGCTCCACTGCATGCAGATTTCACTACTTCGCTGTGTGGGAGCTTCGTTGCTTCGCTGTGTGGGAACTTCTTTGCTTCACTGCGTGGGAGCTTGAGTGCTTCACTGCATGCGGGCTTCACTGCATGGGAACATTGGTGCTTCGCTGCATGCGGGCTTCATTGCTTTACTGCATGGGAACTTCATTGCTTCGCCGTGTGGGAACTTCACTGTTTCACTGCATGGGAACTTCATTGCTTCACTGCGTGGGTGCTTCAGTGCTTCACTGCATGCGGGCTTCACTGCATGGGAACGTCGGTGCTTCGCTGCATGCGGGCTTCATTGCTTTACTGCATGGGAGCTTCATTGCTTCGCTGTGTGGGAACTTCTTTGCTTCACTGCATGGGAGCTTCATTACTTCGCTGCATGCGGACTTCACTGCATGGGAACGTCGGTGCTTTGCTGCATGCGAGCTTCACTGCATGGGAACGTCGGTGCTTCGCTGCATGCGAGCTTCACTGCATGGGAATGTCGGTGCTTCACTGCATGCGGGCTTCACTGCATGGGAGCGTCGGTGCTTCGCTGCATGCGGGCTTCATTGCTTTACTGCATGGGAAGTTCATTGCTTCGCTGTGTGGGAACTTCACTGTTTCACTGCATGGGAACTTCATTGCTTCACTGCGTGGGTGCTTCAGTGCTTCACTGCATGCGGGCTTCACTGCATGGGAACGTCGGTGCTTCGCTGCATGCGGGCTTCACTGCATGGGAACGTCGGTGTTTCGCTGCATGCGGGCTTCACTGCTTTACTGCATGGGAACTTCATTGCTTCGCTGTGTGGGAACTTCACTGTTTCACTGCATGGGAACTTCATTGCTTCATTGTGTGGGAGCTTCATTGCTTCACTGCATGTGGGCTTCACTGCTCTTTAACTATCTTGAGTTCAATACAATGCAAGTACAAGGCTATGGTGAGTATCTGCAATCCGCATTCCGGGGATGCGTGTTTGCTTAACATAGGGAGTGGATTTCTTAGTGATCCCTGGGTCTCTGGCATAAGATTGTACATAAATGTCAGCAATACCCATTGATTAATAGCCATTAACACTCATTGATTAAGAAACGTTAACAATACCCCTTGTTTTCACTTGTGGATCGGATGCAATGCATGTTTACATCAAAGTCCCATACAGTTCAATGGGACTTGTATCCCTCTGTGGGCTTCAGTCTCTAACCTTGGATGGAGGGTTGCTAACTCTTGGTGTGGGGAACTGGATGAGTAGTGAAGGGATGGAGCCCAGCTTTTGAAAATGGATCTGGGGGAAGCAGCCAGGTGGTTATTTTTAAATTTGAGTATAGTAAGAGAAACCCAATGATTTCTGGTAGGTTGAGAGGAGAACCCTGCACAAATGCTATTTATTAATCTAATGTACAGCTTCTTCTCTCTTTTTTTAAGGCCATGGGGGAGGTGGGAGGAAGGTTTTGTTACACCTTGCTTTTTTGGCAAATGGCCCTAAATCAAAAGAACCAGCCAGGCTGGGTATTTTTCTGGCAACTTTTACTTGGATAGATTTCTGGATGTACTTCTGCAAATTATGCTATTAGGGTCCCCCCTTTTTACTACAAGAAGAAAGGAATTCTTTCTGCCAGAGAGAGCCCTCTAGCGAAAAAAGAGAGGAAAGGACTTATCAACCCACAATTCATTTGTGATTTCATAGCAGTCTCTCAGCTCTAGGAATGCTTATTAAGGACACATCTCCATTTTCTTTAGAACCCATGCCTGATAAAATTATTCTGCCCCCCTGTACCACGGCTACAGTCCTAAAGACACCTGCAAGGAAGCAGCAACAGCCATTGAGAACAGACTTGTGAGAGAGGAGGGTGTAGGGAATTTGATTTTCAGCTTCAAAGGAAATTGGTTGTAACAAAATCAAGTTATGCACACACGCATGCAGACACAAACATCTATAAAATCAAATCTCACCAATGTTGAGGCTAGGACACCCTCCTGTGAGTTGCTACAGTATTACTCCATCTTGCAGAGCAATTCTATACATATCTACTTAGAAGTAGCTTTTTAGGTTCAGTTGAGTTCACTTACCCCCGTTTAAGTGGGTATAGGATCGAAGCTTTGGGCATTTTCAGATGAAATGGCAGGATATCAAAGAACTAGTGTATACTATATTCCCCCCAAACAAAATGGGTAAGGCAGCGTTTTCACTGGACCACTTGCTGTTGGCAAATATAAACGGACTTCCCATTTCCAGTCCCAACTGTGTGTTGTCATTGTCAAAATGCGAGGCTGGGATTTGCTTGAGAAAATCAGCAGGCAGGAGGGTGTTTAATTCTTCTCTGATCCTCCCATAAACCTATGCCATTTCCCACCACCCCATCTAGTTGGGTTTATTTATTTATTTATTACATTTCTATACTGCCCAATAGCCGGAGCTCTCTGGGCGGTTCACAAAAATTAAAAACGTTCAAAGTATAAAACAACAGTATAAAACCATACTATAAAATACAGTATAAAAGCTCAACCAGATAAAAACAGCAGCAATGCAAAATTACAAATTTAAAACACCAAGTTAAAATTTATTTATAGACTGTTAAAATGCTGGGAGAATAAAAAGGTCTTCACCTGGCGTCTAAAAGCATATAATGTAGGTGCCAAGCGAACCTCCTTAGGGAGCTCATTCCACAGCCGGGGTGCCACAGCAGAGAAGGCCCTCCTCCTGGTAGCCACCTGCCTCACTTCCTTTGGCAGGGGCTTGCGGAGAAGGACCCCTGAGGATGACCTTAGGGTCCGGGCAGGTACGTACGGGAGGATAGCCTGTCCCCAAGCCATTTAGGGCTTTAAATGTTAATACCAGCTTTTTGAATCGGGCCCGGACCTGGACTGGCAGCCAATGAAGCTGGAAAAGGACTGGCATGATGTGGTCTCATTGGCCAGTGCCTGTTAGTAACTGTGATGCCCTGTTTTGTACCAGCTGAAGTTTCCGGACCATTTTCAAAGGCAGCCCCACGTATAACGCATTGCAGTAATCCAAACGAGAGGTTATCAGAGCATGGATAACTGTAGCTAGGCTATCTCTGTCCAGATAAGGTCGCAGTTGGTATATCAGCCTAAAATGATAAAAGGTGCTCTTTGCCACTGAGTTCAGCTGTGCCTCAAGTGACAGTTCTGGATCCAAGAGCACCCCCAAACTACAGACCCGATCCTTTAGTGAGAGTGCAACCCCGTCCAGGACAGGGCAAACATCACCTCGCCGGACAGATGAGCCACCCGCTAACAATACCTCCATCTTGTCTGGATTGAGTTTCAGTTTGTTAGTCCTCATCCAATCCATTACCGTGCCCAGGCACTGGTTCAGAACAGCCACTGCCTCACCTGGGTTTGATGAAAAGAAAAGGTAGAGCTTTAAATACTTCTAATTTCAGAGCCCTGCTTGGGGGGTGGGGAAAAGAGAGGGGTATCTCTCTGTTCAGAGGCAATTTGCTACTGTAATGCTAGTTCCTAGTGAATAACAACAGGAGAGGGCTATTGCCTTTGCATTTGACTCAAGGGCTTCCTGGATGCATCTGATTGGTCACTATAAGAGGCAGGAAGTTGGAATATGTATAGACCTTTGGGCTGGTCCAGCAGGGCTCTTCTTAAGTTCTTCCACTGGGGAGGGTGTGTGGGTAGGGAACATATGGCTCTTGTTGGATGGCAACTCCCATCAGCCTAGTCAACATGGCCAGGGATGTTGGAAATTGTGGCCCTCCAGTTGTTGTTGAACTACACATTCCCTGCTCTTGTTTCACGTGGTTCTCCACACCTTTGGGTGGTAGCAGAAGCTTTCATTAGTAGCTCGTTCTTAGTGCTCTGCTAATTTTCTTTATCTTGTTCTGTTTTGGGGGGGGATTTCTTGAAGAGCACAGATCTCACACAAATGGAAACCTCCCCCTCTCTTTTTAGCCGTTCCATGGGATGCAAATTTAGGGAGGTGAACATTTAAATGTCCCCTATCAGTTGGTCCCAATCCTGATCAGGGCTGCATGTGCTTACTTTAAGGTAAAAAATAAGAAAATTGGGATCCTCTGGATAATAGATATTTATTATTATTATTATTATTATTATTATTATTATTATTATTTATTTATATAGCACCATCAATGTACATGGTGCTGTACAGAGTAAAACAGTAAATAGCAAGACTCTGCCGCATAGGCTTACAATCTAAGAAGACATCTCCATGACTAGAAATACATTTGCATTTGCAGGTCAGCCTTTTTGCCCTATGCCTACCCAACTCTGGTTATCTTCATGTTCAGAGATCTGTATTGACATTACCAAGTCGTTCTCGTTCTCTCTCTCTCTCTCTCTCTCTCTCTCTCTCTCTCTCACACACACACACACACACACACACAATGTTTAATTGCTCTTCCTGGTTTGCACTTAATTAGAAGATGCTACCTCAGCCTGCAGCCCATGGCATGGGAGTCATTGAGAGCAGGTGGATAATAACTCTGTCCCTTCACACTGTTCGCACATTAGCTACTTTGTCAGCCTAGGATGAAGTGCTTTGTTAAGGCATTGTTATTAAACACAAAAAGGAACACGGTCATTAATGCTGCTATAGTGGAGAGCGCTTGTGAGGGTCTAGGGAGATGTTAGAAGAAGGTGTGGGCTCTATGCAATCATTCATTTTATTTATTTATTGAACAAAGAGCTCTAATGTCATCAGAAATGTGTGTACCATTCATCCATCTCTCTTTTACGTAAGTGCTGCTCAGATTGTAGTTTTTTTTTAGCATACCTCCTCTGCTATGTTATATGCACTTGTCAAGATTCCTTGTATGTTCTGGACCCCCTGAGCAACTCCTTAAGGATCTCTGCCCCCTTAGGAGTCCCACCTTTGTTCTTTTGCCTTCCCCTTCCCAGTAACATGGGGTTTAGGCTGTAGATGTGGGGTGAGTGACACTCTAGATACTTGTGGCTTAACACAACTGTTTACTAGTAAATTAAAACAAGCAAATTACACTTAAAGGCATTTAGTCAATAGAGCTGAGTGATACAAAAGCATTAAAAGAAAACAAAAGTTAACAAAATGCAACTTCTTTTACCCTATCTGCACTTAGGTGTCTCCTGGCTGCTGCTTCCTTCTTTTTCCTCATGACCTGGTCTTTTCCTGCTCTTGCACTCTTTTATATCCTCTTTTCCCAAAACTGAAAGTACTGTTTCAGTCTTGAAGAAATGAAACTTAACCAAGGAAATGAATCTTAACTGGAGAAATGAAACTACTCCTCTCAGGAATACCCCCTTCCTACACCACCAATACCCCCGGCCTCTAAGTCCTGACCTTTTTACTTTTCCTCTGTAGGCCTCAAACCTTCACAGCACAATAAACTTTTTGAAAATGCAACAGTATTGCAGATTTATTGTATCTATTTTAAAGACCAGAAAGATCATCTAAATTTAGTGCCTCACCAGGACAGGTAGTTTGACAATGTTTCCCAAATGATTGTCACCTGGGAATAATTATTTTCTGGATCAACTGGTAATACAGTCTGCCATGGGAACAGCATACCCATGTAAGTTCACGATCAACACTCAGACCAGTGAGTAGGGATTTTCTTTGCAATTGAGTATATTGGGGTTATTATTGCCCACCAGGACTGTAGTGAATTTAACAAATGGCAAGGAGTCAGGTCAGGTGTTGAACTGACACAGTGTCCTACGTGCTGTTTGCTAAATGTAAGAAGGCCCATCAAATATTGAATAAAAAGCAGTTTTCTTGATTCTTAGATTAGGCCTCTACAATGCGCAGCATCTGTAGGCTTTTCCCACAGGGAGATTGGTATCAAACTGGCAACAATCTACATGTTAACAATTGCTAGCTGTGTGATGCTGACAAGGGTGTCATCCTCATGTCAGCACTTACACAGCTCCCTTATTTCCTCGGTTTGCTTTATTTTTCTATCTAAATGAGAAGACGGAGAGGGTTTCTTCCCCATGTTGGAATGTTGGGATCTATTTGTCATAGAGAAGGTAAGTCATTTACCTTTCTGTGAAGCTTTGGGTATCTTCTAAAATATCAGAAAGAAAGGAAGGAAAGGAACCTCTCGTGCAAGCACTGAGTCATTACTGACCCTTGGAGGGACACCAGCTTTCGCTGACGTTTTCTTGGCAGGCCTTATAGCGGGGTGGTTTGCCGTTGCCTTCCCCGGCCGTTATTACTTTTCCCCCAGCTAGCTGGGTACTCATTTTACCAACCTCAGGAGGATGGAAGGCTGAGTCGACCCGAGCCGGCTGCCTGAAACCAGCTTCCGCTGGGATCGAACTCAGGCCGTGGGGAGAGTTTCAGCTGCAGAAACTGCTGCTTTACCGCTCTGCGCCACACGAGGCATAAAATTTCAGAAAAGGGTATAAAAGATTGGGCTAAGCCCCAACTGTTATAAAGCGCTTTAAAATAGATCTGGCCCAGAGAGGCAAGGAGAATGCTAGCTGTTGTAGGACTTCTTTTCTGTCTAAATATGTATAGGATTGTGCCCTTAGTGTTTAAATAAGCCATCTACTAGTACATGCTGTCATAGTAAAAATGGTTGCGACAAACAACAGAGCCTGAAGGGCTGGCCCTACCATTAAGCAGAGCGAGGTGACCTCCTTGTGCAGCAGATTCCAGGGAGCAGATACTGGCAGTGAGTTATCTTGGAGGACACAATTGTGTGTGTTAGTGTGACATATGGCCTGCCCTGTTGACTATGGTGACCACATGGAAAGGAGGACAGGGCTCCTGTATCTTTAACAGTGGTGTAGAAAAGGGAATTTCAGTAGGTGGCATTTGTATATATGGAGAACCTGGTGAAATTCCCTCTTCATCAAAACAGTTAAAGCTGCAGGAGCTATACTAGAGTGACCAGATTTAAAAGAGGGCAGGGCCCCTGCAGCTTTAGCTATTGTGAGGAAGAGGGAATTTCACCAGGTTCTCCATATATACAAATGACACCTACTGAAGTTCCCTTTTCAATGTAACTGTTAAAGATATAGGAGCCCTGTCCTCCTTTTCATAGGGTCACCCAACTGTTGACCCTAAGCTAGCTTTCTGCTCTCCGGTGGGGCGGCGAACACAGCCCCTTTGCTGGTATTGAAGTAAGATTAACTACCAACCTGATTGTTTTGGGTATGTATCTTGCCCTGGCCCTAATAGATAAGAAGTCTGGCGTTCTTTTGGAAGTGAGATTTACAGAAAACTCCAACTTGGGAGCAAAAGTGAGTTATTCAACACACAACACACTTTCCTCCTTTTCTGTGGCTGAAAACGAATTCTGGGCCTAAGCCCGGATAAGCTCTGGATTTCATTCTACAAGGGGGAAAAAAATGCTAAGTTTTCATTGACCCCACCCCCGCAATCTCCAAGGCTGTTTCCAAATAAAATGGAGCTCTTTTTAAAAATCCCCTCTGGATGTGTCGCTGTACTATGGCTGGCCTGTAGGTGTTGCTGCAGCTCTGTTCTTGTGGATCAGAAAGAAGAGAGATTGAACCTGCAGTTCCTATGGTAACAAGTTTACTGATGGAAGGCTGCTGGGTGCTTTATTTTGGTTGAGGCCCGCCGCCTTCTCTCTCTCTCTCTCTCTCTCTCTTCCCCACCCATCTTCCCAGTCCTTCTTTTTCATGAGTCAATTAAGGTGTCTGCTTTCTAGAATGAGATCTGTCATTGATGTGCAGCTGTCAGACAGACGGAAAATGGGCCAGATATGGGTGCTCACGCAGTGTGACGGGAGAGACTTCAGGGAGCACAAAATAATAATAATAGTAATATAAAAAATTGCTACATCGAACACGGCAACCGACACCCTGTTTATGTGACCAATTGCCCCCCTAACGCTGCAGATTTGGACAGGGCGAGATGACAACTGTGTCTGGATAAAGTGATGTGAGATGTGGCACTGAACTTGCAAGCCGGGGATGTACAACACTGTTGTCGTACACTTCCTCCTAAACCTTTATGTGTCCCATGTGGTCCATGCATTGCCTCCCTTTCCCCCACAGTACAATGAAAAAGGAAGGTGCTTTCTTGGGCTGTCAGCCAATGAAAGAAATCTTAGTCCATTCGTTGTAGGTGTTTTAACTCAGTGACTGATGAATTAATGGCTTCTAGTTGCATTTGACTACCAACCGTTCAGGGTAGAGGGAACTGTGGGAGTGGACCCCAGGCGGCACTGGAAGATGGTTACTGCCATCTTGGAAGCCACTATAGAGGAGGAGATACCTCTCAAGGTGGTGCTGGATGGCCACCACAGCAAATCTGCAATTAGAAGAGGCATTCCCTCTCGTGTAAAGTAGAAGGGGGAACACTTCTTCTAAGATGGCAGCTGCCGTCCTCTGTTTTTGAAAGTCCTTGTCTTTTCAGAAATCCAAATAAATAAATAAATGCCCCCTTTAATCTGCTACATTGATGAGCAAAAGGTTTTTAGTCAATCCATCTTGTTGGTTAATTGACTCAACATTACAGTCAATGTATAGTCCCATTCATAGAGACAATGGAGGTTGCTTTTTTCCTAATGGACCACCTTCTCCAAACACTATTCCATCCCTCAATACATCACAACCTTCCAACAGATGTCCGTTTACAGCAATCCTTGACCATTGGAGACCTGGGACCCTCACCTTTCTCCTCAATCTGCAGTATAGATTGTTATCTCTTTGGGGTAGCAGATATCTCCTGTTTACATTGTTCTGTAAAGTCCCATATGCCGTGTTCAAAGTAACAACCAACCCCCCCACCCCCAGGTGCCCTTGATGTCCAGACCAAGGACCACCACTATCTGCCCAATTTTGTGTGATCAATTTCAGTCATTGCAACCTGATGGCATGGTCAAGATGCTGGGAGCAATGTGCCCAACCACATGCCCTCTTGATCCTCCCCTCCCCTCCCCCGTTAGTTGCTGCCTCCAGTATCAGAGGCAGTAAGCCCTTGTACACCAGTTGCTGGGGAGCATGTGTGGGGAAGGTGCTGTTGCACTTGTGTCCTGCTTGTGAGTTCCTGGTCGACAGCTGGTTGGCCACTGTGTGAACAGAGTTCTGGACTAGATGGACCCATAGTCTGATCCAGCAGGGCTCTTATGTTCTTAATACTGTAGCAACTCACAGTAGGGTGTTCTAGCTTCAACATTATCTTCTTTTATTCTTATTTAATAAGTGCTAGCCAGCGGGTATGAGTGGAGGAGTCCAGAGTGTGGCAAATACATTTTTGTGTGAAGGCATTGTAGCTACTGACCTGAAGAAGGCACTCGTATGGTCACTCTTGAAGAACGTAACCTGGACCCAATGATATTTGACAACAACTGCATGGTCATGAATATTCTTTTTTTGGTGAAGGTACCCAAGAGGGTCATGGTGGGACAACTACAGGCACTCTTCAAGGATACTGATTATTCAGACCCATTTCAATTTGGTTTCTGGCTTCGTTATGGGATTGACTTAGCCTTGGTCACCCTGATGCATGACCTTAATTGAGAGAGGGACAGGGGGAGTGTGACCCTGTTAATTCTGTGCTATCTTTTATTGGTGTTTGACACCAACAGACCATGGTATCTTCCTGGACCAGCTCCTTAGAGCAGTTTATAAATGTTGTAAATCAACAAAATTAAATAAAACGAAGTAAAAATGGGGGTGAAGTTGATATGGACAGAGCGACAGAAGGAGGGAGAGCCCCCCATAAGGGACAGAAAGGCAGAAAAGGGGGTTGTCCTGCTTGCTCTTGACTCTGGCTCCACCAGCTAGGGTTGCCACATACACAACACACACCCAGTGGAAACTTATTTGCATATGCTAATGCATATGTATAGATGCAAATTTAGAAATAGTTACTCTAAATAGCAAGCCAATCCATCTCAGCATAGTGGAGAAGACTGTGATCAGGTGACCTGTGTGTCTGGTCTCAAGGTGCTGTGGATAGTCAATTTTGAGACCCTTCCTCTCCTGTCTTCTTATGGTTCTTTATCTTTGAACCAGAGGACGTCTTCAGATAGAGGAGTGGTAGCCCTTCAAATGCAAGGCTGTCCTCTGTTCAGTAGGATGCTATGGCCAGCTTCCCTTTGGCTCCATCCATGCCACTGCTGTTTTCTCCACATCGGAGATAACATCTTGAGACTGAAAGAGAAGGTCATGTAAGGCCACCAAGGTGTTGTGTTTCCAAGCCCTCCCACCGAGATATGAGAAAATAGAGGTCTGCCGTACAATGTACAAAGCTTTATTCAGTAAATAGACAACTCTTCACACCTGAAAGGAGTGTGAATGCTAGGAGCTATCCTCTAAGCTTAATTAGGCTAACGAAACACGGCAGTTGCCTATCCATGAAAACGGACAGTTTCCTCACAGTGCCAACAGGTTTTCACTAGGGATGTGCTCCGCTCCGATTAGGAGCGTAGAAGCAGTAGCGGATTGGCCTGCTCCGCCTTACCCAGAGGCGGAGTAGGAGCGGACCGCGGACCCCCTAGAAGCAAGGCGAAGAGAAGCGGCCATTTTTCGGAGCTCCGAGTTCAGGCGGAGCGCTCCGGTCGCCATCTTGAAAACATTTCGCCATAGGATTGCATTGCGGCAAATAATCGCGCATAACTACGTTGTTTTTGAAGCTATCATTCTGGAAATTCTTGTGCACAGAGAGTCGTGGATGGGGGTCATTTTGAGACCACTCTCACCTCTCTGCGTGCTGTGGTTCACGTGCAATATTTTTTTAAAAATCGGGTCAACCGCGGGGCTCAAACTGCGTTTCGGCTTTTCGCCCATAGGATTGCATTGAGGGAAAGAATCGGGGATAACTGGGGGGGGGGTTTAAGCTATCGTTCTGAAAATTCTTGTGCACAGAGAGTCGTGGATGGGGGTCATTTTGAGACTACTCTCAACTTTCTGCGTGCTGTGGTTCACGTGCAATATTTTTTAAAAAATCGGGTCAACCGCGGGGCTCAAACTGCGTTTCGGCTTTTCGCCCATAGGATTGCATTGAGGGAAAGAATCGGGGATAACTGGGGGGGGGGGTTTAAGCTATCGTTCTGAAAATTCTTGTGCACAGAGAGTCGTGGATGGGGGTCATTTTGAGACCACTCTCAACTTTCTGCGTGCTGTGGTTCACGTGCAATATTTTTTTAAAAATCGGGTCAACCGCGGGGCTCAAACTGCGTTTCGGCTTTTCGCCCATAGGATTGCATTGAGGGAAAGAATCGGGGATAACTGGGGGGGGGGGTTTAAGCTATCGTTCTGAAAATTCTTGTGCACAGAGAGTCGTGGATGGGGGTCATTTTGAGACCACTCTCAACTTTCTGCATCGTACGGGTCGCGGGCTAGACGTTTTTAAAAAATCGGCGGGAAAAATACCTTTTTCAAAGGGCTGAGGGGCAGAGTCAGCTCCCGGTCATGATGATCCCAAAGTTGGAGGAGGGCATAGGCAAAACAGGTAACTTGGGATTCTGGGAAACTTCTCTTTCTTCATCTGAACGGGCTTTTCCCCGTGTTTTTTAACACAGTAGCCCCACCAAATGCACAAACACAACCTGAAATCATATACTAAGTCAAGAATAAGAGATAGAAACACAGCACTGCTCCCCACCCTAACCTTGGGGAACAACTGAATCGATGTGGTGCAAGGGGATGAGCTCCCCTAGGGCATCTCATCGTGGACGTGCCCCCACTCTCTCTTGCACTGGAAGGCCATAGAGCCTTCCAAAGAGAGTAAAACGGTGGAGCAATGCCTCTCATGAGTTGAAGTGAATGGTCACTTTTCAGTGGTGGAGCAATGCCTGTTCTGAGTCGAAGTGAGCGTTTTACTTCTTCTCGGAGCTGTGGCTGTCAGTGTCTTGAACTGGCAGCTACTTCCCCCTCCCCCGGGCACGTCCCCCTATTGCTGGTAAAAGACAGATATAGCCTTTTAAAAAAAGTTATTCTTGTTGTTTATTGAGCAACACTGCTGCTTTTAATTCCACCCCTCCTTTGTTTATTGATTGATTTATTCCATTTTCTATGCATTACTGGCTTATCCTTGGCTCACTTCCTTATGCCCCCAGAAATGCCAGCTGCATGCCTGCCTGCCTTCCCTCCCTCCTCCCCTGCCCACCTCGCAGGGATGTTGTGTGTGGGGTGCCCGATTTTCAAAAATTCGCCAAAAATCAGGGGATGATGGGATTGCTTTGAAACTTGGCATGCGTGTGTATATCCCCATGAGGTGTCATGGTGCCAAACATGAGGTTTCTAACTTGAACAGAAAAAAAGTTGTATAATTTTTTAGCTTTCAATGCAAGCCTATGGGGGGGGAAAACGGAGCTCCGGATCCAGATCCGGAGCTCCGGGCGGAGCGGAGCGGAAGTGGGCGGAGCGGGAGCGGAGCGGAGCGGCCCGATCCGGAAAATGGCGGATCTGCAAGTGAAGCGGAGCGGGGGGTCTGTGCACACCCCTAGTTTTCACTGAAACCCTCTTTGAGTTGAAATCTCAGGTGAGTGGCTACCCTAGTGGACCGCCTCTCAATTCCGCCCGCTTGACCCTGCAGCAGACTCTGGGATCTGTCAATTCTGATGTTCCTTCCCCCTCCAACAGAGACTGAGTTCCCGGGGCAGGAGGGAGGATAAACTCTGAGCCTGGGCGTCCTGTCCAATCAGCTCCTGGGAAGATTCATTCTTGAGTCCTAAAGAGTCTTGGAGAACCTCCTCCCCTGCTTCCTCTCTTAGCTGATGTACTTCTGGTATTCTTTCTTCTTCAGTCTCCAAGTCTGACTCAGCCCTCATAACCCAGTTCCCCGCACTAGGGAGAATGGGATTGATTCTGGCACAAGGGTAGATCTACAGTTGTGTTTCTTTATTGGAACTGAAGTGGACTGCTAACTGTTGGGCCACATTCCATATTCTGCTTTTCTAGCATTATTTCCCACTTTTTATTCTGTATTGTCAAAGGTATAACTGGTATACAAGGTGTAAATGCACCAGAGGGATATAGCGTCGCCATGATGGGATCGTAGCGATAGGGCACCAGGTGACATACGGTCCTAGAGAGTTCATGGCAGAAGTGAGATTTCAAGGCAAGATTTTCATGATTCATAACACAGCCTCTTAACCACTACGGCCTGCCTTGCTGGCATTCACAAAATCTCATTGCTTTCTCACAGGGGCAATGAGAGTTATTGATGTCATACCTTGCCATGTGTAAAACCAGCCACAACCCACCAAGTACTACTCCAAAGAAGTGCAGGCTGCCCTGACTCCAAGCTATTACTCAATGATGAATGACGCTGAGAAGAACAGAACATTGAGAGTGTTATTTGTCAAACTCTTCCTTGAATGCATTTGAACTTTGAGAGTGTTTTAGACCAGATGGTGTCCCAAGCTGAATGGAAGCAGAATGGGCAGCTGGGTTTCCTTACAGTCAATAGCTGGGTTGTGAGGGACATGTTGAGAACAATAGTGAGGTTGGCTCAGGGGAAATTTTTATTTTGAGGCTCACACCTTGTTAGGGTGACCCTGTGGAAAGGAGGACAGGGCTCCTGTATCTTTAACAGTTGCATAGAAAAGGGAATTTCCGCATGTGCCATTTGTATGCATGCAGCACCTGTTGAAAGTCCCACTTCATCACAACAGTTAAAGCTGCAGGAGCCCTGCCCTCTTTTGTATCTGGTCACCCTAGTATAGCTCCTGCAGCTTTAACTGTTGTGATGAAGTGGGGCTTTCACCAGGTTCGCCGCCCCACCGGAGAGCAGAAAGCTAGCTTAGGGTCAACAGTTGGGTGACCCTATGAAAAGGAGGACAGGGCTCCTGTATCTTTAACAGTTACATTGAAAAGGGAATTTCAGTAGGTGTCATTTGTATATATGGAGAACCTGGTGAAATTCCCTCTTCCTCACAATAGCTAAAGCTGCAGGGGCCCTGCCCTCTTTTAAATCTGGTCACTCTAGTATAGCTCCTGCAGCTTTAACTGTGGTGATAAAGAGGGGCTTTCACCAGGTGCTGCATGCATAACAATGACACCGGCTGAAATTCCCCTTTCAATACCACTGTTGAAGATACAGGAGCCCTGTCCTCCTTTCCATATGGTCACCCTACACCATGTTTCAGAAGAAAGGAAAGCTGCGGGGAGAAATAAGGCTTGGGTCATGGTTTACCTACAGTAGAGGTGAGGAACCTTAGCTTCAGGGGCCAAATCCGAACTTTTGGTAGTTTTTGGGATTTTGTGCAGTTTCTTCTCCGTTCGAGAAGCTTGAAAGGCTTCTCTTAAGGTTCAGTTACCGGGTGCAAGAGCATTTAAGCTATAATATGCTGATTGGACCCCACCTACCACTGGAATGTGGCCCCCAAGGGTTTCTTTGAAACCATTAACATCATCTGGATAGGATGTCGATCGCTGGGAATTTTCATTCTGTGGCCTGTGTGATTTGATTTGCACTTGGAAGCCAAGCTGCAGCCTTTCCCCTGAACTCTGGAAACTTTTTTGGAGCATGTTTGGCAGGTTTATCGATTTGCGCAACTTTCCGAGGAATCTGCACAAATTCGGCCACAATTTGCACAAATTGCTCAGAACCATGCGCAGACTGCAGAACCTGCCCCTCCCAAAATGTGCAAAATGCCTGGTAAATCCACAAACTTGTCCAACTTGCTACAGCCCGAGTTGGGGGCCATAGCAGGAACTGGAACAAAGTCTGGGGATGCTGAATGTAGGGCAACCTGTCGTACTCCATCCCCCCCCCAACGGATTTCATAGAGTCATAGAATCATAGAATAGCAGAGTTGGAAGGGTCCTACAAGGCCATCTAGTCCAACCCCCTGCTCAATGCAGGAATCCACCCTAAAGCATCCCTGACAGATGGTTGTCCAGCTGCCTCTTGAAGGCCTCTAGTGTGGGAGAACCCACAACCTCCCTAGGTAACTGATTCCACCGTCACACTGCTCTAACAGTCAGGAAGTTTTTCCTGATGTCCAGCCGGAATCTGGCTTCCTTTAACTTGAGCCCGTTATTCCGTGTCCTGCACTCTGGGATGATTGAGAAGAGATCCTGGCCCTCCTCTGTGTGACAACCTTTTAAGTATTTGAAGAGTGCTCTCCTGTCTCCCCTCAATCTTCTCTTCTCCAGGCTAAACATGCCCAGTTCTTTCAGTCTCTCTTCATAGGGCTTTGTTTCCAGACCCCTGATCATCCTGGTTGCCCTCCTCTGAACACACTCCAGCCTGTCTGCATCCTTCTTGAATTGTGGAGCCCACAATTCTCTAACATCCCCACATCCGACCCATGGCGCTGGAGGCACAAGGAATCTCTGTGTTGGAATCCCTGCAATATTCTGGCCTCCTCTCTTCCAGACCTTCACCACGATGGTGGACACTTCGCCAGTATTGGTATAATGCCAACTCTTCTCCCCACCACTCTGCCTGACCCTCTGGCGCCCTGCCCTCTTTGCACACACTATGAATGTCTGGCTGCTGAGACAGTCAACAGTGCAGGCTCCTCTGGCCTCTGATTCGTTTCATTATCTGCAGTGCGCTCTGTGCTTAATTAAAAGCAGAGGCGTCCATTTCCCCCTTGATGTCCCTACTTAACTCCCATGTTGCAGGCTCATCGGGCTCCGGAGGGAGTCCCTGATCCTGCCTGAATGCCTGCTTTTATTTTCTTGTTAATTGTCAGCAGGAAATTCTGCCTGCGCTGTGCTTGGGGTTAAATTAATTAGAAGCTGTATATTTCGGAAGGCAGCAGGCTTAGTTAGGAGGTGGCGGATTGCGAGGCAAGCGTGAGCCTCACTTCATCGGAATGTGCTGCGTTCCTCAAAAGGACTCGGTGAATCAGTGCAAACAACAAAGATATAACTGCATCTTAGTTGTAACTAGGCATTCGTGGTAACCACGTCACCATGGGTTGTGTCCTGTTATGGACTGTGACTTCCTGTCCGGCCAAGTCACGCAATAGCCATCTTGTCCTAGTGCAGCTTTCTCCAACCTGGTGGCTGCTAAATATTTTGGACTATAACTCCCATCTGCCCCAGCCAGCACAACCAATGGGTAGGAGTTCTGGGAGCTGTAGTCCAAAACATTCGGAGGGCACCAAATTAGGGAAGGCTGTTTTAGTGGATTCACATGACTTGGGACCACCTGCGTCCAGCCCGCCATGCTGACTGACCCTCCACTCTAGTTTTTGCTCTTCCTGATGAGCATCAAACACAGGAGATGTGCTGAATCCGTGGTGGGTTTGCAGGGTTTGCAGGGAGGATTATCTTGTCACATGCAGATCTGCTGTACAGCCTGGTAACAGATGATGAATATTACAACACATCAACCGTAAGACTGGGAACTCGATCTCCATTTTGCGGGGATGTAACTTTTGATCTGCGAATATGTCATGGAAGGGGCCACATCGATCAAAGGAAAAAAATCATAATATTCTTAGGAAGTGGAGCTAAGGGAAAGATACTGAGATAGTACAAATCTTTTTTTTTTTAGTTAGGTTGGGGGGACGACGACAATGTAACCGCTATGAACATCCCCCTTTTTTAAAAAAGAGGAGAAAGTAGAGGTTCTCGGGACGCTGAGCAGCTGAACAGGTTGGAGATTCTCCACTTTCATGGTAGACACGTAAGCACGTTGAATTCACAGAGCCTTAGCTACCCATCTTTCATCAATCTTTGTCACTTGCCTCTTTGTCTCTCAGCATGAGCGTGGATTTCTCTCTCTCTCTCTCTTTCTCATGTATCAGAAAACATAAGCGTCATCTGTTTTTGGATAACTCTCTGGAGATGTCCAAACTGCACACACTGTATCCATGCCACCTGCCCATCAGAAGAGAGAGAGAGAGAGAGAGAGAGAGAGAGAGAGAGAGAAGATTCTGAGTTTGATAAACACTGCCAGTCCTAATTGGCTGAGGCAATCCCCTCTCTGTGTATTAATAACCTTAGAGGATGCTCAGTGATGTTATCACATCACATCCCTTTCATTAATCTTCCTCCCATTGAAACATCTTTCACCGTGACAAGCCTGGCATTGAGATGAGCGCCTTGGTTGCTTCGGGTTGACGTTAAAAACCAGGCCCGCCTCGTTAATAGTGTAAACGGACCGGGGGGAGGCGGGGAAGTGGTTCATTTCCCAGGCTTCATTCAGCGATGCTGTAGGCATGAGTGATTTCTATAAAAGCTCTTTCTTGGGATTAAAGACAGCTCCCTGCCAAAAAAGCTCAAACATCTTTATGACATTCTAAATGTACAAAGGATTCTCTCTCTCTCTCTCTCTTTATATATATAAAAAGGACAATTGAATGGATTGTCATAAGGGTGCTGTGTCACTTGTGAACTTTACTGAATTAAGCCTAATGCAAAATTCATGCCGAGGTGTTACAAATGAAAGGCAGTTTATTAAGTCCGTCTCGTACAGGGCTCGTAGGCAGTCGTCATGGAACATTACCAAAGTCCGGATGGGTATTCTGCTGTCTCAATGGGCATCCCATTTCAGCATCCTCCTCCTTCCAGCTGATAAGAGGTCCAGCCATGCCTTCCGCACCACTACAATGCAGCTGGCTCTCTTTCTCTCCCCCCCGCCGTCCGTCTGCCCCTCCTTTCCCCTCCCTACGTAGCTTGATATTTGTTACGTGCAGAGTGCAAGGAGGCTAAACGAACCATGATGCTGCCTCTCACTGAGCGATCAGAGTGTGACACTGAGATAACTGGATGTCATCCGTTTGTATTCCGGCCATGCGATCGAAGGCGTGTCTCTCTGCCTTCAGTACTGTTTGCACATTTTCAGGCTGAATTTCCTTTGCCGGTGAGAATGGAAATGAAGGGGAAGATGAACGCAGACCATTTGCTTTCGGAGATTCTCTTGCCCGGCTCTATCGTATGGCAGGGGGAAGCCGTAGCCTTGGGCCGCAGATTTTAGGCATCATTAAAAGATGTCTTGGGTGTATTATGAATATTTTGTTTGTGGGTTGGATTATCTGCCTTGGGTTACACCAGGTCTTGAGGTGTTTTTGCCAGATTGACTTTTAAATTACCGTTTTATCTTGCCCTTCCTCCAAAGAACTCGTTGATTCTTACAACAACCCTAAGAGGTAGATAGGCTGAGAGAGACTGATTGACTAGTAAAGTTTGTGCCTGAGTTGGGATCTGGACTGATCTCTAAGTCCAACGCTCTACACAGGCTCTTCAGATTCCATTTCATATCAGTCACAGCATATCTGTGTTGAACAGGGGTGAAGAACCGAACCTCAGGCTTGGGGTCCCAATCCAACCCTTCTGGGATCTGCAGATGGCTACACCTCCTTCCCTAGGCCTCATCCCCTTTCTTGTGAGCACTGATCATTGGGTGGTCTCCCAACTTAAAGGTACAATATGCTGGTATTGGGGGTGGGGTGAGCTTGGCCACACCCCTTTAGCCTGTGGCCACACCCACCACTGGAACATCTGTAAAATGGAATATGGCCCGAGGGCTGAAAGATGTTCCACACCCCTGGAGTAGAACTGAAGCACGAATGGGGAGTGGGGTCACGTTTGTGGGTCCCACCCTTGACCTCCAGACATTGATAAGGACCTCTGCACAAAGTTGATGCATTCACAAGCGTAACATCATTCCATGACATCTGGCCCTCCAGTTTTTCCAGATATGTAATTCTCCCCTCATTTTATCTTCATAAACACCCTGTGAGATAGGATAGGCAAGGGGTTATGGCCAGGCTGAGCTCACCCAGTGAGCTTCATGGCTGAGTGGGGATTTGAACCCAGGTCTCCCCAGTCTTGGGCCAGCACTCTCACTATGCCACCTTGGCTGTTGTGGAGATCAACTTGTAGAAGTCAGGAGGCAAAGTCAGGAGTTGTGATCCCATGCCCTCCACCATCCTTTTGTTGATTCTACACAGACATTTCTTTTGGTCTTGTGTTTGCTGCTGACGTGCAAACCAGTGATGTGGATCTGGGTATCTCCAGAAGAGAAATGGAATGTAGGAAGTGCCATATACTGAGTCAGACCTTTGGTCCCACCTAGTCCAATATTGTCAACACTGATTGGCATCAGCTCTTCTAGCCCAACCTGGAGATGTTGGGAATGGAACCTGCAACCTTCTGCATGTCAAGCGTGTGCTCTACCATTGAGCTGGGTTCCTTCTCTAAGTGCCAGATGGGGGGATGCATTTAACCCTTCTTCAACCCACTAGGTTTCCTCAACAAACCTTCCCCCAGTCTGCATTTCCCCACTCGACTGGAAACATATCTTGGAACCTCCAAGTAGCAGAAAGGCTGTCTCTGTGGTGCTTGCGTAGTTTCACGGGATCTACTACCATGGCCCAATAGGATTAGACCCTGGAGCAGTCCGTGGGGATGCAGTTGTTAGTTCAAGGGGACAAAAATGGGCAGTGTGGTCCAAGCAAGAGGACATTTCCAGAGGCAGGTAAGATCACTGCTGCTAAGATCATCTTCTTGGCTCATTGCTCTGATCATGTTATCTCTTCATTGGCTCCCAATTCACCTCAGAAGCCAGTATAAGTTTCTCCTGTTGACTTTCAAAGATTGTCACAGCCTAGCTCAGTGGTTCCCAAAGTGGGCGGTACTGCCCCTTTGGGGGCGGTGGGATTGCATAGGGGGGCGTTAAGAGGCAAGGGGGCGGCAGGGGGGCGCTCGAGGTGGTCTTTTCCGAGAAGCGCCTCTCCAGAAGGTCTTAAAACCCAGGGACATTTTTATGGGAGAAGGTAGTTTGGTCCCAAGCCAATGTGTGGGGTAACTCATGGCCCTCCAGAAATTTCAGCCTACAACTCCCATCAGCCCTAGCCAGCACAGGATGATGGGAGTTGTAGGCAAAAAACATCTGGAGGGCCACAAGTTGCCTATCCCTCCTATACTACAAGATTCTGGCTAGTGCATTCAGGCTGATGAACTATTCCGGCGGCAGCAGTCATATTAGGCCCAGCAGGAGCCCTGTTAGCACCTGATCTGGCTGGGTTGGCAAGCTGCAGTACACTTCCCAGCCATCATCAGGGCGGCGCTGTAGAGCAGCAAGTGTCAGGCCAGTGACTTCCTCTGCCCCCGGGCTGCCCCAAGGTTAGAGAAAGTAGAGTGTGTGTGTGTGTCTTGCTGTCAGATGTTCTGATTCGAGTTTGCTGGTGCCGTACTTACTCACAGCTTTGTATAAAGACAGTGGCTTTACTAACGGATGCTTTATGACTCATCCTTTTAGCTTTTGTACAGCATTTCTTTTCTCTTTGAGCTTTTGTAATCTGCCTAGAGAGCATTTGAATTTGGGCAGATGATAGCTAAGTAAATTCCTTCTTTACTGATCTCTTATTAAGTTAATTGGGGGCTTCTCCAAGGAAAAGAGGCCTCGGGGCAAAATACATATTGAGGCGATGCTTGAATACCACTGTGCCTGCCACTAAGAAGAGTGACTTTAATGGGATGTACATTTGAAGAGTAATTGCAGCTAAACAACCTATAAAAGAGAGACATGCAATTTGGTACAGCATCATTGCCTTTAACGTAGTAGTGGTTGAGCATAATTAGGGGCACAACCCAGTCTGGGCGATGAATAAAAGCATGGCAGAGTTGCAACAAGTAGATGTAGTAAGTTAAAATATCTGCCCTCGGTGTGTTATGTGGTGGTGGAGGAGTAATACTTACCAAGGACTCTTCATATTCCATGGTTCCTCAGGAATTTGGCTAGGAGGCACAGCTTCCAGAGGATTTCAGCTTTCACATACCCAAAAGACATCTATACCTGCAATCAAGTTTCTAACCCTTATGGCTGCAAAGGCGTCTCTGAAAGGGTATCGACAGAAAGGTGGTTGATGAAGAGGTTAGAGGTTGCTCTTTCCATGACTAGGAAAAGTAGAATAAATTAAGCCAATGAAGAGACAAGACCAGGCCTGGCTTATCCTGAAGTGCTGGAGGAGAGGACCTCACTATGAGGAGAAGCCCTCCACATTCAGCTTTCCATCCCATGCTCAGGGGACTAGGATCAAGGCTTCAATTCCATTCTGTATTCATCAGTTCCTTGGACTTGCCTGTCTCACCGGGATCTTGTTGGAGTGATTGTGAAGATTAATCAGCTACGTGAAATTCGCCAAAGGGTAGTAGAGACTCTGTTCAGACAACATGGTAAGCCATGGTGGTTAAGCACTTCGAGCTAAACAATTATGGCTTAGCGTGTCATGTGAACCATTCCTAACCATGGTGGCTACATAACCATGGTTTAAACATGCTGACTAATCATTTGCTGCAAAAGGGTTAGTGGCCTAACCATGGCTTAGCGTGTTGTCTGAACAGGCCCAATGTGTGCAAAGCAGCTTTGATGAGCCACCAGAAATGATGCTAACTTTAGGGTGTTAAAAAAACCATAATGGCATCACGCTTGTCTTGGTGAAATTGCACAGCAGATTTTGAAGACAGATTTCCACAAGAAATCCTAGAAGGGAAATGAACAATTATTAATTTGTTAAGCCTCTTTAGAACTCGTGAACAACTGTGAGAAGAGGTACTGTTATCCATGAATCCATTTAAACACTGAACACGGGTTTTTTCAAATTTTCTGCCAATGGAGCAGAACGTTTTCCCAAGACACTCCATCTGCAGAGAAACCCCTGTATGTTGCAAAGGATTCTGGGAAGTGTTGCAGGGCATACTCACAGTTCATGGAGCAGGGTGGCAGGGCTAGTCAGGTGTGTTGGGCTTTGCAAGGGTAGCTAGGTCTTCTGAGGCTCAGATCCCGAGAGGCAGAAAGTGGAGTATTGGAACACAAGGGGTGTTGCCTGGCAAATCAGGAGGTGGAGCCTGGTGGGATTTGCCAATTGCCATCACAAGACGCATTGATGGGTTTAGCTTAGATGAGTGTAGAAGAGGATTTGACAAATCAGTGGATGGTGAAACGTATCAGTAACTAGGACAGCTAAGTGCAATGCTTCATATTCAGAGGTAGTATAGGTCATGTTCTGGTCTAAAGCTGAAGCTTAGTGCAACATGGCAGGGCAGATTTTGAAGCACCTAGGACAGATCCTAGTGAACAACTTGCCCTGACAAGGTCTGAGATGAGACTAAAGCCATTTCGGCTTCACCCCAGAAGCCCCTTCTCAGACTCCACCCCTTCCTACAAAGTGCCTTCTGAACATAAGAAGAGCCATGCTGGATCAGACCAAGGGTCCATCTAGTCTAACATTCTGTTCACACAGTAGCCAACCAGCTGTCAGTGGGAATACCACAAGCAGGACAGTGGTGCAAGAGCACCTTCCCACCCAAGTTCCCCAACAACTGGTGTACATAGGCATACTGTCTCTGATACTGGAGAGAGCAAATAGCCATCAGGTCTAGTAGCCATTGAGAGCCTGAAGGCAGGAGGGTTGAACCTTTTTCAGCCTGAAGTCCAAATTCATAACACTAGAACCTGGGGTCATCCCATGAAGCTGATGGATGGGGACAGAAAAAAGGAAGGACTTCTTCACACAGTGCATAGTTAAACAATAGAATTCACTACCACAAGGTGTAGTGATGGCCACCAATTTGGATGGCTTTGAAAGGGGGTCGGATAAACTCCTGGAGAAGGCTATATTAATGGCTACTAGTCCTGAGGGCTATGTGCTACTTCCAGTATCCGAGGCAGTAAGCCTATGCGCACTATTGCTGGGGAACATGGGCGGGAGGGTGCTGTTGCACCATGTCCTGCTTGTTGGTCCCTAGTCGACAGCTGGTTGGCCACAGTGTGAACAGAACGCTGGACTAGATGGACCCTTGGTCTGATCCAGCAGGGCTCTGTGTTCTTATGCTCTGAGGACAAACAGAGAATAGCTCTCACCTCCATGTATGTATGAGCTCGTGGATTTGCATAATAGGGGCACCTGGTTGGCTGCTGTTACAAACCAAATTCTAGGCTAGATGGGCCTTGGTAAGACCCAGCAAGGCAATCCATGCACCGTTACATTGGCTTCCCCTCTGATCCTCCTCCTGCGCATTGGAAAGGCCGTTTGGAATTAATGTGTGCAACACCCCCCCCCCCCGGTGCAACATTTCAACAGAAGACTTAAGTGAACCTCTCTCCTCATCCCTGCTTTTAGTGCAATTCAGTCGTTTTCCACTAGATTTATTTTAAAACTATCACAAGATGGCAGTAGCGGTTAAAACATTGGTCACTGTTGTTAGTTCCTTGCATTCAATCTTCGGTGGGTGGAAGCTTACCATCAGTGGCATGTTTTACTAGTAAAAACAGAAAGCTTCAAAGGTTGAGCTTCCTTAAGAATTCAGGCTGCGTGTCCGAGTAAGAGGCACCTCCTCAAAGCCCGAGGAAATGTTTCCTTGTCTGGGGAGGAAACTCGCTCTATAGAGGCTAAAGATGTCTGTAGACATTGACTCAATTTTCTCACGTCTCATAGGGTGTGTCTATAATATTGTTGCCTCGCTGTGCACGAAACTCCATTTTTAGCAGAATCCAATGTGTGTTTATGTAGAAGTACTTGGTGCTATGTTTAATGGGGATTGCTCCCAGGCAAGCAGACATAGGATTTCAGGCTTGGAATGTCAAAGAACAGAAGAGCCCTGCTGGATCAGACCAAGGGTCCATCTAGACCAGCACTCTGTTCACACAGAGGCCAACCACCATGTCCCACAAGCAGGACATGGTGCAAAGCACCCTCTCACCCATCCTCCCCAGCAACCAGTGTATATAGGCTTACTGTCTCTGATACTGGAGGTAGCACATAGCCATCAGGACTAGTAGCCATTGATAGCCTTCTCCAGGAATTTCTTCGACCCCCTTTTAAAGCCATCCAAATTGGTAGCTATCACCACATCTTGTGGTAGTGAATTCCAGAGTTTAACTATGTGCAGGGCCGGTGCCAGACTATTTTGCGCCCTAGGCAAGGTGAGCATCTTTCACCCCCACCCCCACCCCTAAAATGCCAACTTTGATTTTTAAGAACATATGTTTCCTGGAAAAAATAAGAAGCACAAAACTTGAAACTGCTATATTTATTTTAAAGTGCAAGAAATCCGGCATGCCAATTATAGCAAACAAATTGGAAAGGAACGTCTAAGGGTCTAAAATGCATTATTAAATAGGAATATCACCTCCAAATCACTCACACATGTGCGCGCACACACACACTCAGCATCACTCACTCCAAACAAACACACACATGAACACATGCATTCACTCAAAGACCCCATGCACCCCATTCACCCATACATTCTCTCTTTTTCTCTCTCTCTCTTCTGGGTGCGTTCCAGAAGTCCGAACGTGGAGCTGCCCCACCCCCACGTCCCTGTCTTCGCTTTGGCTGGGCGGGTGCGGGGCACCATCTCGCCCGCCCAGGCCCAGCTGAATCTTCGGGCCGGGCCGGCTCACAGCCAACACGTGTGAGTGCTGCTCTGTGCCCAGCTCCCCTCTTAGCTTGGCACTCTAGGCAGCCGCCTGAGTGGCCTCTATGGTAGCACCGGCCCTAACTATGTGCTGTGTGAAGAAAGACTTCTCACACACCATCGAAGAAGAGGCATTACTCCTTCTCTTTCCAGTAAGTGGACATGCCTCTTCTGAGATAATGCCTTCTATGACAGAGACATGCATCACCTAAGAGCAAAGAAAGTACACTTTTTTTTTGCTTCAGAATGGATGTTTGTGCTCCTATGCAAATGCATTCAAATTTAATCAACTAATTAAGTTATTAATCTTTGTACAATTGTCAATTAATTGTACAAAGATTAATAATTTAATTAGTCAATTAAATTGTCTTCAGCAGAATGTCTTCAACAGTGTGACAGCCCTATATGTTAAACTGTTCATGTGGAGGCTGTTGTCAATTTCATATGAATTTCTGCCTCAGGCACATGAGTTTTGTGGGTCTGCTCTTACCCAAAACAGCCCAGTGCATGCACAGCAACCATGGAATATTGAGTGTCAGTTGGAAAAGAAAACCAGAGGTATTAGAAGGCAATACACAAGTGCAACATTTTGTAGCCGGACCCTCTTGTTTGCTTTGTTGACAATGTTATGTGATTCACTAGTTCTCTCCTGGGAAACTCTATGGTCTGGATTGTGCCAGTCTAGGCCTGGGCCACTCTATGGGGTTCACAAGTAGATGGTCATACATTGGGCCCGTGAAGGTGGTTCTGTTGGAGCTCTCAGCCTTTTGATCCCTTCTGCCTTTGATTCTAATAATTCTTATGGGCCCATTTGGGCATGGAGTTGTGTCTGTAGCACCTTTCTTCCTCGATTTAAATCTCAAAATGGCTCCCAAACATTTCTCTCTCTCTGCAGGAAAGGATCTAAGAGCAGGCAAGGTTTTCCCCTTCTTCCCCCACCCCTCAAACCACCATTGAAATCCTAGTTGTATGTGCAGTTGCTGCAGCCAAGTCCGTGTTTGATTGAGTTGCATTCACTTTGAAAAGCTGACTGACTCAACCTTAAAAATGGACCCACTTAAAGGCAGGTGAAAGACTTTTTTTTCTCATCAGCGTTGAAGGAAGTAGTTCAAAAGCAGCAACAGGATTCCCCCCTCCCCTGAAAACAAAGGAATCCCTTCTCTCACTCTGCGACTGTGTTGAAAGGGATCGTTTACAAGGCTAACTTTATCCATCAGAGAAGAATGGAATGTACTAAAAGGTGGAGTGAAAAGTTAATGGAGATTGTATTGCCAGCTGTATAAAAGACGGCTTAGGATTTTTTTTATCTGATGATGATACCCATCACCATATGCTTTTGTGGCTGTCAACCTCTTGGGTCAGATAATCATTCTAAAACCGTCTCTTTTATCTCTCGGTCATTTTTAAACTGACCAGTCAGTAGTTTTCGGGCTGGTTGATATGAATTAACAGAAAATCTGTGTATGTGTGTTTAACTTCATGATCCAGAGAAATAAACACACAAACAAACAAAACTCCAACTTGATACAACAACTAGTCCCAGAAAGAGGAACAGGGGTGGAAAATCCAGAGGAAATAGGTATGTTTTGATTGAGAGTATGTACTGCTGGGTAGCAATCCATCCACCCCACTCTAAAAAATGTGTGTGATTTCTGTATATGTTCAATTGTTGTCCATTATAATGGGAACCCATGGAGATCAGCCAAGGAAGCAGCCATCATGCATGGAGGCAACCATTTTGAATTTCTCCAAACTTCCAAAAGCTTCTCTGACCAGGGTTACCTGGGAAAGACACAATAACAGCCCTTCTGATTCTCTTCCCCACAAACAAATTTCACCTCACCCTTGAAATATAGACGAAGCAAAACAGTTGATTTCAAGGTGGGTGAAATAGTCAATTCAGTACCCTAGTATGTACACCTAAAAACGTGAGGTGTGGAGAAACCTACACTGGAGATTTTACTCTTTGACTTTCCTCATCAATCCCGGCTCTTTTTCATAACTGTAAATCTCCATCAGGACATTGACTTCACCCTTCACCATCACGTTCCATGAACTTCCAAAGAGGACTTCCTCGCTCCGTGGATGAACCTTTCAAAACATCGTGTTACCTGGATGCATTCTAAACCAGGGAAGAGGAGAGATCATAGAATCATAGAATCATAGAAAAGCAGAGTTGGAAGGGGCCTACAAGGCCATCGAGTCCAACCCCCTGCTCAATGCAGGAATCCACCCTAAAGCATCCCCGACAGATGATTGTCCAGCTGCCTCTTGAAGGCCTCTAGTGTGGGAGAGGCCACAACCTCCCTAGGTAACTGATTCCATTGTCACACTGCTCTAACAGTCAGGAAGTTTTTCCTGATGTCCAGCTGGAATCTGGCTTCCTTTATCTTGAGTCCATTATTCCGTGTCCTGCACTCTGGGAGGATCGAGAAGAGATCCTGGCCCTCCTCTGTGTGACAACCTTTCAAGTATTTGAAGAGTGCTCTCATGTCTCCCCTCAATCTTCTCTTCTCCAGGCTAAACATGCCCAGTTCTTTCAGTCTCTCTTCATAGGGCTTTGTTTCCAGACCCCTTATCATCCTGGTTGCCCTCCTCTGAACCCGCTCCAGCTTGTCTGCATCCTTCTTGAATTGTGCTTCCACAAATGCACGCGCCCAGTAGCAAGAAGCACATTAAGCATGTTAATATCAATTATTAAAACTGCCATCACAGCTAAACTGGCAGGAACACAACCTATATAATTGGAACCAGCGGGAAGTGGGCGTCAAGGAAAGAGGGACCATGAATGAGACAAGTATTGGAGGAACTCCAGAGCTTTTTCCTGGCTTGTTTTTCTGAAAAGTGAACTATCCTGTGGATGAAGTGAAACAATGCAAGAGCCTTTGAAAACGCCATGTAAACACACAGAGCCAGGGAGCCTGATAACACGTTGACAGACATACACGCTATGGCGAGGGCAGCTTCTAAGAAACACCTGTAGGCCTTGCTTCTCGTCCTTTAGGAGAAGCTTGATGCTCTGACCTGTCCCCACCATTTTGTTTCCATGCCAGGAAAGGCCTCACCTGCTGAATTGCTGCATTTCATTTACGTGTGGATGTATCAAATTTATACCCCACCTTTCAAGGCACAATATCAGCTCAATTCAAGATGAAGCAGTCCATTTTTTTTTCTTTAGAGAACGTTCTTCCCTCAGGGGTTTCATCTCTCAGGGGTGGTCTGCTGGCAATGGTGGTGGGCAGTGGCAAAGGAAAAAGTAGATGGGGGGTTGGACTCGATGGCCTTGTAGGCCCCTTCCAACTCTGCTATTCTATGATTTTATGGAAATAGGAGAGGGAAGAAGGAGAGCTGAGAAGGACATTCAGGGAAACCAACACTGTGGTGAAGAAGAGAAAGAAACAGGTAAAGCAGCCTTCAGGCAGATGAAGAGTGAACTCCACAAAAGAGTCAGACAACAAAAGACTAAAGGACCTGGGACATGAAACGGCTGTTGGTCTAGCAAGGGTAGTATGTGCTTTAGAGTGAACTGCTGTCTAAAGTTAGAGTTCTTGGTTTATCATTTTCTTAATATTGAGCCTATTCAGACAACACACTAAGCCATGGTTAGGCCACTGCGCCTTTTGCAACAAATGGTTAGTGAGCATGTTTAGACTGCAGTTATGTACCCGCCATGGTCAGGAATCTTTCACACAACACACTAACTCATGGTTCACACAACACACTAAGCCATAATATTTAGCTCAAAATGCTTAGCTATCTTAGCTTAGCATGTCGTCTGAACAGGGTCATTGTTATTTTCCAAACATTTTAAAGTTAAGTAAATTCTATTATTTTGCTTGTCTCTGGAGTGATTGCAATCTGTCCCTCCTTATCCTACTTATATAAACCTGAAACATCTCATACAGAAGAGCCTCTACTGAAGATCTTAAAATTCAGGCAGGTTTTAACAGGCTGCTGTTAAAAGAGCAGGGCCTGAGCTGAGGGAAAAAAAAGAGAGGTGGTCCCATTTGGGCACTGTTAGCACACAGGTAAAGCTGCCCTTTATAAACCCTCACTTCTCTTAATCCAAGATCATCTCTGATCTAGTGCTAATTATATTTATTATTTTTTTTAAAAAATGAAATGTGTGGGCGTCAACTTGAGGTTGGAATGAAGCACTTAATAGCATCTTTCAAATCTTGTTAGTGCATCTCAAGGAGTGGAGAGTGACAAGGTGTGTGCCTGACAAGAATTTAGGTCCTGTTCGAGGGTGTAAATGCAACAGCGGGTGCATACAGATGCAGGAGAAGGCCTCTGTGATGCAGAGTCTGTCTCGGTGTCATGGGCACCTGCTTAGATAGGCAGGCTGAATCTTTAGCTGTCCTCTGGAGCAAATCAGGAAAGCAAAGCCAGGCAAAAGATGTTGTACTCTAAGCACCAGTAGTGTATGTAGCCAATGGTGAAGAGTGATGGGAGTTGTAGTCCAACAACATCTAGAGGACTATGGGTCCCCAGCTTTGAATTATAGTTTGCAACCATAGGAGAAATAGTTCAAAAATGGTTTGGTGTTCAGTAGGAAAGAAGAGTCCAGCTGGATCAGACCTAAGGTCCAGCTAGTCTGGCATCCTGTTTCTCACAGTGGCCATCAAGATGCTTCAAGGAAGCCCATAAGCACACCATGGAAATTAAACAACAGCCTTTCCTGTGCTGTTGATCCCTTGCAACTGGTATTCAGTGGATAGCTCCTTTGGAGGTCTGGTCCTGATTGAAACCCAGAGCAGATTCACCACCCCACTCATATTGGAGCCCTCACCCTCCGTTGGCCCAAATATTTGTGCCTTGCATTTTAAGTGATTTTGGGCAGTGGAGGAGTGGCAAAAAGAGTAAGAAAAGACGACATCATTTTCAGGGGAAGGGGGAGCCCCTGTTGTGTTCAGCAGGATTTGCAGCCAGGAAATCAGAAGACGTTTACTTCTTGGGAGGAGAGCAATGACAAATCTTGATAAAATAGTTAAGAGCAGAGGCACCACACTGACAACAAAGGTCCTCATAGTTAAAGCAACGGTATTCCCCGTAGTAACCTATGGCTGCGAGAGCTGGACCATAAGGAAAGCTGAGCGAAGGAAGATAGATGCTTTTGAACTGTGGTGTTGGAGGAAAATTCTGAGAATGCCGTGGACCGCAAGAAGATCAAACCAGTCCATACTCCGGGAAATAAAGCCAGACTGCTCACTTGAGGGAATGGTATTAAAGGCAAAACTGAAGTACTTTGGCCACATAATGAGAAGACAGGATACCCTGGAGAAGAGGCTGATGCTAGGGAAAGTGGAAGGCAAAAGGAAGAGGGGCCGACCAAGGGCAAGATGGAGGGATGATATTCTGGAGGTGACAGACTTGACCTTGGGGGAGCTAGGGGTGGCGACGGCCGACAGAAAGCTCTGGCGTGGGCTGGTCCATGAAGTCACGAAGAGTCAGAAGCGACTGAACGAATAAACAACAAAGTTGGCAGAAGAGCACAGCCTAAATCGATTAAAGCTTTACAGCCCTAGGAGAAATATTTTCCCCAATGTGCTAACGCTCCACAGGAAAATAATTTTGCTTGGTGAAATGTTGCAGCATTTCTGATCTTGTTGCTCCATACTATGCAAAAATAGGTTGATTGTTCTTATATCCAATATTGCCTCAAATTGCTTCAATTGGTTTTTTTTTTTTAAAGGAAGAACAAAAAGGAAGCAAGGAAAGAACTTTGGGATGTTTTTGATGGGTAGCAACAGCTTCAGAAATGCTCCCTGAAGAACTTTCTCTTAATAATGACAGTTTGGTTTTGCATTGCTGACCTGTGTGTTTGTTCAATCTTCATTGAAACCAGGAGGCTTAGAGTGTGTTTTACGGAGTGTATTTTAACTGTAACTACTGTTTTACTTTAGCTAAATGCTTTTGTTGGACTGCATACTGTATATTTCAAAACCTAAAAATAATAAAGAAGAAGCCCTAAAAAAAAAAAAAAGGGAAAAAAAGAAAGGAAAAAAGGATTGTGAGTTACAGGCAAGCTTTCTTTGTTCTCATTTAACGCCTACAGAGAAGCAGGCTTCACCATCACTTTAGAAAAGTAATGGTACAAAAGGTTGGTTTCGTAAGAAGATGTTCCTGCTAAAATCTCAGTCTATAGAGAGCAAAGGCCCGTTTCCATCTGATTGCCAGTTAAGGACAAAAAGTCGTCTTCTGGACTATTCTCATACAAAATGGCTATTTTAGTGTGTGTGTGTGCGTGTTACTAATCCAACCCCAGGGGCTTTCTCTATGACTGCAAATTCTCAATTCCCCCACTGTATCATGCAGCTCCTCTGCTGTCTCCCAATCTAAAACGTAACGAAGCACTTTTTATTATGCAGCTCATGTCCTTTCTCTCAGTTCAAAACACAAGCAAAAGGCTCTGTATTATTCAGTGTAATGCTTCTGCCCAGCCACAAGTTCCTTGTGAGGAAGGCCCATGGGCATGTGTCTATCCGATTAATAGGTTGACACAACCGTTTCCTTTTTGATCTCTCTAGCCCTAGCTAGGGGACCCCAAAGCTGTGAGCAACCAGCTGAGATCTCCCAACTCAAGGGAAGGCAGTCTGTTTCATTCTTAATCCTCTGCAGCATAAATGTGAGTAGGCAAACCCAGTAGGTAGTCCGATGGGGGGAAAGAAACATCTCTTGAAATCTCCAGGAGGTCCAAATTGAAAGAAGGTGGTTCAGAAGCTGCAGCTTGTGCAAAACGCGGCAGCCAGGGTCAAGAAAGTCCAAACATCTAACACCAATTCTGGCCTGCTTGCCTGTATGTTTCTGAGCTTGATTCGAGGTGCTGCTAAGTTGCTAACAACCTATAAAGCCTTCCATGGCTCAGGACTGCAATATATGATGGAGCCCGTCTCCCGGCATGAAGGTACTTGTACGCTACACTCACCATCCTTGGATGCCTCCTTTGAGGGAGGCTTGGATGACAGCAACAAGGGAGAGGACCTTCTCTGTGGTGGCCCCCAAATTATGGAGTGAACTCCCCAGCATGGCCCTCGAGGTGGCAACACCGACATCTTTTCAGTGCCATGTTAAGACCTTCCATCTACTTCCAGGCACTTGGCAGCATGTGATCGTTTTTTTAAAAAACAGTTCATGGGATATTGTCTGGACGTCTGTGTCTCTGTAGATGTGTCTCCTCTGTTATACGTTTGTAGCTAAACTGTTTTTATTTTGCACATCATATCGTATTTTTAAGCTTTATAAGCTTTGGCTGTTGGGTGGTATAGAAATGTAATAAATGAAATGTAGGGAGGTATTTATTAAAAGAACACAGTAAGAGACAAAAAGGGAGGCAGAGTGAGGACTTGAAAATAAACAAAATGAAAAACTTCCTAACCTGTGTCAAACTCTTTGAAGTGAAATGCTGTCAACACAGGGGCCACCTGGAGAGTTGCAACGTGCGCAGCATCTTCGGGTGGTCAGAGTGACCAGGTGACAGGCAGAAGAAGAGCTAAAATGTTGGAGGAATAAAGAATCTTATTCCAGTTTTATGATGGTGGAGTGGGCAATCAGAGGAGTGCCATGTAATCGGGAAAATCCTCTTCTCACCTTTTGGGTTAGGAGATGGACCAGAGAAGTGTTAATTAAAAAGAAGATGGCTTTCGCGATCTCTTGGCAGACTTCCTGCATCAAAAGTCTTCCTGATTCAGGGATCTGAAAGCCGAGGGAAAGATGTGTGTTATTCCAAATAGGCTATGGTTGTCAGCATCCCAGCCAAAGATGCTAGTAGGTTTAGAGAACTAGATTCTGAAAAGGATCTGTGGTCTGATCTAGAAAGCTCTTATAGAATCATAGAAAAGCAGAGTTGGAAGGGGCCTACAAGGCCGTCGAGTCCAACCCCCTGCTCAATGCAGGAATCCACCCTAAAGCATCCCTGACAGATGGTTGTCCAGCTGCCTCTTGAAGGCCTCCAGTGTGGGAGAGCCCACAACCTCCCTAGGTAACTGATTCCATTGTCGTACTGCTCTAACAGTCAGGAAGTTTTTCCTGATGTCCAGCTGGAATCTGGCTTCTTTTAACTTGAGCCCGTTATTCCGTGTCCCGCACTCTGGGAGGATCGAGAAGAGTTGTATATACGTTGTATATACTAATGCTACCCATTAGTATATACAACGGGGAAGGAGGTGCTCTCCATAAAATAAAATATATGTTCCCCACCCTGAAGACATGTGGTTCCTTTTGGTTCATCTGTATTTATCAGGCATGCTGTCTGGACAAAAGGCCTAAAGTCTCCCCATTGATCCAGTTTCTCTAGGTGATGAAATGAGCCCATTTAAATGGCCGGGGGAGACGCTTGTGGAACAGCTTGATAAAGTGAGCTGATCCTGCCTGAGTCCTGTGGCGAATGAATAAATAGCCCGGGTGGCTGGGATTTGGGTGGCATTCTTGAGGGTTTGTTAACCTGTGCCAAGAAGATGAATACTAGCTCTTTGGTTCCTTGCATTCAAGGGGCGTCAGTGCTGGATGAGTTTGATAATACGCTCCATAGCCCACGAGGCTTCGGCACAAGCTGAGTGGGTAATTGCGTCACCTGGGATTAGAACTGCTTTGATACCCCAGCGAAGCAAATCTGCCTGCAGAGCACACCGCAGCTGTGCGGTGGCCAAGACATGCAAGAGAACATATTAAAGTTCTCCCAAGGTTAGGCTTCACATTCATAGCTGCTAAAAACCACTAAACATACAACAAGAGATTCAGAAAATGTGGACGGGTGAGGCTACCTTATTAGAGCTGGGATCTGCCATACATTTTTCTATGGACTTAGGCCTCCTACTTTACAGAGGGCAGTCCTCTGTTTGAAGTCATTCTCTATTTGATCCATTCCAAGTCTGGTTTAAAGATAAAGAAGCTGGGAGAGCATAAGAACATCTGAAGAGCCCTGCTGGATCAGACCAAGGGTCCATGTAGTCCAGCATTCTGTTCCCACAGTGGTCCATCAGCTGCCCATAGGAAACACACAAGCAGGTGCAACATCACCCCCTCACCCCTGTTCCGCATCAACTGGTGTACATAAACATACTGCCTCTGATTCTTGACTGACTGGCCGGGACATTTTGGAAATGCTTGGAAACTGTGACATTCCCGGTTTTCCGGGACATATGGCAGCCCTAATCCGGAGCATCTTCACCAGTCAAAAGGATCAGGTAGCAAGTAAGTGGGAAAGACCTCTGCTTGTCCACTGGGCTCAAAGGACAAATAGTCTGATCCAAAAAACACACCTTTCTATATTGCAGGTGTACTGCAAGGCAAGCAAGCTGGCAGATAACTGACAGGCCTTGTGCTGGGGAGATACAGGTGTGAGAAGCTGTGGAGATGCCATCCCCTACTGCGAATATAACTTTAAAGCACAGATCTCCAGGTGCCGAGGACCCGCTTTCCGATCACAAATAGTTAAATGTCAGTTTTAACCTTGAATAAGCCCACTTCGAGTAGGTGGTTATTATTTCATGTACTTTTTCTTTTTTAAAGAAAAGCAAACAAAATTCTTCTTAGACTGCCCTGATGTGAAACATAATTTTCTTTTCTCAAGCCTTGTTAAGCTTCTTGTTAAACGTCCCCAAGGAATCACTTCTTCACATTTGAAGTGTTTAAATAGTATGAAACGGAGCGATTTGGAAGATGAAGTGTCACTCCAGGAAAGTGGAGGGTGCTAATCCCTAAGGATTATGAAAATCGGAAGAATTTGACCTGGGAAGAAGCAGAAATTGAGGCTAAACTGTGCTTACGGGTTTATTATTCTGCAACTTGTGACCTTTGTCGGTCTTCTGAAGCTCTCAGATAACAAAGGCACTTACAAATCAAGACAAAGAACATGGTATAAGTAAGGCTACAGTACCAGAGGCAGTAAGCCTGTACACATTAGTTGTTGGGGAACATGGGTGGGACAGTGCTGTTGTACCATATTCCTCTTTGTTGGCCACTGTGTGAATAGAGTGCTGAACTAGGACCCTTGGTCTGATCCAGCATAGCTCTTCTTATGTTCTTAACAGTCACATGAATCGTCCTTCATTTTTCAGAGCTGGTATGCCACACAAGGGATCAACAGCACAGGAAAGGCTGTTGTTTAATTTCCATCGGCTTCTTTGAAGGATCTTGATGGCCACTGTGAGAAACAGGATGCTAGACTAGCTGGACCTTAGGTCTGATCCAGCAGGACTCTTCTTATTGAGGGGAGACATGATAGCACTCTTCAAATACTTAAAAGGTTGTCACACAGAGGAGGGCCAGGATCTCTTCTCGATCCTCCCAGAGTGCAGGACACAGAATAACGGGCTCAAGTAAAAGGAAGCCAGATTCCAGGTGGACATCAGGAAAAACTTCCTGACTGTTAGAGCAGTACGACAATGGAATCAGTTACCTAGGGAGTTTGTGGGCTCTCCCACACTAGAGGCATTCAAGAGGCAGCTGGACAAGCATCTGTCAGGGATGCTTTAGGGTGGATTCCTGCATTGAGCAGGGGGTTGGACTCGATGGCCTTGTAGATCCCTTCCAACTCTGCTATTCTATGATTCTATGATTATTTATTTATTTATTACATTTCTATACCGCTCGATAGCTGGAGCTCTCTGGGCGGTTCACAAAAATTAAAACCATTCAAAATATAAAACAACAGTATAAAACCATAATATAAAATACAATATAAAAGCTCAACCAGATAAAAACAGCAGCAATGCAAAATTACAAATTTAAAACACCACGTTAAAATTTATTTATAGACTGTTAAAATGCTGGGAGAATAAAAAGGTCTTCACCTGGTGTCTAAAAGCATATAATGTAGGTGCCAAACGAACCTCCTTAGGGAGCTCATTCCACAGCCAGGGTGCCACAGCAGAGAAGGCCCTCCTCCTGATAGCCACCTACCTCACTTCCTATAATATAAAGCTTATATTTATGTCATACCACATGTTAATCTTGCCCTTTCCCCAGAGAGCTCAGGGTGATGCATGTGGTGACACAAGAGAGATGCTACAGTATTGGCAACTGTTCTGGTATGCCATCTAGGAATAAACAGGAGTTCACATGGGACAATAGACAGGACTCAAGAATCCAGTTAAGGGTGATGTATGGGAAACACAGAATGAATGGAACGTTCGGCGGTCACGCAGGGCATCCTGAGTTTAGAATGAAATGTTAGACCCCTTTTGGAGACGCCCTTACGTTCTTGGTGCATGCATTCCGTGCTGACAAGAGAAGGAATATCTGAATGGAGATATGCTGAGCATGTCATTTGCCTGGCTGAGCCCTGGGGCCATGCCAGATGGAAGGCAATCAGGGCTTCATCCCATGTACCCGTTTCCCTCGAATTATCCCCATAGCGTAAATTTGTTGTTGTTGTTGTTAGCTAAATCACGCCTCGGGCGGCAGCGCTCCTAAAATCCTTTGCACACCAGGAAAGGGTTTAAGGGAGAGAAATGTAAAAAATCATAAAAAATCAACGGATGACCCAATCTGATTCAAGTTTGGTATGCTTAAAGACCTCCTTAATATCTATTACTGTGACAATTTTGATGTCTTTATCTTTAAAACTTACGCAGATGTAAGCATTTGTTTAATTTGAAGTTTAAACATATCAAATCCTCCTCCTGCGCCCCCAGTGGCCGCTCGGAGAATAACAAAAGATTCACTTCTAAAGAGGTAGTAAAATAGGTTGGTTCTTTCGGCTAAGACGGATGCATGGGAGTACTTCACAGTTGGAAAACTTCGGAGTCCTATGCATGCAATTTGCAGTGATTGCACGGTATAACCCTGGTGTGATGAAGCTATCAGTGAAGCTCCTGCCTGATTACTACCTGATATAGAGCTTTTGTATAAGAGCAATAGCTAGGAGGGAGAGATGAAGCTATTGCATAGAGTTTTGGTGATAGCAAAAAACAACAACAACCCACGTGCACCTTCCTCTTCTCCATTTTTTTTGACCCTCCTTGTGAAAATGTTCACCTTTTTTACTTCTTTGGCCTCACCTACTTTCACTCAATTGCCTTTACTTGCTCTCCCTGATGTCACCATGTCATCAGATCTGATTGGCCCCATGGCTTTGTGACATCCTATGCAGTGTGAGAACCCTATTAGTGTGATTCCTAATTGATCACCCATTTGGCAAACCGAGAAGTGTTGTTTTCACTCTCAGTTGCCCTCAGTGACCGCCACGTAGCCAAATCTACGTAGTATCAGGATATCATCAATATGTGCTTCTGTGTGATTAATCCAGCAAGGAGAAAAAGGCAGTAACCAGTTGGGGTGGTGGTGGAATGGCACTGGGTCAGCACAACGGTACTAAACAGGACCGAAATCACTGAATATATGCACCAAATAATTTTCAGGAATATTTTTCAGGAACTGGGCCTGAAAATCAAAAAGGAAGAATACCTTGGGCAGCAATATATATCACTAGCGTTAACACACTTCAGAATATCAAGGGAATAATTCACATAGAATCATAGAATAGTAGAGTTGGAAGGGGCCTACAAGGCCATTGAGTCCAACCCCCTGCTCAATGCAGGAATCCACCCTAAAGCATCCCTGACAGTTGGTTGTCCAGCTGCCTCTTGAATTCCTCTAGTGTGGGAGAGCCCACAACCTCCCTAGGTAACTGGTTCCATTGTCGTACTGCTCTAACAGTCAGGAAATTTTTCCTGATGTCCAGCTGGAATCTGGCTTCCTGCTACTTGAACCCATTATTCCATGTCCTGGCCCTCCCCTGTGTTACCACCTTTTAAGTATTTGAAGAGTGCTCTCATGTCTCCCCTCAATCTTCTCTTCTCCAGGCTAAACATGCCCAGTTCTTTCAGTCTCTCCTCATAGGGCTTTGTTTCCAGACCGCTGATCATCCTCGTTGCGTCCTCTGAACCTGCCCCAGCTTGTCTGCATCCTTCTTGAAGTGTGGCACCCAGAACTGGATGCAATACTCAAGATGAGGCCTAACCAGGGCCGAATAGAGGGGAACCAGTACCTTGCACGATTTGGAAGCTATACTTCTATTAATGCAGCCCAAAATAGCATTTGCTTTTTATCTCTGAGGATAAGAAGAGCTCTTATTTTCCCCAGTGTTCTCCCCAGTCATACTTACATCACCAAGGTGGTTTCTTTGTAAGGAACTCACACTAACGCCTTTCTCAACAATAAACTACTACAGAAAAGGTTATTTGACTGAATTTTCTGTCAGGTCTTTGAGATGTACCCAAGAAAACTTAGCTCTACGTTCTATTAAAGTGCTCCTTTCAGCCTTCCAATCTTAGAGTTGGTTGGATGTAAGTGGAAAGGAGCAGATGAACAGATTCCTCAACTCAGTAGAGCACTTTTGAATCCTTCATGATGAACAGGCCTATAGAAATGTAAGATATTATCACCATCTCTCTTATCAATAGAACAATATTGGTCTCTCCACTTGTTCCCTTCTCGTCCCTTTTCTTCCCTGCTCTTCTTACCTGGACCATTTTCAAATAGATTGGAGTTGAGGCTTTATCTTTTCCGGAAACATAAGCAACAGCATACTTCAGAGTTAGTGAAGAAAATGGGTTTTATGAAGTCAAATAAAAAGTTCACTCCATCAAACTGCCGTCAGAGTCCAAACAACCGTCAGCCTCTTAAGGAAGAGACATCGTTTTATTTAATTGCAAATTAAAAAACATAAACCATCTTAAGCGTGGGCCTAATGCTGCATCAAATCAATACAGTAATTGTGCCGAAAGCAATTGTCAAGGAAGCGGGAGGCGCACAGCACCTGGCAGACAAAAATAAGGCGACCATGGAAGCAATAGGCTTGCACGTATTGTGTATAGGGGAATGGGGTTGAATGAGCACATTTTGTACCGTATGAGCGACTGGCTTCCTCCATTACTTGTGATAAATGTAATAAAAAGAGAGAGAGAGGCAGAGATGGAAATATTGTTAATGGCTCCTTTTGTGCTGGCACATTCTTAGTAAAAGGAAAATCACTGGAATAAAAGTGAGAGGCGGGGGAGAGATTTTAATCTTGCGTACCATCTCTTGTGCCTACACCTGTTGTTCAGGCTGAAGTCCTTGGTGTGTGGGGCGGTGGGGGTGGTTTAAGATTGTTTAAAAGACATTATGTGGGTTATGGTTGCCTCCATGTTTGAGATGACCCTCAGCAAAGTTGCTTTTCCTATATCAGTGGCCAGCTAATGGAGTACGTGTGTGTATGTGTGTGTGTAAGAGAGTGAGAGCGAGTGAACAAACCATTTACATTTCCCAGAATGCCCTGGAATGATGCTACATCTCCAAGGGCATTGCTGGAAATTTACTTGGTTCTTGGATCGAAATATATATAAAAATGGATTGAAAGATGCATATTAGAAATGCGTATTTTGAGAGAAAATGTATCCAGAGATCCACATTCAATGTACGTTTCAATGCCCGCCAGATCAATGCAGAAATGAGACTGACCTTCTGAGCAAACACATGCAAAAGTGACACAGATTGGAAATGGGTTGATCTGTCCATTTCTTCCGAGAATGCAAAGATGATGGCAAATCAGTCATGAGTGAATGACCTAGCCCAGTAACTAGTACAGATGGCAGCTACAGATGGCAGCCTCCCAAACTTATTGGGGAAATCCTTCAGGGGGGACATAACCGGATCTCCCTCCCTGCTTCCTGACAGTCATTGTAGCCATACCCCTAGGGTGAGACCAACAATTCAGGCAGTGGTGTTGATCCATACCAACAAATCAGTTTTCATCTCTTCCAGGAGCAGGGTCTTCTGGAAAGACTGAGCCACCCCCAAATTCTTTGCATGACAACAGGGAACAATATAACACTGAGTGGATTACTGTGACAATTTCAGCTAAAAGAGATTCTAAGGGTTGGCGGTGGTGACAGAAGACGTCAGCGTCCCCACTAATAAAAAAGTGCTGGCACAGCATCCCTGTGAGCCGTGATACCGTTACACCTCTGTGGTTACCCCCCAGATCTTTGGGACAACCAGACCCTGGGTCAGGGAGAAATCATGCGTTGTGCACTTTTCCTCCTTGTACATTTCTCTTGCCACCCGTGTGAGCATTGAGCAAAAGGAACCATTACATGTATAAAGTGAGAGAAACAGTGACCGCAGTTTAAAAACACTCACCCACACCAGAATTCTTCACGCTCTCAGAAGTTGGTATCCCCAAACTCTGCAGCTAGGAATAAATGTATTTATTTATTTAAAAGATCTCTGTACTGCCCTTCAGCAAAGCCAGATTTCAGAACAATTTACAAGTGTAAGATATAAATAAAAGATAACAAACAACACGTTAAGAGAAAGAAACACATTTCCACGCCCTTAATGTTCTTCAAATGCTAGGTTCGGTTTCCACTGTTGCTCCGTTTACTTATTTATACAGAAGAGGGAATGGGCTGCAATGGGAATATCTGAGGGGAGATTTCCCACACAACCACCATGCCCCAAATTGTGTGGGAGGCAGAAAACTATTTTTGGTTTTGTTTTGCCAGGGGCAGCAAAATAACACAAGCTGGTCCTTCTTCGTAGCTTGCTACAGAACTGATCTTTTGCATTCTTCCGAAAGCAAGCCTTAACACTTTATCCTAGTCAGTTTGATATTAATGAGAAACCTGCAACTGAGAATTGTTTGGATGGTTTAAATTCAAATCAAATTCAGACTTGTTGCTTGCTGAGCACCCATCTCAGTCTCCATACCATTAAAAACAACACCAATAACCACCTTCCACTTCCAGTAAAGCAGCTGCACTGTGTGTTTCTGATGGGAATTATTTAGTGTTGATGCCTCTTGTTAGAAAGGCAGTAGAGAAAAACAAACAAAAGCAGAGCATTATGTGCGTTTACAAGTCCCACATGCACACAAGGCTAAAAAAGAAGGCCACGCCCTGCTTTAGTGAAGAAAAAGTAAAAATACGTTTACTCACAATATTCTTGCATATAATATGCAGGTACAGCATACTGTTTCAAAGGACAGTTTGATTAGGTCGTTTATGTTCTATAACACTGGCAGGAGGAAGAGAGCAAACGCAAATGCTCCCAGCAATGGAGAAAGTCAGAGGGGTGGGGTGGGCAGGAAGAAGAGAGAAGCAAAAGCAAATTGGGAAACCGCACTGTAGGCTATAGAGAGTCTAAGGCTTGCTGCAGGCTAAATTCCCATGAACTAACTAACTGCACCACTGCTACCTTCCAGTAGATGAGGCTGCAATATTCCCAACAGGTTCAAACCAGTAGCGTAGCATGGGAGGGGGGGTGGCTCAGGGGTGGTTGCCCTGGGCGCAAAATTCTTAGGGGCACAAAAATTTCAAAAGAAAAGAAAAGAAAGTAGTAATAATAAATAAAAAAATTAAAATCTGTGTAGATCCAACTGTGTAGACGGGGCAAATAAACATTGCCACGTAACATTTTATAGGGTGACCAACTGTCAGGATTTCCCCGGATTTGTCCTGGTTTTTGTTCTTTCCATGGTGTCAGGGGGGATTTTCTATAATTTTCAATAATGTCCTGGAATGACACACCTTCCCCTTTAAGGCTGCCATTAGCATGGCAGGAGGGAGTGACATGCTTTCTTGAGGCACATCATTCCCCCACCCCGAGCTCCAATTGAGGTCTTAAAGGGGAAAGTGGGTCATTCGTGGACATTATAGAAAAGGCCCCAATTGGAGTGGATGGTGGTGGTGCAGAATGAAATCCTTTCCCCTCCTCCACTCCAATCGGGTTCTTTAAGGTGGCGGGGGAATAACGTACTTTCTGCAGGACTCAGAAAGCTGCTTCCCCCCACACACACTAGGTGTCCTCTTTTTTGGTTTCCCAAATATGGTCACCCTACATTTTACAGCATTTTTCTTGTTGCGCACAGGTCAGGAAGGCCTTGCAGGCTGCATTTCCTCCCAAACGGGCCTCTCTAGCACACACGTTGCTGCTCTGGCTACCTTCTAAGTCATCCAGAAGGAGGACAGAGCAGCGACGTGTGTGCTAGAGAGGCCCGTTTGGGAGGAAATGCAGCCTGCAAGGTGATCGGTTATCATATCAAGGTCATCATATCAAGCTGCATCATATCATATCAAGCTGCAAGAGAGTTTGACAAACTTTGTTGTGACATTAAGAATCTTTCTAACTATCACTGTTTCAACTGCCAGTTGTGAAAGGAGTTTCCAACTTAAATTAATCAAACGTATCAGAGATCTACAATGACCCAAGAAAGACAGAGTGACCTAGCAATACTGTCAATTGAGAGAGATTTCAATGTAGATTTCAATACTGTTATTGGAAAATTTGCCCATATTAAAACCAGGCGATTTTAAATAAACGTAAGTACCGGTATACTAATATTAAATTAATTTTACTTTAAATAGATCAGTATTTTCTTAAAATATAATACATGTGCTTGAGTGGTGGTGGGAAGGGGTTCAATACTGGACTGGTGGAAGGGACTCAGGGAGTGCTAAAGGTCCACAGATTAGAGGCGCAATACTTGCCTTGCCCTGGGTGCCGGCAACCCACTCTACACCACTGGTTCAAACTTCTCCTGGAGACATTAAGAAGTCACACAGCATGGTTAACAAACCACCCTGTGGAAAAACCACTGGCTGAGTTCGGATGACACACTTAGCAACTGGGGTGGGGTTTAATAGGAACAGAAGGGGAAACAACCATTGATTAGCATGTCATCTGAACTCAGCCACTGTGTTCAGGCAACATGATAACCCATGGTTCAGCAACAACCCACACTCAACCACTGAGTATGGGTTAGTGTGTTGTGTGAACCCAGTATGGGGTTAGAGCAGGGGTGGGCAATGTTGGAGGGCCGGGAGACCAATTTCCACTCCCTGGAACCCACCAGGTATTGCAGTGGGACTTCTTAACCACCCAAAACAACCCAACAACAAACCATGGGTTCTCAAGGTGGCTTGTTTGAAAAAACGAAGAAGCTACACTGCTTGGTTAACAAGCCACTCTGCAGAAAATGTCCTGTGTTCAGACAACATACTAACCCATGGTTCGACAAACAACACACGGTACAAAGCAACCCACACTCCACCACTGACTGTTAGAGCAGCATGATAATGGAACCAATGACCTAGGGAGGTCATGGGCTCTCCCACAATAGACGCCTTCAAGAGGCAGCTGGACAACCATCTGTTGGGGATGCTTTAAAGTGGATTCCTGCATTGAGCAGGGGGTTGGACTCGATGGCCTTGTAGGCCTCTTCCAACTCTACTGTTCTATGATTCTATGGCCTGCTCTTTGTGGCTCTGACACTGCTAGCTTGTAGATATCGATCAACACTGCTGCCTGTGGCTTTTGGGACTTCTATGACAAGCACCCTTCAAAATTCACCATGACACCACCAAGGAGGACGCTAACCCAATCACAACAAAAGGGAATTGGTTGTCAAGAGAGATTGATTGGCCCAGTGTGGAAGTATTACCTGGCAATAGCACCCGCCTCCCCCAAAGACGCATGCTGCCAGAAGCTCAAAAGATGCTTGGCAGCACGTCCCCCATAAACCTTTGTCACTCTAGACGTTGGCACTTTTTGCACTGTGCCATGATACAAGCAGTTGATCCGTCTGACACTTGAGACCCTTTAAGAGAGAGACATCAATTAGCTCCTTCTCCCCCGGTTATGTAATAGGAAATATACAGCTATATGGAGAACTATTTTGACTATAAAAATATACTGCGAGGTCAGATGCTGAAACTGTCACCAGAGCTCTGGCAGATGACTGCCCTCCAGACAACTGAGGCTTTTGAGATATTGTGTCATTCGTCATTTATGTTCTTGGCAATAGGGAGAGAGAGAGAGAGAGAGAGAGAGAGAGAGAGAGAGAGAGAGAGAGAGAGAGAGAGAGAGAGAATGAGTCCCTTGGATTTGCAGCTGGTTTCTTGTTTAGTAATAGAGACAGTCCTATTGGACTGGGGATTATTTGCAAAAGCCTGTGTATGTGAATTAAGCAGCTGGTTTTTCCTGGTTCATAAAATTAGAACTACCATTCTTAGTGGTAGATATGCCGGATGGATCAATGATGAGGGGAAGGGAGAACAGGTGTCCAAAATTCATGCCAGCCAAAGGGGATGTCCTTGAACATTCCAACTTTTCAATCCCACTCAATTTGATTTCAGCTGGCAGTGAAGGTTTGGGTTGGCTTATTCAAATGGTACTCAGCCTTATCCTGAACTTATTTGTATCATTTGCCCTACGTCCACCTGTCCCCAGCCCCATTCTCCCTTGCTAGTTTCCTTACTTTAGAATATTATTATTATTATTATGCCGGCCCATAGCCAAAGCTTTCTGGGCAGTTTACAAAGATTAAAAAAAATTAAAGATACAGTATGGAAAGGAAAGGACCCTCTCGTGCAAGCACTGAGTCATTACTGACTCTTGGAGGGACGCCAGGTTTCGCTGACGTTTTCTTGGCAGGCCTTATAGCGGGGTGGTTTGCCGTTGCCTTCCCCGGCCGTTATTACCTTTCCCCCAGCTAACTGGGTACTCATTTTACCGACCTCGGGAGGATGGAAGTTTTAAAAAACCATTTACATAAAAACACACAAATAGGCAGTATCCACAGGGACATTACCCAATCAAGCATAAGACAAATCTAGGACTTGATAAAACTCATCATATGCTGTCAAACGCCTGAGAAAAGTGGAGGATCTTAACTTGGTGCTGAAATGATAACAGTGTTGGTGCCAGGTGGGCCTCACGGGGGAGATCATTCCACAATTGGGGGAGCCACAACCAAGAAGGCCCTCTCCATTCTTGCCACCTTCGGAGCTTCCCTTGGAGGAGAACCTTAGATGCTGAGTATATAGACAGGTTCGTGTCAAGAGCAGCGCTCCACCAGGTATTTATATGTTGTTGTGTGTGTTTAAAACTTCCGGAAAGTAAAGAAGCTGCTGTGTTTGTCAATGCTGACCCATTCACTCTGAGAAGTAAAAAATGTTGATAAACATTCTATGTCATCACAGCTACTCATTCAATGATGGGAGAAGGGCAGGGGAGGCTCCCCTCCCCCCCCAAAACCATCCCTTTTTAGCTTGTTATAGATAAAAGATCTCTTGCTAGTTCAAGTTTAAGCGTGATAAAGATTGATCCAAACTGATTAGCATTTCTCTCCCCCCCCGCCCCGTTTTTGTGAGTTATGGGCTGGTGGCAGATGCTTTTCATTAGCATTATTTAGACATTAAGAGACCTATAATTGGAGATGTAACATGTGTCCTCATCATAGTTGACCTTATTTATGGAGGGAGTGACATCTGAATGTCAGATTTGCATGCGTGACTTTTCTTCCCATAATAACCACTTTAATATGCAAATATGCCCAAGGGTTGCAAAAGTAAAAAAAAAAAAAAGATAAATAAAATAGCTACTTTGATAATCTCTGAGAAGATTTGTGTTTGCCTGTTGGATGTGGGGACCAGAGCTAAGATTAGATCCTGTCACTTAATGAGCAGGAGATTGAAAAGAGAAGGAGGCATTTACAGATATGAATTCTGAATTGTAATCAGCCTGCCAGGCAAAAGGAGCATTACAGAGAGGATCTGTCTTTTGCAGTTCCTTACGCAGCCACAAACAGAGGTGTTACTTTCAAGGTGGATTGCGAAGGCCAACTTTTGCACTTTCTTAGAGCAGGCACTGTGAACCTGGAGGGGCAAGGTGGTGCGATGCCTAGGCACTGATCTGGGAACAGGGGGTGGTCAATAATTTATTGCAATAAAGCTTTTAGAATCAGAGTCATTGACTGGGTTCACACAACACACTAATGCACACTCAGTGCTTGAGTGTGGGTTGTTGTTGAACCAAGGATTGTTGTTGATGATGATGATAATAATAATAATAATAATAATAATAATAATAATTTTATTTCTTACCCGCCTCTCCATCCTGATCGAGGCAGGGAACAACAATATGTATAAAATACATAAAATATTGATTAAAAACATAGTATACGTTGTTAAAACTTCCTAAAAAACATACTAAACACATCCTAAAAGCACCCTAAAATTCCACTGGATAGGCCTGCCAGAAGAGATCAGTCTTTATTATAGCCATGGCTGGTGCCAAACTATTTTGTGCCCTAGGCAAGGCAAACTATTTGCACCCCCCCAAATTGCCAACTTCGATTCAGCTGTTCAAGAAGAGTTTCTGAACTATTATATTTTCCTTTCATTATGTTTTTTTCTTAAAACAGCTAATTTGTATAAAACTGTGATCCTTAAAGGTCAGTATTGCACTCCTCTGAGGTCTGTGCCCTAGGCAGTTGCCTAGTTGGCCTAATGGTAGTGTCGGCCCTGTTTATAGCTTTCTTAAATGCTAAAAGACTGTTAAGTTGATGAATCTCTTCTGGCAGGCCATTCCACAGTTTGGGAGCAGCAGAAGAGAAGGTCCTCTGGGTAATACCTATCAGCCTAGTTTTGGCTGGCTGAAGGAAGTTCTTCCCAGAGGACCTGAGTGTGTGGGGCGGATTGTACAGGAGAAGGAGATCCTGCAGGTAGCCTGGACCCAAGCCATGTAGGGGTGCAGGATGGCTTATTAACCATGCAGTGGAGGCGAGAGCATTTGGGAACCTCATGTAGCCACCTTGAGTTCCACAATGGAAGATGTTAGAAGGACTACGGCCCTAAGTCACTTAACCTGACAATGGAACCAATTACCTAGGGAAGTTGTGGGCTCTCCCACCCTAGAGGCCTTCAAGAGGCAGCTGGACAGCCATCTGTCAGGGATGCTTTAAGGTGGATCCCTGCATTGAGCAGGGAGTTGGACTCAATGGCCTTGTAGGCCCCTTCCAGCTCTACTATTCTATGATTTTATGAACTTGAAGGCTTAATACGTACCTAAGTGAGATGGGAGAGGATTGCTGGGTTGATGATTCTATCTCGTTCTCATCTCCTCCCTTCACCGTTCCCCTCCTATTTGCATTTTATAAGCTGATGCTGGCCATAGGGCCTTGCACCTGTGATATGTAAGTTGTTTCAAATTCACTGCTCGAGTGTTTGGTCTACATCTGTGGCTGCTTGCCAGGACTTCGTATTAGTCGATTAGGGCTTCGTATTAGCCGTTTCAAATGATACCGCTTCTTTGCAAACTTGCTTTCATTTCCCATTCAAAGCAAAAGGTTGCATTTTGGCTGGCTGAAGCTTGCTTCTTAAAGCCCGATATGTTCAACGGTTGCACTTATGTGCTCAGAACGAAGCGCCACTGAGTTCAAGGGAAATTGCTCCCAGCTAACTAGGCACCAGATTGCAATCGGGCCCCGTGAACTTAACTATGAGCTTTCTTTAGTGGTTTTATTTGTTTTGGATGCCTGTGTTTTTTGGTGGCGTTTAACTTGAATGTTAGTTTATTTATTTATTTATTTACTTATTATTTTATTTAATAGATTGATATACTATATTTAAAAATATCTCCAGGATACAAATATTTATCCTGGGGGCAGGGGCATAATTTTGGATTTTTCTTTGGCCTGTCATGATCAGCTCCCGAACTTTAGAGTTTAGCACTCCACCGGTGCGTTAGGCTATTTGTTTTTGGTCCTATAAGCTCCACAATGACAGCTTGTAGCCTTTCGACAGAAGGGGTCGGGGGAATTTGGCTTGGACAGCAAGCTTCTCATCTTCAACAGCAGACACATATTTTCCTGCACTCCGAAGCCTTATCCTTCAACATGAACTCAAGTAGGTGGCAGAAGGCTTCGGTGACCCCTTACACCTGTCCAAAGTACTTAGAATAGGATGAATATAGTGGTGAGAGAGAGAGAGAGAGGCCCTTTCTACACCTAAAGGGGAGGGAGAGGGAGAGAGAGAAGGAGGGAGGGAGGGGGCGATCCTGGACTTACCTGCTTCTGGGATCATCCCTGTATGTCTAACGTCCTGGATGGCAGGAGGGTCATTGCACCTGTTGCAGCTGCCGTTTTTTAAAAAAAGGAATAGGAGCCGGACCACACTTGTACTCCAGCAAAACGTAAGGCTTTTTTTAAAAAAAGCCCAGACCCTGCTCCCCATTCCACCCCTGATATCCCTGGACTGCCCCTGGCCTGGCTCCTTCCCTCTGCTGACCCCTGCTACTTGTGGGGAGAAGGGAAGGAGCCGAGATGGGCACCCACACCTCTCGCGGGATGATCCCGAGATCACAGGAAGAATTGGGGTTTCCCAGGGCTTTTTCATCCCTGGGAAAACCTGTGCTGTCCCTGGGAGTCCCTGTGCATCATTTGGTTGCACAGGGACTCAGCTGTGACCAGCCTGGACTATCGGGCTGGTGTAGAAATGGAGACAGAGAGAGAGAGAGAGAGAGAGAGAGAACAGTGTATAAAATTTGGTTCCATTCATTCTGTCAGCACTTTTCAAACTTTCTTCTTTAGGAGAGGGTGTGGGTGGAGTCTCAAGACCACCTGTGGCGTTACACCCCACAGGTCAATTCCCAAATTTATGTATGTAGTTTGTAAGTCTGTGGTTTTTAGAATGTTGGCCTGAGTGGGCGGAGTTAGAATGTCTGGGGAGGGGGGAGGAGTGATATATAAGGGAAGGACTGAGGGGATTGAGGGAGACTTTTTGGGTACTCTTAGGGCTCTCTGTGTGTTAGCTCTTGGGTTTTAGAGTACTTGGGTCTGGAGAATTTGAGGTTCAGTGTAGAGAGTGGTGTCTCTGGAGTGTGGTGTGCACATAGTTGATGTATATTAAACAATACTGATAATAAAGAAAGCTCAAGAGTGATTGTGTGAGAGAAAGGAAAGTGCCTATGTGAATGGATGAAAGGATTGGATGAAAGGTTTCAAAAAGGTTTTTAAATGTTTTATTTGAAACAAAGCTTGTGAACTTTTAAAATAAATTTTAATAGTTTTGTTTTTAACTACCACAACAATCCCACGTGTCTGTTTGGCATTTATCATCTGAAGTTTATACATTTAGCACCCACTCTGACAATAATTCACCTCAGCACATATAACTCACAGCACATTATTTTATTATTGAAATCTTTCTCCATTTAACCCCTTTCTCCACATAGTTTGTAGGAAGGTGGTTTTTATCCCTTGCCTCAGGCGTATCAAGCCGTGGTGCTTGGCTTGAGCAGGGAGTAGCTGCGGCCGGGTCTGTTGTTCAGAGCCTGTGTCGTGGCACCACCCACACTGACTTCTCCTGTACTTCAGAAGGACCAGCAGCAGCAGAGAAAAGGATGTGCCAAATTTTGGGTGGGGGGAACTAGAAGAAACACCTCTCCCTTTCTCTCTCCCAACACAGCACAAACCAGCTTTCTTTGCTAGGTTTTCTTTTCTCTGTGTGTGTCTGTATGCTTTTATTCACTTCTTGTAGTACTACCCCACACTCCCCTTTGTGTGCTATTGTGTGTGTGTTCTTGTTCCACACATGGAGATAGGGGACTTCATTTTTTGTAGGAGGTTTCTAGTTTCTGAAACTTCTGCAAGCTCTCTTGAGAGAAGATGAAGTGCATCTGGAGGGGAAAAAATAATCCCCCACCTAAAAATCAATTCATGAAGGGATCTGCATCCAACTTGGCATGGCTAAAGCCACACTTAAGAGCTACCAGGGTGTCAAGATTCATATCTTTATCTTTAAAAATGACGATGTAAGCAGTTTTGTTAATTAATTCCCCTTGATGCTAATAGAGTGGTTCTCTGAAAACTGAGCGGTTTTACTGCAGACCCGTTCCAAAAACTGGAGCAGAGAATCGCCTCATTGGAGCTCTGCCCTGAATTTTGGGGAGGAGCAGACCTGCTCTGCACACCCTACTCCGCATTATTGGGAAGGGGAAGGTAAAAAGAAGGAAGTGGAGGAAAGGAGGCAAGACATCATAAGAACGTAAGAAGAGTCCTGATGCTGGATCAGACCAAGGGTCCATCTAGTCCAGCACTCTGTTCACACAGTGGCCAACCAGCTGTTGGCCAGGGACCAACAAAGCAGAACATGGTGCAACAGCACTTCTCCCACCCATGTTCCCCAGCAACTGGTGCACACAGGCTTACTGCCATGAATGTTGGAAGTAGCACACAGCCATCAGGGCTAGTAGCCATTTATAGCCTTTGCCTCCAGAAATTACAGAGTTGCTCATGGGGTCCAGGAACCCTGAGATTTCTTGGGGTACACTTTGAAAAACATTGCATGAAGTTGATAATAATGGGAATCCTTGTGCCAATATTATTTATTTAATTGATAATAATAATAATGGTACAGTATGTATAGGGTGACCATATTTGGGAAACCAAAAAAGAGGACAGCTAGTGTGTTTGTGGGGAAGCAGCTTTCTGAGTCCTGCAGAAAGTACGTTATTCCCCCGCCACCTTAAAGAACCCGATTGGAGTGGAGGAGGGAAAGGATTTCATTCTGCACCACCACCATCCACTCCAATTGGGGCCTTTTCTATAATGTCCACGAATGCCCCACTTTCCCCTTTAAGACCTCAATTGGAGCTCGGGGTGGGGGAATGATGTGCCTCAAGAAAGCCTGTCATTCCCTCCTGCCATGCTAATGGCAGCCTTAAAGGGGAAGGTGTGTCATTCCAGGACATTATTGAAAATTATAGAAAATCCCCCCTGACACCATGGAAAGAACAAAAACCAGGACAAATCCGGGGAAATCCTGACAGTTGGTCACCCTAAGTATGTATACAACACATAAAAAGAAGTATTGGTACAGCACATATACAATACAGTATACATAAAAAGAAGTATTATAATACTTTATGATCACGTTCATAAAGACTATTTACTGCTCTTGACGCTAATAGCTTAGTCATAATAAAGAAAACACAGCTAAAATACCTATTGATCTATCCTGTGTTTTTCCAATACTTAATTCCCAGCAAACATTTTTCTTCAAGTTACATATTAATTTTTCAGTCTTCTTTTCTTTAATCCTGTATCAATTGTTAATTTAGACATAATTGCACCAGCAAATAATTTATGGTCTCATTCTTATATCTTGGCTGTCTCCTCCTGGCTTTGACTTTTTGCTGTGGGGGCAAAAGAATAGGGCTCATCTTCCATCTTTGCAAGGTATAAGCCAGTGACTTTCTGCCTTTTGCTTCCCTTCCCCTCCACACCCTCCATAAAAAAAAAGTCTAGGAATTGAAAATATAATGGGGCCATTCATCAAAAACACTAAGAGCTGTTAAATCAGTGAACTGTGTGAATATACATTTGTTCCTATTAGGTGGTGAAATGTGAGAACCTTGCGTACAATCACTGCATGGAGCATAGCATAGCTCATTCAACACATAACGGCCCAAAGGCTCTGAGGCACAGTAGCATATCTTTAGATTGGAATCCGAATCTGCTTATCTACATCTTAATCTGTACATGCAGCTTTATCTTAATTTTCACCCGGATAGATCTGAAAACTCCCTCTGGTGATCTCAAAGGTGTTTTTTTTTAAAAAAAATCGTTATTAAAGAACTGAACTATGTAATTTGCTGAAAAGCAGGGGAAAGGGGTACTGAAAGTCAGGCATTGAGATCTCTGTAGCTGAGGTTGTATAGCAGGAGATACAAAATGGATCACCATGCCTGTTTTCCCCAAGAGTTGCAGGTTAGTTCCCCTGTGAGGAGGGAGTACTAGCAAGTTAGCATGTTTAGGTAATCATAGAATCATAGAACAGTAGAGTCAGAAGGGGCCTATAAGGCCATCAAGTCCACCCCCCTGCTCAATGCAGGACTCCACCCATGCCTCTTTCATTTGCAATCTCATAAAACGACTGATATGGTAACAGGTTGTGTGTGTCCCCACAGAGATACATCTCCAAAGATCCAATGAAGCTGATGGTGGTGGTGGAGAGATTCAGGACCAATAAAAGGAAGTCCTTCCTCCCACAATATGAGCCTCGTGTGGCGCAGAGCGGTAAAGCAGCAGTTTCTGCAGCTGAAACTCTCCCCATGGCCTGAGTTTGATTCCAGCGGAAGCTGGTTTCAGGCAGCCGGCTCGGGTCAACTCAGCCTTCCATCCTCCCGAGGTCGGTAAAATGAGTACCCAGTTAGCCGGGGGAAAGGTAATAATGGCCGGGGAAGGCAACAGCAAACCACCCCGCTATAATGCCTGCCAAGAAAAATTCAGTGAAAGCTGGTGTCCCTCCAAGAGTCAGTAATGACTCAGTGCTTGCACAAGAGGTTCCTTTCCTTTCCTTTCCTTTCCTTTCCTCCCACAGTGCATCATAAAGTGATGGAATTTACTACCACAAGATGGAGTGATGGCCATCAATTTGGGTTATATCTTATCGGAGGCAGTATGCCTCTGTAAACTACTTGTGGGGAAACGTCTGTGGGAGGGTGCTATTGCACTCACGTCCTACTTGTGGCCTTCCCACAGGCAGTTGGTTGTCCATCAAGTCCAGAATGCTAGACTTGATGGACCCTTGGTCTGCTCCAGCATGGCTCTTCTTATGTTCTTATTAGGGGTGTGCACGGATCCCCCGCTCCGCCCCGCGGGCCGATCCGAAAATTTTGGATCGTCCCTCTCCGCTCCACGCCGCTCCGCCCATACTCCGCTCCTCTTCGCCGTGGAGCTCCGGCTCCGAATCGGAGCTCCGCAGTGGAGGGGAGAGACACCAGATAAGGCCGGGAGAGGAGGGGGGGTTTATCGGGTCCTGCCGCCATCGCTGCCCGTGCGGCGACGACGGCAGAGCCCGGTAAGGGACCAAGGGGGAGGGGGGCCTTACCTGCCTCCGTCCGTGGTCCGTCGGCTTCTTCAATTGAGCCCGCAGTTCAACCAGGAAGTCTGGGCCCTGCGGGCTCAATTGAAGAAGCCGACGGACCGCGGACGGAGGCAGGTAAGGGAGAGGAGGGCGGGGGGGGGGGGTTTACCGGGCCCTGCCGCCATCGCCACCCATGCGGCGACGGCAGCAGAGCCCGGTAAGGGACCAAGGGGGAGGGGGGCCTTACCTGCCGCAGTCCGTCGGCTTCTTCAATTGAGCCCGCGGTTCAACCATGAAGTCTGGGCCGCAAGTGCGGCCTAGACTTCCTGGTTGAACCGCGGGCTCAATTGAAGAAGCCGACGGACCGCAGATGGACGCAGGTAAGGGAGAGGAGGGTTTTTTTTACTGGGCCCTGCCGCTGTCGCCGCATGGGCGACAGCGACAGCGGCAGGGCCCGGTAAACCCCACTTACCTTTCCGTCGGAGCTCCGGATCAAGGCGAAGGATCCGCCTTTACCTCGATCCTCTTCGCCACGCTCCGCCGGCCCCCCAATCCTCTTCGCCTCCGCCTTAAGGGCAGGCGAAGCCCCCCGCTCCGCTTCTAATTCGCCGGTCCGATTAGAAGCGGAGCACATCCCTAGTTCTTATTCCATTACTCTCCTATTGTGACCAAATAAGAAAAAACAAGACAGGAATAAAATAAATAATAATAGTCTTTTCCACATTTCAGGGAACCCTGGAGATGTAGTTCTGTGTGGAGGTATAGGAATCTATAAAATTCACTCCCCCCATCAAGATGGCATAATGCTAATATGTATTGTAGTGTAGATAATGTCTTTTAATTACAAGAGTTCCTGTATGCCCAAACTAAATCAGCACTTCATCTTTCAAGCATTATTAGAAACACACAAACCCCAAATCTGAGTGTCTGTGGCTTTAGCTAGACCAGGCTATATCTGGGGGTGAACCCTGGGATTGTCCCTGTGTGTCCAGATGATGCATAGGGAATCCCCGGATCAGGGAGGGTTCATCTCTCCCTTGCCCCGGGATAGAGCCCTCCCCTTTGGGCCCGCTTTTTCCGCGGTCTCGGGCTGAGCCCTAGACTGCAGAATGTGTAGCCCATTTCTGCAGTTTGACCCCGCTCTGCGCAACTACTCGCAGCCCTCCTCAGGAGAGCTGCGCCCATCAGGGTTACGGTGGGGGGAGTGGGGGAAACCAAATTAAATTTAAAAAAGGACTTACCTTTAGCGCATGGGTGTTCATGCGCTACATCCTCTTTAAAAAAAAATGGCGGGCGCGACTCCTCTTTTCCTGAGGTCGTCGCGCCTTACGTGTAAATGAGGGAGAGATCTCGCGTTAATCCCAACGCGAGATCTCCCCTCCTCTCTCCCGGAACAAAAGGTAGGTCTAGCTAAGGCCTGTGTGTCCAGAACACATTACGAACTTCAGTTTAAAATGTCTTTACTGCTTAAAACACCTTGGGTGACCCTATTAACATAGTGCCTCATTTTCTTTCATCTTGGGATGTCTTCTTTTAAACCCCACCCCCCAGTTATTTTTATTTGATTTTTAATTGATAAAATGTCACCTGGAAATGTAGATCGTTCCACTCACACCCCTCCCATTCCATAAGGGAAGCGAATTCGACAGATTTATGGTTCCCTGTAAAACCCAAGCCTTGTTTATAAATTGCATGAGATTGATTAAGCAATAAAAATGCTTTTAAGACAGAGAGGTAAATCTGCCAGCTAATTGCTTAGTGCTTTACATTATAACCTTGTTACCGTGCCTTTCTTGTTCTGAGGTTGGACAACTGAGCTATTTGGATCTCATGCAAAATTCACATGGAGGTGGGTGGGTGGAATCAACAGCGCTGTGCTATTGAAAAAATATATATGTATACCAAAACATAATGCATGGGTCAGTGCAAAGTGATGAAGCATTTCACACACAAAAAGCAATTCTTTGTCTTTTGTCTAATATAAAATAAAATAAAATAGAGTTTGCTCTCCTGTGCTGCATCTATCACCTCCGTATTTGGGAAATGTGGTTGTCCAGAAGACCCGTTATAAGTTAACCAACGCAGATCAAAAGGTGATGGTCTTAGTTGGAGTATTTCTCTTTCAGACGAACACGTCGTCAGGTTTGCATGTATGGGTGCACTTTTTGAGTTTTGTATATTTCATTACTTGTGAGTGGATGCATGAGCAGACTCCAGGAATAAGCACTGATTGAAGAAAGATTTCAAGCTGTGGTGTTAAATCTGTGATAGTCCATGTATGAACAGGCTCCCAGGAGCAAACAGATCCATAGTGAGGATCTGTTACAGGCTTCTCTTTTTGGTTTGCTAGGTAGCTACCCGATGGAGCTGTTTTGAAGACAGTGGGGAGTTGGGAACCGGGCATGGGGCACGGAGCCCTTCAGGAGCTCCGTGTCCATCGGGGGGGGGTAGGAGGGGGGAGTGGGTTCGTGGTTTTTTTAAAAAAAACTTACTGTGGCATTCAGTGAAAAACCAAAAAAACAAAATGGTGGCTGTGACATCCTACGTCCTCCTGGGACGTCATGTACCGTGTGTGGACTGAGGGGCAGGATCTCATGATTAGCATATCGTGAGATCCTCCCCCCTCCTTCCCGGAAAGCCGGGAGGTCTAGACGTGCCCCTGGATTCAAAACTGACCTTAGCCGCAAAGCTCCTTAGGGTGACCACTGATGTAGTGCCAAAAAAGAGGAAATGCACCACCCAGAAAGAGGACACACATTTGCGTAAAATATGCATGAGCTCATGTATAAATATAAATGCACATTTAGAAAGAATGACTGTACTTTAAATAGAAATATAATTTAAGTAGAAATATCATTTATCTCACCATAATGGGGAGGACTGTGGCTACATAACCTATGTGCCTGCTCAGCCTCCTGCCCATGTGCTCATTATCAATGAGCAACTTGAAGGACCGTAATATCCCTCCTTGTGAGTCTTTATCTTTAAACTGGATTTGGCCTTGGTAGTCCTTGAAACAGAGGAGTTTCCCATGGGAAGTGGGCACCTTAAGGCTCACTGGATGATCCTGGACCAGTCACCATCTCTCCGTTGTTATGAGGATAAAATTGGAGAGGGAAGAATCGTTTGAGTTCCTTGGAGGAAAGGCAGAATACTGTTGTTGTTGTTGTTGTTGTTGTTGTTGTTATTATTATTATTATTATTATTATTATTATTAATTTCTGACCAGTTTCTATGAGATGTGAAAAATGACTCTGCCATACATAGATGATATATGTTTTGCATTACAAAGCTGATTTGTTGCTGACAGGACATTAGGTTAGATTTACACCATCTGCATTTGATGCCAAGTTGATGCAAAATGGCTTCAATGTAGAAACCATTGGTTTTGCTAAAAAAAAAAAATAGTGGGAGAAGAGAGAAAATGCTGCTGTAAGTTGCCTCAGGTGAACAGGTTTTTATTGCTTCTGATCTCAGGAGTTTTATAGCTTGAGAATCTGATGAGTAATTCTAAGGATATGGAACTCTGAGTCAAAGGCCTGTAAAATATCCATTTCTTATTCTCAAGAGAGAGGCCACTTCAAGTTAAACTGAACACATTTACCTGAACCCTGTGAAGTCTCTCTCTGTTCTGATTCTGGTTTTGTATTTTGTTTTAGTTTTGTGTCAGCTGCCTTGGAAGCAGGGTTGAAGATAGATAACATTTTAAACAAATGTGTTGTATCATACGGTAAAACTTGAAAGACTGGAAGGGCCCAGGGCCACCACGTGGTGGCATCTTCCGGCAATCGCCAGCATCCCAGGACCCTGTGGTGTCACCGTCGCTGTCCAGGGGCTCTCTTTCCCAGAACTCCAGTGTGCACCAAGTGGTCGCCATTTTAATTGCCCCACAATTCCCCAAAGCAACACTACAATGCTCTGAGGTATTGCCAGGGATTAAATTGGTGACTTCCTGGTGAGCATCAGAGAAGTGTCCTGCTGTCCACTGTTAGGTAAGCTCAGTTGAAAGGGTGCCCTGCCCACCAGACAAAATTAGAAGCTCACCACTGTGGCAAGCACTAGAGAGGAGGGGCTTGTGAGGTGATATTAGTCTTCAGGGGGTCTCTTCCTGGCCTCTTTGAAGCATGGCTCCTGGCAGAGAGGCTCCCAGCAGGGTGATTCCTTTTCGGTCCTGCTGCCAGGAGCACCGGTGCTGGCAGAAGGCAGCTAGAGGACCATTCCCATTGCACTTAGATCCCCTTCTGGATCCCTACTCAATCGTCCCCTCAATTCGATGTTTATTGCTTGAGACATTAGGGTGTGCCTGGGCACATTCAGCACACCCCTTGAGCACGCCTATGCTAGACGGATTTTCTGGTAGGTCTAGCAAGGCCCCAACTCTGCTATTCTATGATTCTGTGATTTACCGTCTTTTTTTCTTTTTCTTTCCTGGCCTCACTCCTGATCCTTAGCAGCCTGACATGCTGACACTTAGCTTGTGGATGTTTTTTTTTTCTCTTTGAGTGCTGATAAGTGGCAGGGCCAACTTCCTCTGATAAACTTCTGCCATCCAGGGGTGCTGCTAAAAGGAACAGGAGATGGGGTGTTCTTGTTTCAGTCTGGTGTTTTGCAGCAGCTTCCTAGCGATGATCTGGCTCAAATGTACGGAGCTGATTGTAAGCTTAATCAGAGAGCTTTCCACCCTGAGCGAAGCGCCGTCTGTGAGGAAATTCATGCCAGTGGTGAGAGGAATGCCTCCCCCTCTGCACACACTCAACTGGCTCTCAAAAACAGGTTGCTTTCAGTGAAGAAGTGACTTCCATGGGGAACATTCAGGGAGTAATGGATCATTCGAGCAGGCGGCTCACCCACCTACTGGGGTTAATGTAGGTCATGCTGGTATGCTGTGGCATTCTCTCTCTTAGCATAAAATAGCTCTCATTGTCGTCGGCCATTGGAGCCACATGTATAGGTTTAGAAGGAATCAGACAACCAAGGCCAGATCTACACCAGGCAGGATGATGATGACACTATGGCCATAGCTAGACCTAAGGTTTATCCTGGGATCATCCAGGGTTCGCCCTTGCCTGAGCACTGGATCCCCTGTGTGTCACCTAGGCCATAGCTAGACCTAAGGTTTATCCCTGGATCGTCCAGGGGTCAAACCTGTTCATCTAGGTGACACACAGGGGATCCAGTGCTCAGGCAGGGGTGAACCCTAGATGATCCCAGGATAAACCTTAGGTCTAGCTGTGGCCTATGAGAGCAGTTTGAAAACAGTATATGAACTAACTTCCTCAGGAAGGGAGTATGAAGAACTGAGACAAATAGTCGTGACAAGAGATGAAGCTCTCTTGACAAATAAAACATTATTGACAAATTAAAAATTTACAGATCACTGGGTCCAGATTGTATCACCCTGAGAATTCCTTGTGAAAGATATGAAATTGCCTCTCAGAATAGAAAAAAACCACACACACAGATTTTGCCACAATTCTTCTAAACAGGAATTATGGGTTTCTGAGGGAAATGGACTCTCACCCTTGAAAATTTGGCTTGTTCTGGTAGTGGTACGAATTACAGGCCCAACACAGAATGATAGAATAGTAGAGTTGGAAGGGGCCTATAAGGCCACTGAGTTCAACCTGCTGCTCAGTGCAGGAATCCACCTTAAAGCATCCCTGACAGATTGCTCTCCAGCGACATCTGGAATGCTTCTAGTTTGGGAGAGCCCACAGCCTCCCTAGGTCATGGGTTCTATTGTCGTACTGCTCTAACAGTTAGGAAGTTTTTCCTGATGTCCAGCCGGAATCTGGCTTCCTGTAAATCGAGCCCATTATTCCATAGCCTGCATGGTGTCACCCAAACCCAGGTTCCTTGCTGGAACTGCATCATCGTTTCTGTAGTTTTAAGGATGCATGAACAATAGACCCTTTGCTGAAAAGAACACAAAAAGGATATGATGAAAGCAATACAGATTCTTATAAGCCAGTTTGGAAGCAAAATTCCTCTTCTGTGGATGCCTCCACAAACGTGGCCCTGAATTCCGTTCTAGCCAGCAGCAATTCCTGTCGAAACAGTGGATTCTGACTTCTGGGGCTAGGAACTAGTGATGGCCACCAATCTGGATGGCTTTAAAAGGGGTTGGATAAATTCCTGGAGGCTGAGGCTATCAATGGCTACTAGCCCTGATGGTTGTGTGCTATCTCCAGGATTTGAGGCAATAAGCCTGTGTGCACCAGTTGCTGGGGAACATGGGTGGGAGGGTGCTGTTGCACCATGTCCTACTTGTTCCTCCCTGGCTGATGGCTGGTTGGCCACTGTGTGAACAGAGTGCTGGACTAGATGGACCCTTGGTCTGATCCAGCATCAGGGCACTTCTCATGTTCTTATGTCCTTAAGTAGGCACTCTGCTCTATTCCCTTTTGAGCCCAGGTTGGCAAGTGGAAAAGCTGATGGAAGTAGGGTTGATCTGGATTTCAGGATCACTTCCAAAATTAACTAGAATCTAACCAGAAAGACGGAGGGGGCGGGAAGAAAGGAAACACGGCATTTTATTTAGTGCCTGTAATAAAAGTGTCAATTTTAATAAAAATCAATGATGACTTAAAATACACAATAAACGTCGTAGCATTAATAAAACATGCTATGCATTAAATCAGAGTTTACTGTGCAACTTTGGGCTGCTATTTACAGCCCGCGTTTCAGGCTTGATCATGCTTCCAGCCGAGAGTGAAACAGTCTAAAACAGCTGTCAGAGGGAATAAAATTAATACAGTCGCAGTGCAAATAAAAGGCGGCGGGATCCTGAAGGAGGCCTCCGTCGGAGCTCGGAGCCTGTTCGCAGACAGAGTGAGCGTGAAGGGATTGGCTGTGACTCAATGATTCTAATTACATTTCTTATGCAATTCTCATAAGGATGAAAGACGAAGCAATCTCCGTTGAGGTCAACCGCTATCTAGGTAGAGCTTCCGGCTTTTCTTTCTGTTCCTGCTCTTGTGTGCTTTTGACAGCAGCCCGGCGGGTGGAAAATGAACAGGGGAAGCTTTTCCCCACCTCTTAGCCCCATGCCTGGAAAAGCTTCATGCCTAGGGTGACCATATTTGGGAAACCAAAAAAGAGGACACCTAGTGTGTGTGTGGTGAAGCAGCTTTCTGAGTCCTGCAGAAAGTACGTTATTCCCCCGCCACCTTAAAGAACCCGATTGGAGTGGAGGAGGGGAAAGGATTTCATTCTGCACCACCACCATCCACTCCAATTGGGGCCTTTTCTATAATGTCCAGGAATGACCCACTTTCCCCTTTAAGACCTCAATTGGAGCTCGGGGTGGGGGAATGATGTGCTTCAAGAAAGCATGTCATTCCCTCCTGCCATGCTAATGGCAGCCTTAAAGGGGAAGGTGTGTCATTCCAGGACATTATTGAAAATTCTAGAAAATTCCCCCTGTCACCATGGAAAGAACAAAGACCAGGACAAATCCGGGGAAATCCTGACAGTTGGTCACCCTATTCATGCCTGCCTGCGTTTCACAGAAGAAAATAGACGTATGCTTTGAACACCACTTTGCATGCTCAGGATCGCTGCCCCTCTGCCCCTTGCCATTAGTGAAGGGTCTATATGCCCTGTTGGCTGGATTCATAGACCTGGTGCCAGTTCCTGGCATCCTAGGGCAGCTGACAGTGCTCCACCGGGGTCCAACAGGGCAGACATGGATCTACTATATTGGGGAGCTGGGTCTGCAAGCTTCTATTTCCATTTCCCCAGTGCCCCAGTGTGACACTACATTACGCACTCTGGAGTATTCTGCAGGGACAGCCCGAGGCGTTTTGCTGACTGAGACAGAGAACAAGATGACGCCCTCTTCCATTCCATGTACAGAAGGTGTCATGACTAGGCCTGTTTCCCTTAGGCTGGGGGAGGGAGTTTCAGGTGATCAATCAGAATCAGATTCTGAAGCAGAAGAGGCAGCACCAGAAGCATACCAGCCTATATGTGGGGGAGGTGACTCTCACGGGCTCTTCAGCAGCTGAGGATGAACCTTTGCCAGACCTTATCTCTGAAAACGTTAACAACACACAGGCCTTAGCTAGACCTAAGGATTATCCCAGGCAAATGGAGGGGTCATCCTTGCCTGCTCCTGGGATACCCTGTGCAGGGCCGGTGCCAGACTATTTTGCGCCCTAGGCAAGGTGAGCTACTTTCACCCCTCCCCCCGCCAAAAAATGGCGCGCCTTTTCCACAGCTCCGGCCTGAGGCCGGGGCTGCGGAACGTCTAGAGACTTCCATGGCTTTTTGCGGCTACTCGCTTATGAGTAGCCGCAAAAAGCCACGGACTTGGCACAGCGCTCATACGAGCGCTGTGCCCATCGCGCCAGGGGTTTTTTTTGATCCCAGGGGGGAGATGGGGGAGGAAAGGCTGGACCGGCAGGAGAGGGGGATGGTGGAGGGCGACACACGGGAGACGGCGAGGGGATAGCGGAGGGCGACGACAGGGACAGCGAGGGGATGGCGGAGGGTGACGACGGTGACAGCGAGGAGATGGCGGAGGGCGACACACGAGAGATGGCGAGGGGATGGTGGAGGGCGACGACGAGGACAGCGAGGGGATGGCGGAGGGTGACGACGAGGATAGCGGAGGGCGACACACAGGAGACGGTGAGGGGATGGCGGAGGGTGACGATGGGGACAGCGAGGGGATGGGCAGGGAGGGCATTTTCTTTTAGGCGGGCCCTAGAGATGTTTTTAAACTCAGGCTGATTTTAATCAAGAGGGTAGGTCAGTGGTTTCTGTTGTATGGTGTCTTTAGTGGCTCTTTTTTTAGATCTTCTAACAGAATGGCTGATTTTACAGGTTGTTTTTTTTAAAAAATGTTTTTGTTATTTGTTCTTTCAATGCTGGTGCATGTGTGTTTTCATTGATTTTATTATATATGGTATGCTGCCCTAAGAAAGGAGGCTTATGCATCACTTAAATAAAATAAATAAAAGTCGGGGAAGCAGTGTGGGGGCAAAGAACTAACCCCCAATGCTATGGCCCCGATCCACACTGCGCCTTGCTGTTTAAGAAAGAAAAGGATATTGGGAGCTCCAAAGGTGGCACATTTTTGGCGCTCCAACTGCACATCTTGTTTGACCCTCACTTCCTTTTTTGCTCCAAGGTTTTGAAGATCACAGCACAGGACTTGAAGTTTAATTACCGTGACAAATTGCTGCTTGCCGTATAAACTGGCTTCCTGACTTAAAGAGAAGTGGTTCTTGTTTTATCCAGGAGAGGGCAGTAGTAAACAACCAGTTTCCCCCACCTTCGTGCCTGACATTTTGCTACGTTTGGAGAAGCAGAACGGGAATTCACTCTTTCTTTTAAACACGCTCATATATGCATGGCTAGTTATAATTATTGCAGCTACTGTGCTCCTGACAGGTAGCTGCATGGGTCATATCTCCCCTGTCTTCATCTTATGCCTGGGCAGCATTTTCCTGAACCATGATGCAAGGGCCTGTGGAGGCCCTGAACACAGGTTGGATTGCACCATTTCAAACCAGGTTAAACACACTACTTTGAGCTTTATCACACCAGCGTTATTCTGTGCAATCACTGCGAATTGCATGCAAAGGACTCAGAAGTTTTCCACCTTATAATCTGCTTTGATTGTGAAGTACTCCCATGCATCCTGTGTTAATTGTGCAATAGAGCAAAAAGATTTGCTGTACTTAGCCGCTACATTTTGAGTGTATCTTCCGAGCCGCCGCTGGGGTGCAGGAGCAGGATTTTAAAGAAATACTTACATCTGCGTAAGCTTTAAAAATAAAGACACCAAAACTGGCACAGTAATAGATATTAGGGAATGCTTTAAGCATACCAAATTTGAATTGAATTGGGTCATCCGTTGATTTTTTAATGATTTTTTTACATTTCCCCCTTTAAACTCACTTCCTGGTATGCAAAGGATCGCTGTCACCCAGTAGGAAAAACAACAACCGCGAAAGCTTAGCACTACGGGGATAATCTAAGGGAAGCAGGTACGTGGGATGAAGCTTTTTTTCAGTCTTAGAGGCAAGGGCTATGGATTCGGGATGACAGTCATCAACTTCAACGACCCCTGAGCAAGTAAACAAGCCCAGCTGAGAAGCAAATTCTCTATGGCATGTTTGCCCTCCCAAACTCATTCACATCAAATAATAATTATCTATCTATTTATCTGTCTATGGCCAGATCTACACTATGAAAGCAGTATATAAAAGGCAGGAGCAACACCAAGCAGGATATAGCACTATGGAAGCAGTATGAAAATGGTATATGGGGACGTGTCAATGGGCCCCAACAGTTGTCAGTGCACTTCAATACTGCTATAAAGCAGTAGTGTGGCTCCTGCCTCTTATATACTGCTTTCATACCACTTTCATAGTGCAATATCCTGCTTGGTGTAGATCTGGCCTATAACACTAAGGTGATGTATGGCATGGAATTTTGCACGCTGGAGGTTCCGAGCTATGAGAAGAACTTTGCACACTGGAGGTTCCGAGCTATGAGAAGAACTTTGTGTTGTTAAGCAACAGGATATATAAACCCAGCTGATACAGCTGGTATTGAAACTTATCATTGCTGAACCATGGTGCAATGGGGGGACAGCAGCTGGGAGGCAGTGGTGGGGAGTGGCTGAGAGGGGAGAGCCCAGAGAGGAGGCCGGGGGGGGGGCTATTGAGCAATAAATAGTAGTGTGCAGACGATCTACATGGGTCAAGATAAAATAATAATAATAATAATAATAATAATAATAATAATAATAATAATAATAATAATGCACCAGTAATGTACATGGTGCTTTAGAAAGTAACCAAAAAAGACTGGCTCTTGTTTCAAGAATCTTCAAAGCTTCAATCTAATGTTCACCAGAGAGGTCGTCAGTTGAGAGGGTTGAAAAACAAGGACCAAGGTGTACATTTTGTTGCTGGAGATTTTAACTTACTGTTCCAAAATACTTCCTAATTTATAGGACAGTTCAAAAGCTGGGGTTGTGTGCGTATGTGTTTTTTTTTAAAAAAATAGCATTGCATTTTTTAGAGATGGTGTCCCCCCCCCCTTGAAATAAATGGTTCTTTGTAGACTGGGATGAAGTTAGATTGATCCCTGAATGCCTCTCCAAAGAAGAGGGACTGCATCACCACAGGAAAAGGACAAAAGATTTGCATGACATATGCATATGCTAATTTAGAGACATAAATGCAAATCTAGAAATAATTACTATGATTTAAAAAGAGATATAATCCATCTCACCATTGTGGGAAAGACTGTGTCCAGGAGGCCCATCTGCCTGCTCAGTCCAGGTGCTAACTGTGGATGGACAACTAGTCCTTGCTTTCATTTTTCACAATTATTTATCTTAAAATTGGTCTTGGGTTGGGCTGCCCTTCAAACAGAAGAGGTTTTCCAAATAGAAAGCTGCTCTCTCTAAAGCAGGCCACCTGGCCAACCTCGGTGAACTATGGAATTTCTATGAAAATACACATGACCTTGGCATGATGGCTACTTCTACATTGGCTCCATATTCTCATCCAAGCACAATTTAAGGCACAGATGATCATTTAAAAAGCCCTAATAGGGGAAGGCAAGGGAGAGGCAAAGTCGTAGTGGCTGAGGCACCAGGTGGATCATCCAACCAGTGTTTTCTCCATTAAGGAAACCTTAGGCTTTCCAAAGGGGCAGATGTTGGATCCACATACATTTGAGCCAGGGAGAAAATGACAGTAGGACACCACACCCATCTGAGGTCATGCAGCCTACTAAAAGCTGGGTGGGGGTCATTTGACACCCCCCCAAAAATGGTTCCGCTTCCGTAGCTTAAGAACATAAGAATGTAAGAAGAGCCACTCAGTCAAGGGTCTATCTAGTCCAGTCTTCTGTTCACACAGTGGCCAACCAGCTGCCCATGGAAAACCTACAAGCAGGACTTGCGTGCAATAGCATCCTCCTGCCCATGTTCCCCAGCAACTGGTGTATCTAGGCTTACTGCCTCTGATACTGGAGGTAGCACAGAGACATCAGGACTAGTGACTGTTGGTAGCCTTCTCCACCAGGAATTTGTCTCCTCCCTTTTCGAAGCCACCCAGATTGGTGGCCATCACTGCATCTTGTGGCTTAAAAGGTAAAAGGTAGTGAATTGATGGCTCTACTGCATAGTTACGCATTATAGGTTATGATATATGTATTATTCAATTTGTACATATTATTTGAAATGGTATATATGCATTATTCGCCTTTGACATGTTATTTGATTTTTATTTTTTTTAAAGTTCCATTGGTCCACCTTTCTCATCTACTTACATGTCCCCTGGCTCACCTCCTCTTAGCTTTATGCCTTCTGCAGCTCCATCTACAAAGGATGACTTATGGCTTATAGATGTCCTAAGAAATTGACATGGCTGGGAATTAATCTCAATGTGCATAATTCTCCCCCTTCTAAACCTGATGAGATTTATACTTCCCCATTGTGAGAGGTGATCTGCAGAAGCCATCTGTCTTTTCTTTATGATTCCTCTTAAACTTTTATGTTTTCAAATACGGTCTGGTTATGAGTTAACAATACTGTGAAGATCAATACCTGAATCTGACTAGAAGAGCTCAGTGAACGAAATAAATAAAAAAAACACCCTCTCCAATGATACCGTGTTCATAAAAGTGAATGTAGTCGTAAAATGATTATGGGCCTCCATTCTCTCTCTTTTTCTCCCCACTTTTCTCTGTTCCCTGATTTGCACAAGAGCTTACTGCGTAAACCGGAGAGCTTTTTAAAGTCTTTATATCTGCACATGTTGTTCTGGCTTTATTGTTCTCTAGGGCATCTGTATCTTTTCACCTGGAGACCGGCCAGGGAGCAATTTGTATGCAAGAAACGTTTCCTGGGACTGAAGGTGTTCAAAAAGCAAAACATGAGGAATCATCACAGATAATGTTTATGTGTGCATATATATATATATATATATATATATATATATATATATATTAATGAACAATACTTTATGTCAGGCCAGCCAAATGTGTGGTCCGGTGAACAAAATACTGCACAACCAGCAGCCATCTGTGGTAGCCTTACTTCAAATACCTTGTTCCCTGCACCGGTTTTGCAGTTTGAGGTGCAGAGCAAAACCAGAGTGACTTTCAGTCGCCCTGGCACACTACTTTCATGGCTGCTGTATCGCAACTGTGCAGCCCAGTGTAGGTTTTCCACTTCTGCTAGTCACAGGGCTCAGGCTAAGGTGGAAGAACGGCTTCAGGTCTGAGAATCTCAAGCCCACAGGGGGTGGGTCACACACGTGGCCTTCCAGTATTTGCCATATGGCCTAGCCCTCTTCTCCTGACCTCACACTCTTTCTCCCATCCACCTACCAGTGGCTCCCTGCTGGAGTGTGGGGCCTTGGTGCATGCCCAAACATGTCTGCCCTTGACGCTGCCCCTGGTTCCCTGCTACCATGGTCCCTCTTTCCCAAGGTAAGATTTCGATTTGGCTTGAGGCATGGAAATGAAGGACCAGCAGGGAGGGCAGGAAGCAGCAGAACGCGGGGATTTGACCATATTAAGGAAGGGGGTATTGTGCCTGCCTTGAAGCACTCAAATTCAAGAAGGGGGGGGGCTCCCATACTAAAACACCTCTGCTTTGAATAACTGCTTCATCCATAATGGTGACTTTCCCACAGGTATCAGTGATCCCATGCAGCTCTTCTTCTTCTTCTTCTCTCTCTCTCTCTCCTGCATATATTTTTCAAAAACCAATTTCCATTCATAAATCAATTTTAATTACTATTAAAATTACCGAAGTTGGAAGGAATCCACGACACTCCTTTAAATTAACTTGAAATATGCTTAATCTTGAAGTCTCCAACACCATGTCTCTACTCATTAATTATGGTCATCTCAGATGTGATGAGGAGAGGCGGCTGGTGTCAGAGGGTGGTGTCAAAGGGCGGTGAATCGACTTCGGGTTTCCATCTGAAGCAGTCCGAAGCAGTCCGAACTCCAAAGAAGCTAGCCAAAGTGGAGTTAGAGTTCCGACTGGTTCTAAATACAACCTGGAGCAGATGCACCACCCCATTGATATCGGAGCCACCAGCCTCCTCTGCTCATCGCACAGAGCCTGCACTGGTGATTAGGCTCCTCCCTCTGTATTGAAAATGAAGGCTCAATCCATAAATATACAGTCGTGTAGTAGAATCAGGACTCGGGGGGGGGGGATGCAACGCTGGTGCCTTTTTTATTAGCAGGGTCGCTGACATCATCTTCTACCTCCTTCAGTAATCCCTGTTCCCACTGAGTTTAGCAATCCTCACAATGGGTGGGGGTGGGGGTGGGGGGTGGATGCATTTCCCCAGAAACAATATATTGTTCCCTGTTGCAATGAAAGGTATTTTGGTTTGATTTTGAATGGGCAATTGAGATCCATTAGCTTTACAAAAGTCCTGCTCCTAGCAGATAAAAACTCCTAGAACTGGATGGTTGATATGGATCAACCCAGCTTGCCTGCAATTTTGAACTTTCCGTGTGTGTGTGTGTGTGTGTGTGTGTGTGTGTGTGTGTGTATGAGTCAGTGGCATAACTATGGGTACCATTACGATGAGTGCCTGCACATCATTGTTTACCATTACACCACTGGTGTTGATTAGTAAGGCTGTGCCCAGCTCCTCTCGACTTACCTCGGGATGGGGAGGAAGGTGAATCCAATGGACTCACAGTCAGCTTTGGGCCGGCTTTTATGTGTGGGCAGGTGGGTAGGAGGAGAACCCCACCACCACCCAAATTGGCCCGAGGCAACACAAGGCACTCTGGAACTGCTCCGCTTTGCTTCAGGGTGCCTCGCTCCAACCCGGTACCACCTCATATTCGGGCCGAGGCGGGACGAATTGGCCTGCCTCACCTCAGATTCGGGGGTTCAGCCTGAGGTGATGCACAGCCCTATTTATTAGCAAGTGCTTTGCGGGCTGTCATGTCAGCTGGAAAAGGATTCCATGTTAGAAGGAAAACTCCAAAGTTAACAACGTCTGTTCTTTCTTCCGAATTGAGGCAAGAGCTTCCCCACTGGTGATTGTGTGTTCGTGATAGGAAGGATGTGAGATATTCTGTTTCACAGCAAGCTTTCTCCCCGTCTCACAAGGATAACAAATTAGGGAGAGCACATGAACGGTACCCCTACCTGGAGGCACACAGCGTATCGATCAGTACTGTGAGAACATTCTATTTGGAGTCACAAACACAGTCAAGCAATTAAATAAATACAATTCGGGTCCAAGATTGTGTATCCATGTTGTTTTGGTTTTGTGTGTGTGTTTTTTTTAAAAAAACAAGGCGAGCTTATCATAAATGGGGTGTGAACAAGACTTTAACCAAAACTGTTTCGGAGATCACCTGGAAATCTGTCAGGGTTGGTGGAGAATACATTGTTCTTGGTAAAAAATGCTTATTTCAAACCATCAACATAACTTCTGTCCCCAGTTACTGTAGGCAGAGCAGTGAGGTGAAACGTATCTATCTGTTTCAGCAGGAGATCAAATCTTCTTTCTCCTCCTCAACAGTTGTTGTATCTCCCCAGGTTATTTCTGAGTTCTAATTTCAAGGAGGGACCCAGAGATGGCTGCTCTCCAGTGAATCTGCAAGACTGATAACCAACTGAAGGAATGAACCAGTGTTTATTCCTCCTGGTTTTTCCCCAGATGGAATTTACATCTTTAAAGAAAGACATTGTGGAGTGGGATGACTCAGCAGTGACACATCTCCCAATACAAAAATGCAGAAATTGAAGTTCTGCTATGGAAGTTTTATGTAGGGCTGTGCTACGCTCCGATTCGGATCACGACTCCGGAGTGGAGCGACCTGATCTGCCTCCGACAAAGGCAGATCTGGATCGGGTCAGGGGAGCTGCGGATCGAGGCGAAGTGGTTTGCCTCCATCCGGAGCTCCGAACGCAGGTAAGCGGGGGTGAGGGGTGCTTACCTGGCTCCGACCGCCACTGCTGCAGTCTGTGCGGTGACGGCGGCAGAGCCAGGTAAGGGGGGGAGGGGGGCTTACCTGCCTTTGCCGCAGTCCATGTCTGTTGCGGCAGACGGCGCAGGCAGATAAATGTGGGGGAGGGGGTTTACCTGCCTTAGCCGCAGTCCATGCAACAATGGCAGCGGAGCCAGGTAAGGGGGCAGGGGGGAGGGGGGGCTTATTGGATACTGTTGTTTTTATACTGTTTTTATGTGTGTGTGTGTGTGTGTGTGTGTGTGTTTAAATTGTATACTTTTAATGTTTACTATTTTTAAATGTTGTAAACCGCCCAGAGAGCTTCGGCTGTGGGGCGGTATATAAATGTAAATAAATAAATAAATAAATAATTATTCAGACCCCATTTTCTCCCCCCTTCCCCACTTACCTGCCTCCACCGCCCGCCGCAGAGGCAAGTAAGTAGGGAAGGGGGGCAAAATCTCGATCCGCCCCTCCAGATCTCACTCTGCGGAGCAGAGTGGGGGAGGGGCAGATTGACCCGAAGCGGATTGGCCCGATCCGAAAGTTGCGAATTGGGCCACGAAGCGGTTTGGGTGTGTGTGTCTGTGCACAGCCTTACTTTTAAGTCCTACATAGCCTAGGACCAGGTTATCTGAAGGACCACTTGTGCCCATACGAACTGTCCTGAGCCCTGAGATCAACAACAATAGCTCTGCTTTCTGATTGACTGATTACCAGTCAAGATTGGACTGGATTACCAAGGACAGATGGGGGCTTCTTGGTGGTGGGGCCACGATAGAGGAACTGTTGGGGAAATTTGGACATCCCCTAACCGGGGGGAGGGGGAAGGGAAGGAACGTTGGGTGAGTGAGGAGGGCAGAGCAGAGACATACTCAGCCTTTCTCTTTGCTTCCCACCACCTTTAAGGGAGGAATGGGAGAAAATGTGATTTGATTCGACTCTGACCAGCTACCAGTTTTAGGATTGACCATGCATGTATACACATGCATGTGTGGATTAGCCTTAATTTAGGGAACACATCAAACTTTCAGGAAATGGAAGATTTGGGGGATTATTGGGGGAGGTACAAAAGATACCAATATTTCTGGATTTCAGATAACTGCCATGAACACAATGGAACTGGGACTAGGTACAAGGGCAGTTATTATTTCCAAGGGCGCTGTGATGTATGTGGGCTGGGCCACTGGCCTGCCCTGGACTCCATTTTCCTAAAATGAATGAATAAATAAATACATAAAATAAAAATAAAAATGCTCTGGAAATTGATATTTTCACCCGGCTTTGCTGACAGACACAATTATCACCAGAAATGGCAGGCTAACAGCAACAAAGATGGAAGTGGGAGTAAGCAGGTTTGGAAAATGGAGAAACAGTGTCGTTAGCTGCGTTTGCTGAGCTCCAAAGCAATTTTTCGTTGGCGGATTAATCACTGCAGCACGCTGAGTGCTACCCGGGCTTATAAAATATGTTTTCAAACGGTTTTTGTCCCCTGTCCTTTCTGCTGCTCATCTCGAAGCATTGTTCTTCGCTTCTCCCTCGGTTATTGCATAAAATTCCTTTATTAGACACGTCGGGCCCTGCCAAGGCGAGACAAAGGCTACAGAGACTGACCCCGGAAGCGCAATTGACAGCTGTGTTAATTTCTCCCAAGCCAGATTCTTGTAGGGAGTGCAGAGCACGGTATTATTATTATTTTTTTTCCAGAGAGCTTGTTTAAAACTGCCTGGTGGGTAGGATGAATCAAAGCGACGGAAACAGTGGGAGACACAGAAGGCTGATAATGGGCAGCCCATTTGGTGAAAGTTGTGAAAGGAAGGCCAGTTCATCAAAGCCCTGATTACAGGGATGCGAAGACAAATAAAACACCTCTCCCTTTCTTTGTGTGCGTGTGTGTGTGTGTATTATCTCTGCCTCCCTGTGCTCTGGCCTTGCGTGTTTTGAAACAAGTAACCTGCAGAAGTGCGATTAGTGTCCCAATAGGAGGATTTTTATTACCACAATTATGCATCTTTGTCTTCGGTTCAAAAACACAGGCAGCAGTACAGAACTTAGTCGTGGCTGGGCGTGCCACGTGCAGTGGGCTGAACTGAGCATCGATCTTCCCAATCAAAAGCATAGTTAGCGGTAGAGGCATGTGCCACTTTTTGCCCGGCGTGCGGCAAATGGCTTATTTGTTCATCACCGTCCTCGTTCGAAAGCTCAGACGACCGCACTGTTTATGCAGGTCTGAATCAGGGTTGCATTCTGCCTTGGCTTAAGCATATAATGACACCTATTTCCCCCTGAGGTCAACAGCAACATTCCCTTGGGATTGAACCTGGGGTCCTTTGGATGCAAAAAACAGGTGCTCCACTGCTGAATTTCTGATTGAAACGAATTGTCAGCAACTCTCCAGGGTGAACCTGGGATCTTCAGCATGCAAATCGCACATGTTAGCACTGGGCTAAGAGCCTTCTCTTAAAAATAAAGCATATACTAGGGGTGTGCACGGACCCCCCCGCTCCGCTTCACTTCCAGATCTGCGATTTGCGGATCGGGCCGCTTCGCTCCGCCCCCGCTCCGCCCATGCCCGCTCCGCTCCGCTGCGGAGCTCCGGATCTGGATCGGAGCTCCGTTTCCCCCCCATAGGTTTGCATTAAGCTAAAAAAGTATACAACTTTTTTTCTGTGAAAGTTAGAAACCTCACGTTTGGCACCATGACACCTCATGGAGGTATACACACGCACGCCAAGACTCAAGGCAATCCCATCATCCCCTGAATTTTGGGGAATTTATGAAAATCGGGCACCCCATTCACACCCCTTTCCATAGCTCTGTCAATTTGCACGTTAAAAACCTCAAACTCACCACCATGATAGCTTATCCAGGGACACACACACATGCCCAGACTCAAGGCAGTCCCATCTTCCCCTGATTTTTGGGGAATTTATGAAAATCCAACACCCCATTCACACCCCTTTCGATAGCTCCATCAATTTGCACGTTAAAAACCTCAAACTCGCCGCCATGATAGCTTATCCAGGGATACATACGCACGCCCAGACTCAAGGCAGTCCCATCATCCCCTGTTTTTTGGCGGGGCTTAAACCTGCAGACCTCTCAATGGGGCCATTTCAAAGGAAATCCCAACATGCCATGAATTGGGGAGTAGAGATAAACCTATATGAATCTTCTTCCACACTTGAAAAATGGATTTGGAACTTCCAAAACTCCAAGTGAGCGCAGGAAGGACTTCTCCCCTGAGTCAAAGCCAGACACACACAACATCCCTGCGAGGCGGGCAGGGAAGGAGAGAGGGAAGGCAGGCAGGCAGCAGACATTTCTGGGGGCATAAGGAAGTGAGCCAAGGATAAGCCAGTAATGCATATAAAATGGAATAAATAAATAAATAAACAAAGGAGGGGTGGAATTAAAAGCAGCAGTGTTGCTGAATAAACAACAAGAAGAACTTTTTTAAAAAGGCTATATCTGTCTTTTACCAGCAATAGGGGGACGTGCCCAGTGGAGGGGGAAGCAGCTGCCAGTTCAACTCATGAAAGCCATTGCTTCACCACGAGAGCTGAGGAGTAGAGCTCTCTCTTCAACTCATGATAGGCATTGCTCCACCGGGTTACTCTCTTTGGAGGGCTCTAATTGCCCTCCAAGTACAGGAGAGAGTTGGGGGCACATCCACATGGGATGCCCTAGGGGAGCTCATCCCCTTGCACCACATCTTTTCAGTTGTTCCCCAAAGTTAGGGTGGGTAGCAGTGCTCTCTTATTATTGGCTTAGTATATGATTTCAGGTTGTGTTTGTGCATTTGGTGGGGCTACTGTTTTAAAAAAACACTGGGAAAAGTCCGTTCAGACTAAGAAAGAGAAGTTCCCAGAATCCCAAGTTACCCGGTTTGCCTATTCCCTCCTCCAACTTTGGGATCATGTGATCATGACCGGGAGTTGACTCTGCCCCTCAGCCCTTCGGAAAAGGTATTTTCCCGCCGTTTTTTAAAAAAATTCTAGCACACGAACCGCACCACGCAGAGAGCTGAGAGTAGTCTTAAAATGACCCCCATCCACGACTCTCCAAGCACAAGAATTTTTAGAAAGACAGCTTCAAAAACAACACAGTTATCCCCTTTTCTTTTCCGCAATGCAATCCTATGGGCGAAATGTTTCAAGATGGCGATCGGATCGGACCGCGGAAACCGGAGCGCTCCGAAAATGGGCGCTTCTCTTCGCCTTGCTTCTAGGGGTCCGCGGTCTGCTTCTACTCTGCCTCTGGGCAAGGCAGAGCAGGCCAATTCGCTCCTGCTTCTGCGCTTCTAATCAGAGCGGAGCACATGCCTAGCATATACCATCATTTGGACTTGAAAGCTCAGTTGCAGCTTTGCTTTGAATGAAGGGGTGCCCCTTGTTGAGAATCCTTCGGGCTCTCTGCTCAACTCATAACCAACCAATCAACTTGCCTAGTTTATTAACCAAAATACCTTCTACACACCCAGGCCAGGTGATGCCATGCATAATAGGGTGGCCATGTGCCCTACTTTGCAGAAAACAGTCCTCTATTTTAAAGGCTGCAAGAGAACATAAGAACATAAGAAGAGCCCTGCTAGGTCAGACCAAGGGTCCATCTTGTCCAGCCCTCTGTTCATACAGTGGCCAACCAGCTGACAACCAGGAACCTACGAGCAGGACATGGGTGCAAAAGAACTCTCCTGCCCATGTCCCCAAGCAACTGGTGTATATAGGCTTACTGCCTTGGATACTGGAACCTCGCTCTATTTGAAGGCGTCTTGTATTTGGACTGGTCCAACTCCAGTTTCAAGATAAAGGACCCCAAGAAGGGCAAACAGGCCTTCTGCAGTTACCACCTGGGGAGCAGACGGAGCAGGGAAGAACTCAGTCACCTGGTCACAATCTTCCCCACTATTGTGAGACAGTTGGCATTTCTTTCTAAGTCAGGCATGGAGAACCTATAGCCCTCTAGATCTTGCTGGACTCCAGATATTGCTGGAGAGAAGAGGGCCTTCTCGGTGGCTGCTTCCAGCTGTAGAACTCTCTCCCAAGAGAGGCTACATTTGCTTCTTCTCTTTTCTCCTTCCACCAACAGGCAAATACTGCATCATTCAAGAAGGCCTTTGTCCTCTACGTAGGTCTTCTGGGTTTGGTGCTGTTTTTAATATTTGTATTTAGTGTTTTTTTATTCTCCCATTGCGTTTCCAATAGTATTTTGATTGTTTTTATTGTTTGAATCCATTTCAATTGTGCCTGCAAGCTGCCTGGAGTGGCCATCTTTTGGGGGTAGAAAGATGGGGGTACAAATAAGTAAAATAAGAATAATGGGATCCAGAGAATGACAAGCTTAAAAACCAAACATGCCCATCCAATGCTTGCAAAGGTCTTTTCTCTGTGCCCGTGTTTGACTGGGCCTGTCTCTGACTCCTTGCCTTTGCCTGATGTCCCCTCTGTCTGCATGTGTCTCCAATTTCACTACGACAAGAAGCAGGCAGAGTGAAGCGGCCTCCCGGGGTCCTCTGGACCCGGTCAGCTGAGAATGTCTGTCAAGCGGCCAGCTTTTTCTGCTCTCCCCTCCTTCTCCCATGGGTCTGCCTGGAGAATCAGAGGTTCTCACTGCTGCCGCTTTCCCTTTCACTGCCCTCGCTACCCACCACCTCGCACGCCTCTGGCCAGGCACTGAGCACCCAGATCCCTTTGCTTAATCCCTCGGATTCTTTATATAGGAATTAACCTCGCCGTCACAGTGGGGGAGCAACGAAGGGGCAGGGCGGGGTATTTGTGTGGGTATGCATGTGTACACTTATCTCTGGCGTGGAGGTCTAGGGTTGCAACGCTTCGATTTTGACTCTCCTCCGGTCTGCGTTTAACTTCTCCCTTTCTCGATCAGGACTGGGACTGTAGCAAACCAGCTTGGTAAAAGTTCTCAGTTGCCATTGCATGGTCTGCTGCTTAGAGGGGGAAGGAGTGGGCATATAGCAGCATGGCTGGTCAAGAGAGTAGTGGCTTGCAGGTTCTTCTCTCTACTCTTCAGGTAAGAGGACTTCACACTAGTTGAAGAGATCACTTTTGGTGTCCTGCCTTCCTCCCTCCCATATCTCTCTCCCTTCCTGCCACTTTTCTTCCTTCCTTCCTTTTTTTCCTTTCATCTCTCCCTCCCTCCCTCCCTTCCGTTTGTCTTTCTGTCTTTCTTTCTGAATTGTGTAGAAGTACATGCTTTGATATTCAACACCTGCACACGCACACCCACACGCACACCCACACACCACAATCATATTAGATCACGTTGGACAAATTTGGTCCACCAAATGAGGCCGGGCTACAAACCAGGAAGTCCATCCTCAAGTCTCTTCACTGCCGCCAACCTTCGCTTAAAGCCTCTGTCTTTCAGCTTCTGCTCGCCAGCTTGTAGCATCAGGAGAATGATACTGAACTACCTTGTCAGGTTGTTGTGAGGTTTGCTGAGAGAATGTATGCCAATTGCTTTGATCAGTTTATAGTGTTGTGTAAATATCAAGTGATATCATTGGATATTGTCTTGGACCAACCTGAGTTGTTCCACATCTGTTGCAAGTTTCGGGGTTTTCTGTTCGGTTTCAGAATGGAAAAATTGAATGCTTTTTTTCTGTTTAAAAATAAATAAATGCCTACCATCCCTTTCCCCCCCTTTCTTTTAAATTAAGCACCCTGCTAAGTGGGCATCAGGTTTAGATTTGGAACCACACAGCATGGATAAATCAAACTGTTTATTATCACAGCCAGTAACCAGCATGCACAGCACGGATATATATCCAGACACTTGAAGCCAAGCCTAAGAAAGATCCCTGTGTAGCTCAAAACCTTGCAACAATATAAAACACTTCTGCTGTTCATAGCAGGCACTATTAGCTAGAAGGATAACCAGCCTGAGTTGAGGATCATTCCAGATGAGGCTTTTATCATGCCACCACCCTGCCTCATTCACAGAATTGTGTATGTGTGTGTGTGTGTGTGTGTGCGCACGCACGTACATCTTCTACTTGTAGGCTTCCTGTGTTTTCCTACTGATGCTCCCATTTTTTTCTTTTAGCAAAAAAAAAAAAAAAGGCGTTAAGGAGAAAAAGATGGAATAGGTGCACAATGGTGAGGTGATGTTTGCCCTGTCCTGGACGGGGTTGCACTCCCCCTAAAGGATCGGGTCCGTAGTTTGGGGGTGCTCTTGGATCCAGAACTGTCACTTGAGGCACAGGTGAACTCAGTGGCAAAGAGCACCTTTTATCATCTTAGGCTGATGTACCAACGGCGACCTTATCTGGTCAGAGATAGCCTAGCTACAGTTATCCATGCTCTGATAACCTCTCGTTTGGATTACTGCAATGCGTTATACATGGGGCTGCCTTTGAAAACGGTCCGGAAACTTCAGCTGGTACAAAACAGGGCAGCACAGTTACTAACAGGGACTGGCCGACAAGACCACATTACACCAATCCTTTTCCAGCTTCATTATTGGCTGCCAGTCCAGGTCTGGGCCAATTCAAAGTGCTTGTATTAACATTTAAAGTCCTAAACGGCTTGGAGCCAGGCTATCTGAAGGAACGCTTCCTCCCATATGTACCTGCCCGGATCCTAAGGTCATCTTCAGGGGTCCTTCTCCGTGAGCCCCTGTCAAAGGAAGTGAGGCAGGTGGCTACTAGGAGGAGGGCCTTCTCTGCTGTGGCACCCCAGCTGTGGAATGAGCTCCCTAAGGAGGTTCGCTTGGCACCTATATTATATTCTTTTAGATGCCAGGTGAAGACCTTTTTATTCTCCCAGCATTTTAATAGTCTATAAATAATTTTTAACTTGGTGTTTTAAATTTGTAATTTTGCATTGCTGCTGTTTTTATCTGGTTGAGCTTTTATATTGTATTTTATATTATGGTTTTATACTTTGAATGGTTTTAATTTTTGTGAACCGCCCAGAGAGCTCTGGCTATTGGGTGGTATAGAAATGTAATAAATAAATAAATAAATAAATGGCCCCATTCAGAAGACACCTTAAACCATGGCTTTAACCACTGTGAATAAAGCTTTTTGCCTTAGTCACCGTGGTTAAAGCTGTGGTTTAAGGTGTCTTCTGAACACGGTCTGGCTTTTTGGCTTAACCACCATGGTTAAAGCCATAGTTTAAGGTGTCTTCTGAATGGGGCCAATGTTTTTTCCCTGGTGGTAGAAGGACCCTTCCATCTGGAAGCAACCCTGGAATAAAACAAAGGGGTGGGGAAGGAATGGGAGCCTAAATGAAAAGCCACTAGTTTTGATGCAAAAAGGAAGAACGCAATGCTATGCCTATTTAGATAGAAAAATGTCCTACCATTCCCATGCTGGCTGGGGAATGCTGGGAGTTGTAGGACTTTTTTCTGAATAATAATAATAATAATAATAATAATAATAATAATAATAATTATAATAATTTTATTTATTTATTTATTACCTGCCTCTTCCTCTGGATTGAGGCATGGAACAACACTAAAATATAACACATAAAATTAGTTAAAAGAGCATATAAAACTAATGCAATATTAAAATAACAATCACAGCAGCTTAAAATTCTTAGGTTTAAACATGCAAAGGATCATGTCCTAAAATGCTTTATTTGGGAGGGAGCACAGACTGATCTTTCAAAGGGGGCTGCTTTGTGCGGAGCAATGTCCATATGTGAAGGGTGAATCGTTGTCGAGGCAGAAAAGAAAGCAGGAGAGGGGATATCTGTAATGCACATGAGCATTCTGGTTGCTGCATTTTTGACATTCTTTTATTACAAAGTGCCCAAAGCAGAAATCACTCAAAGCCCCAGGTGCAGAAATGGCTCGAGGCCAAATGTTTTTCACATCCAGCCGCAAAACACAGCAGCGATGCGCTGAGAACGTGGACTAAGGAAAGAGTTGGTTTAGACCAGCGTCTTGTTCTAACAGTGAAAAGCCTGGTGCCTCTGGAAAGGCAACATAGCAAGTTGCCTTAGACAGAATCAAATCATTTAGTCTGTCTGGAGCAGGAGCGTCTGCCTTGACTGGCAACAGCTCTCTGGAGATGCCATCAGGAGTGTTCCCCTGCTCTACCTGGACATGTTGGAGAATGAACCGGGGACCTTTTATTTATTTATTATTTATTTTATTTTATTTATTACACTTACATACCGCTCCCATAGCCAGGGCTCTCTGGGCGGTTTACAGAAATTCTAAAATTGAGGTAAAAACAAGTATACAAAATTTAAAACTCTAAAACACAGAACATACACACATAAAGCATTAAAAGCCGATTAAAAACTAAACATGTGGATAATTAGGATGTGCCGCCATATGCCTGGGCAAAGAGGAAAGTCTTAACCTGGCGCCGGAAAGATAGCAGAGTTGGTGCCAGGTGAGCCTCGTCAGGGAGATCATTCCACAGTCACAGTCACATTTCAAGCATGCACTGAGCTATGCAACCGCGCATCTGCGTAGCTATGCCTTCCCCATATAATATTTGGGAACATAGGAAGCTGCCTTATAGTAAGTCAGACCATTGGTCCATCTAGCCCAGGATTGAGAGCTTTATCACACCAGCGTTATACTGTGCAATCACTGCGAATTGCGTGCAAAGGACTCCGAAGTTTTCCGGCTTGTAATCTGCTTTTATTGTGAAGTACTCCCAGGCATCCTGCTTTAATTGTGCTATAAAGGGAAAAGAATCGAGGTATTTAGCTACTCGTTTTCAAGCGAATCATTTGTTGTTTTCCGAGTGGCCAGTGGGGGCACAGGATCATGTTTAAAGAAAAAATAAACAAATGCTTACATCTGCGTAAGTTTTAAAGATAAAGACATCAAAATTGGCACAGCAATAGATATTAAGGAGAGCTTTAAGCATACCAAATTTGAATCGGATTGGGTCATCCGTTGATTTTTTTAATGATTTTTTTACATTTCCCTCCTTAAACCCATTTCCTGGTATGCAAAGGATCTTAGGAGCACTGCCACCTGGGGTGTGATTTAGCTAACAACAACAGTGACAGCTTGGCGCTGTAGGGGATAATTCGAGGGAAACAGGTACGTGGGATGAAGCTTTGTGTACACCAGGGCCATAGCTAGACGGGGCGATATCCCGGGGCGATCGTCGGGATCGTCTGTGTGCATCCACATGATGCACAGGTGATCCCGGGAGCAGGGAGGGACGATCCCTCTCTTTCCCTGGGATCTCACCCTACCTTTTGAACCCACGTTTTCCACCGTCTCGGGCTGATCCCAAGACTGTCGAACGCACGTGACCTTCCGCATGCAAAGCCTCTTCTTTCCCACTGAGTTCTGTTCCCTTCTCCAGAGAACGACCTGACACAGCGTCACCTCTCCTTCATTGTGCATCATGCAGCAAGCGCTATTCAGAAGCACACTGTCCCTGACTATCGGGAGTTCATTGAGCGATCATCGCCAATAGCTGTTGATGACAAATCAGGCCTCCATCCATCTGCCTAACCCCAAATTCTAAACACGTTTGCAAGGGAACGAGCCCCACTGAACATTGTGGGACCTGTTTCTGAGCAAAACTGTGGAGGATTGCACTATAAATCTATTCAAGCTAGCGGCAATCGGCTCATCCCGCAGCAGTGAATTCCACAAGAATCCCATGGTCAATTGTGCTTTATGTGAGGCACTTTCTTTTGATGGTTCTCAAATGGCTGCCAATCATTTTCTGTCTCCCCTTTCCGTATCATTTGTAATTTTATAAACCCCTTTGCAGTTCCCCCTTTGCAAAGCCTCGAACACTTTGGCTTGGGAGCTTGAAAATACCCTTCAAGATTTCTTTCTTGATCTATGTACCTTGGAAGGAATAAAGGAGTTTTATGAGATGAACACTAGGCTCAGCATCCCAGGTGCCTCCTCCGAGGGAGGCTCAGAAGCTGGCAACATGTGAGAGGGCCTTCTTGGTGGTGTCCCCCCCCAATTATGATCTCCCAAATGAGGCCTGATGGGTGCTAACATTGTTATCTTTGGGGCGCCAGGCTAAGACCTTTCTCTTCTCCCAGGCATTTATTCAGGTCCTGGATTTTGTCTTCTGGTTATGGTTGATTGCTTAAAGTTGTTTTTAGATCTATCATCATCATCATCATCATCATCATCATCATCATCATCATCATCAATTCTATACCATCCCATAGCTAGTGGTCTCTGGGAGATTTACAACAATTAATAGCAAATACATCAAAATACAAAAATACAACTATGTTGTCTCTGTTGGTACTGCCTGTGTGTGCGATCTTATGTAAATGGTTTTTAAACTTTGTACACTGCATTTTAATGGCTTTAAATCTTTGTAAGCCACCCAGAGAATTCAGATATGGGGTGGTATAGAAATAAATAATAATAATAATAATAATAATAATAATAATAATAATAATGTAGTAATTGCTGTGCCTTCATAATGCCGATCATTTCCTGCTTTGGAAATGCATTTCTAAAATACAATCTTGTCTTGAGTCCTCCCCTCCCACCCCCAAAAAACCCCTGGTTGGCTTTTTGTGTCCCCCGGCATGGTTCCATAAAAAGAGAGCTGCAAAGAGACTTTGTCAAAACGCGAAACAGTTCCAAATATTTGCTCAGCTCAGAGACACTGCTCGGAAAAATGAAGGTTGCGATTGATGTTTGCCAGCCATGATGGTATCGCTGCCCTTCGTTATTTTATACAATGACTCCCGCAAACGAGCGTCTTCGGTTTTGATGTGCTGTTGAATTGGCCCTGTCTGCCTACACTTCTGTTCCAGGAGTGCAGATTGTCCCTTTGCTTGTTTTCCTTCGATTGCTCTGCTTCATTGCTTTGTCTCTCCCTCTCTGTGTTTTTCATGGCGCTAATCTACACACACACAATTGGTGGCCCTCATTACTAATACAGCCCACTAGCCATAAATTGTGGCCTGACAAATGCTGTTCAGTCCCAGGAAGGCAGGCAGGGAGCAAGAACAGATTTAACTGAGTCCTTGTTTGTTTGTTTGTTTATTTATTTATTTATTACATTTTTATACCGCCCAATAGCTGAAGCTCTCTGGGCGGTTCACAAAAATTAAAACCATAATAAAACAACCAACATGTTAAAAACACAATGACAAAATACAGTATAAAAAGCACAACCAGGATAAAAACATGCAGCAAAATTGATATAATATTAAAATACAGAGAACAGTAAAATTTTAATTTAAGTTAAAATTAAGTGTTAAAATACTGAGAGAATAAAAAGGTCTTCAGCTGGCGACGAAAGGAGTACAGTGTAGTCGCCAGGCGGCTCATTTGTGGGATGAGCTCCTCTCTGGGGAACTCATTCCACAACCGGCATGCCACAGCGGAGAAAGCCCTCCTTCTAGTAGCCACCTGCCTCACTTCCTTTGGCAGCGGCTCACGGAGAAGAGCCCTGTGTAGATGATCTTAAGGTCCAGGCAGGTAGATATGGGAGGAGGCGTTCCTTCAAATAACCTGGCCCCAAACCGTTTAGGGCTTTAAATGTCAATACCAGCACTTTGAATCGGGCCCGGACCTGGACTGGCAGCCAATGAAGTTGTAAAAGGACTGGCGTAATGTGGTCTCATCGGCCAGAACCTCTTAGTAACCGTGGTGCCCTGTTTTGTACCAGCTGAAGCTTCCGGACCGTTTTCAAAGGCAGCCCCATGTGTAACGCATTGTAGTAATCCAAACGAGAGGTTATTGTTGGGCATTGTGTATCATCATACTCTGCACGGTTTATTTATTTATGATCACAGTATTCCCCAAAGGACTGTCCTTATTTTGGGGTACATTTCCCTAATAAATCATTGTTCTGACTTTGGGTAAAGTGCAGCACAAATCCTACTTAGAACAGATTCATTGAATGAATGGGATTTAAGTTAGTCTTGACAATTGTAAGTCCCATTCATTTCAATGGGTCTGCTCTAAATCAAATTTAGGTTGCATTTAATCCTTTGAGGTTCATCAGACAAGCGTTTTATCGCATGCTTGCTACTGCGCACTTACGGATGTTCGTGCATCCTTTAGATGACGACGTCCACCTCCCACGTGCCTCCCTCTCCTTTCACTTACTTTTCCATCGCAAAATAGACCTCAAAAAAATCTGACTTTTTTTTTTAAAAAAGGAATGTGCTGCAATCTCCTGTTGTATGCGATAGAAACACCCCCTGAAATAGGCTACACGCTCTTTATTTATTACCTTTTTATACCACCCAATAGCCAAAGCTCTTTGGGTGGTTCACAAAAATTAAAACCATGAAGAGCATAGTAAAACAACCAACAATCTAAAAACACAAATACAAAATACAATATAAAAAGCACAACCAGGGTAAAACCACACAGCAGAATTTGATATAGGTTAAAATACGGAATTAAAACAGCAAATTTAAATTTAAGTTAAATTTGTTGTTAAAATACTGAGAAAATAAAAAGGTCTGCAGCTTGCGACGGAAGGAGTACAGTGTAGGCGCCAGGCGAATCTCTCTGGGGAGCTCGTTCCACAGCTGGGGTGCCACAGCAGAGAAAGCCCTCCTCCTAGTAGCCACCTGCCTTACTTCCTTTGGCAGGGGCTCATAGAGAAGGACCCCTGTGGATGATCTTAAGGTCTGGGCAGGTACATATGGGAGGAGGCGTTCTTTCAAATAACGTGGCCCCAAGCCGTTTAGAGCTTTGAATGTTAGTACCAGCACTTTGAATCGGGCCCGGACCTGGACTGGCAGCCAATGAAGTTGTAAAAAGACTGGAGTGATGTGGTCTCACTGGCCAGTCCCTGTTAGTAAACGGGCTGCCCTGTTTTGTACCAGCTGAAGTTTCCAGACCGTTTTCAAAGGCAGCCCCACATATAACGCATTGCAGTAATCCAAATGAGAGGTTATCAGAGCATGGATAACTGTAGCTAGGCTATCTCTGTCCAGATAAGGGCGTAGTTGGTATATCTTTGTTTACTTCTTCTTTCCCCTCCAAGAAGAATGAGGAAGTAAAGAGACGTGATGGTTAGGATTTCCCCCTGTGTGATGACTCGCTTTGTCCTTATTTTGTTTTTGTTATTTTGGATGGTGTCTGAGAACTCACTCTCCTGGTGTAGTGAGCCAGGTAGTTGAAGATACTACAAAGAGGTTTTTGGATGCCTTTAAAATGTTATTTATTTATTTATTTATTTATTTATTTATTGCATTTATATTCCGCCCCATAGCTGAAGCTCTCTGGGTGGTTTACAAAAGTTAAAAACTTTTGTAAGTGTTGTGTATTTATTTAGTGAATTATTATATTTTATTTATCACATTTCGAATCCTCCCAATAACTAATGTTCTCTGGGCAGATTACAAACAGTTAAAAAACAACAACTCTAAAATGCCATATAACAGTTAATACAATACAATACAATACAATACAAATGTTTAAAAGGAAAAAAAATACAATATAATGCCAAAGAATAAATAGTACAGGAATTGATAAAATAGCCGTAATAACCTAAAACTAGGGGCATGTCTGCACCTTAAGGGAGTAGAGGGAGGGAGGGAGGGGGAAGGATCGTGGACTTCCCTGCTTCCGTGACCCTCCCCCAGCGTCCTGACGGGCGCGCAACATCCCAGAAGTAAGGAGGGATGTTGCAGACGCCATTGTTTTGGTAAACAAGGGAGAAAGAACACAATTGCATTCCACCAAAAAAGTAAGTTTTTTAAAAAATAAACCTGAACCCGCTTCCCCACCCCCACCCCTGATGGGCACAGACTGCTACCACACAGCCCTGCCCTCTTTTAGATCTGGCCACTCTAGTATAGCTCCTGCAGCTTTAACTGTTGTGATGAAGAGGGAATTTCACCAGGTTCTCCATATATACAAATGACACCTGCTGAAATTTCCTTTTCAATACAACTGTTAAAGATACAGGAGCCCTGTCCTCCTTTTCATATGGTCACCCTAAGCTAATGGCTAGTTATCTAAGTTATTTTTATTATTATATTCCTCCTGCCAGGGAGAGGTAGTCATGATATTGTCTTCCTCAGGTGTCAAAACGGCCTTGGGTACTATATAACTTGACTTGTATATGGAGAGCACCATTTGCTGCTCTGCCACAGGCAAATGTCTTGTACTAGCCCTGCTGACTTAGAGTGTTGGACTAGGAGTGAGGAGACCCATTGTTCAAATGCCTACTCCTCCTTGAAGGTCATTTGTAGTGGAGGCTGCTGGCTTGGATTTTGATGAAGCTGTGAATTCTTCTTCTTCTTCTTCCTCTTCTTCTTCTTCCTCTTCTTCCTCCTCCTCTTCTTCTTCTTCTTCTTCTTCTTCTTCTTCTTCTTCTTCTTCTTCTTCTTCTTCTTCTTCTTCTTCTCCTCTCTTGTCTCGTTTGTGGTGTTTTTGTGTGTCTGTCTGTATAGTCCATTCTGTATTGTGTCTATCTGTATAGTTATTTCTTCTTTTTCTTCTTCTTCTTCTTCTTCTTCTTCTTCATCATCATCATCATCATCATCATCATCATCATCATCATCATCATCATCTATCTCTTTCTTGGTCATAATGGTTTTTCTAGACAGACATGATGGGCTTTGCCAAATCATGCTGTCTTTTACTGATTCAGGAATTTCTTGACAATTGAGCTTGTTTTAAGTATGAATACTTTCTGGATGTTCGTGTGGATGTATTTTGTTAGGCCCAGTTTCTGAAGGTTTTCTGTATAGTTTTTTGATGTGATGCCAGTGACTCATGTGACTAATGGGATAATTGTGACCTTTTCCTGTTGCTATAGTTCTTTAACTTCCATAGACAGTGGTGTATACTTTTTTTCTCTTTCCCTCTTCCTTTTCTGCATTATTATTATTATTATTATTATTATTATTATTATTATTATTATTAGTATTTCTTTCATTCAGTTTATAGCCTGGCTATATAGAGAAAATATCCTAGGTGGCATACAAAATTAAAAGAGAAGCCCTGCTGGAATAACAGACTCTTTAATGCCTGCTTAAAGGCTTTCAAAGATGTCAGCAGGTGCATTTCAACCGGCAGGTGCATTCCATAGCTGAGGGGTGGCAAAAGATAAGGTCCCCTGGCATGTGACTGCCAATCTCGATTTAAGCAGTCAGAGAAGATGACCCTCAGAGGACCTGAAGTGGTGGGCTAGAACGTAGCTGAGGAGGCACTCCCTAAGGTACGTTGGAGCGTGATCATATAGGACTTAGGTCCATGCCTGTGATATGTGTATATTAGGGGTGTGCACGGACCCCCCGATCCTCTTTGTGCCCGATCCACAAATTGTGGATCGGGCCCGCTCCGCCCCGCCTCGATCCGCCTAGGGGCCACTCCGCTCTGCTGCGGAGCTCTGGCTCCAAATCGGAGCTCCGCAGTGGCGGGGAGTGGCGCCAGGTAAGGTCCCCCTCCCTCCTCCCCATTACCTGTGTCCGTCCTGGCCCATCCCAGCTTCACTAGAGCCCGTGGTTCCTGGTTGAGCCACGGGCTCTAGTGAAGGTGGCGATAGGTCGCGACAGACGCAGGTAAGACCCCCCCTCCCCCTTGCCCCCTTACCTGGCTCTGCCTCCGTTGCCGCACGGGCGGTGGCGACGGCAGAGCCAGGTAAGGGGGCAAGGGGGAGGGGGGTCTTACCTGCATCCGTCCATGGTCCCACGGCTGCTTCAACTGAGCCCTCTCGGGCTCAGTTGAAGCAGCCGCGGGACCACGGACGGATGCAGGTAAGGGAGAGGAGGGAGGGGGGGGGTCCGAGGAGAAGCGGAGCACATCCCTAGTGTATATGTATATATCTTTAAGAGGCCTGTAACTGTTAGTTTCCCATTCCTTTCTGTAGGCCTGGGCAGGGCATCTATTTTATTCTCTCTTTGTGGGGGCTTTGGAGCCAGGCAGTCTGGTGTGAGGCTCCTCAGGTGTTAGTCTTCTCCCAAGTGTTTTAACAGTAAAGGAAACTGTTGTGGAAAAAGCTTCAGAGCCGTTACTTGCAGTCAAGGGCTAGGATAAGCTGCAAGTTGAGCAGGTAAGGTCACCCCCACATTGTTCATGCCTGAGGGATATTACAATGTCCAGGTTTCAGTCTAGGAGCTATCCAGGGTGCTCAACCCTTTCTGGCTATATGGTTCAGCACTTGGGAGAGCTTCTTTGTTCTTGCTGGTTCTGACTGAAACCCAGAATGGATTCATGGCCTCACTGAAATCAGAGTCACTAGGTTCCATTGGTCATTTGATAACCAGAGGCCAGCCTTCACTTAACCTGTGGGGAAGAAGAAAGAGCAAGGGGACAGGAGCAGGCAGAAGAAACATCGGGGCCTGCTCCTGTTGGACTCTTCCCCCACCCCCACATGGCAAACTGTCATCTTGGCCCTGTGGGGAAGAAGAAAGAGCAAGGGGACAGGAGCAGGCAGAAGAAACATCATGGCCTCCTCCTGTTGGAGTCTTCCCTCACCCCCACAGGGCAAACTGTCATCTTGGCCCTGTGGGGAAGAAGAAAGAGCAAGGGGACAGGAGCAGGCAGAAGAAACATCATGGCCTGCTCCTGTTGGACTTTCTCTCTCTCCTCCCCCCTCCCTCCCTCCCTCCCTCCTGAACTCCTGTTCCTTGTGTGTCATGTCTTTATTAGACTGTAAGCCTGAGGGCAGGGACTGTCTTTTTTGCTAAGTGTAAGCCGCTCCGAGAGCCTATTTTGGATGAGGAGCGGGGTATAAATATGATAAATAAATAAATAAATAAACCTACCTCACAGGGCTGTGATCCAGATGTGATGGGTGTGGGGAAAAATGTGTACACTGCCCTGAAGTCTATGGAGGAAGAGCAAGATTAAAAAGAAATGTAATAAATAAAACAATAAGATTTTTATTCCCCTGAATTTTTTTTTTTAACGTCTGCTGAATTATTGTTCTTCTACAAGAAAGGGAAAACCATTAGAGCCCGAAAATAAAGCAATTTAATTTCTGGGACTTCTGGTGGAAAAGTTCATTCCATGCTGCAGTTAGGAAACGTCTCTTTTCAAAGACAGGGAGAAGCAATTAAATGGTGGCGTGTCGCATCATGTGCTATAGAAATGCATACGGCAAGTAAAAAAGGCTGCGAAGTAGAATTGCAAAGAGATGTCGTGGTGTGGAAAACATGTCTCTCCAGGGTGTTTCTTGCATAAAATGTATGAGCTTTGTTGGCATGCAGGACCTGAGTTTTCACCACAGAACACAGATAAAATTGAAGAGCTCCCTTTAAGCTTTGAAGTAGAGGTGTAGAAGACACACACACACACACACCCTGGTTTTGGGGTTGCATTTGAACCCGAAAGGCCTGGTTTGTTTCATGTTTCATTCATTGAAGCTGCATTTGTCTCATCATGTTTCCTTCCGTTGGCTAATTTTTCTGCTCGGAACTCGCATGAATCTTTCAATGTATTCCTCACTTTTTTCTCATTTGACAATATTGTTTGGCAATTCCCTGTGGCAGCAACGGCAACAGCAGTATAGTAGATATGGGCGTCCACTGTTGGTGTCATGCCCCTACTTGAGGAGTCCTCCTCAGAGGAGGAGCTAGAGGCCCCAGAAACCCAGGGTGCCCCAGAAGCCCAAGCCCCAGACCCAAGACCACCATCAGACCCTCAGGAGCCTTAGCCCTCAGGGGAGGTCGTTGCAGGACCATCCCTGCCAGGAGAAAGGGACTGTGCCTCTGAGGCAGAGACTGAGCAGCCCTCTGACCCCCGGGAGCGACGTCGCCTCAAGTGACAGGCGAGTAAGGCTCCTGTGCGCCTGCAGAAAAGGTCTCCTCAGGGAGAAAGGGTCTCCTCAGGAGTAGGGCTCTGAAAGGAGAGCTTTGATTGCTGCAGCTGAGCTCTGGGTGGGCCCCAACAGGCTTTGGGCTTAAAAGCCTGCACTTGGAATCAGCCGGTGTTGGAACAACTTTGGTCCATCCTGCCTTGAACCGGGCTTCCTGAATCTTGCCTTATACCCAGTTTACTGACCTTTTGGACTACTTACCAACTCTGCCTCTGGACTGTGTAATGTACTGACTGTTTCCCTGTGTTTTGACCTTTGCCTGTTATTGTGACCACTCCTGTTTTTGCCTGACCCTCTTGACTGATTGACTGCATGTGCTCTGACCTCGGCCTGGATCGATTGTCCCTCTCTATATACCTGATCTGCACATAGAGCACCCTACAGCCTAAGCAGGACAGTTGGCAGCCATTTTTTTCCCTACAGAATACCCCAACGCAACATCACTCTGGGGCTTTTGCAGGGAAAGTGGCAACAGCTGCTATTTGTCCTGGCTAGACGTGAGGCCCTGGGGAAGTGGTCTGTACCACAGCATTCACTATCAGCTCTGGGTTAAGGCAGGAGTCATGGCAGAACTTGTAGAGCACATTGCATGATGTGCTGACTGAAGCAATCCCCCATAGGGAGCTGTTGTCTCAGCAAAGAACTGCAGTCAACCAAGGCCTTGAGAAGGCTGTCTGAGCCTGGTCTTTCAGTGGCTCCATTTGGTTGCTGATGGCAGTTCTTAAAGGACCAGTGTCATTTTCTGGAGTCTCTTGCTTCTGTGTGGGTGGGGGACAGGACAAGCTGCAAATGATGATGGGAGAGCAAGATTCTCTGGCCTGTAGAAGAGGGTGCTGAGGACTTTCCCTGAAGTGGGATTATCTGTGACCTTTCTCAGTCCATATTCTCCTCACAGTAGTGCAGAGCCTCAGAAGCAGGGAACATGGTGCCATTTTTTGTTCATGGCAGCCTCTATGACCCTGCCTGCTTCCAAATGCTCCAGGATGCTGCTGCATTGAGATGTTCCTGCAGGAAAAATGGTACTGGTATCTTCTCCACCTCTGCTGCAGATAGGTACCCCTCCTCCCACAAAAGGACACAAATGGAATTCCCATTCTGTCCTCTGCACATTTGTTTCCGATGAACACAAATTGGATTGAATGAGCCCCATTTGATTTCACTTTCCTGCCATCCTGAAAGAAATGCACGCCCCTAGTTTCATGTATAACACTCTGTCCCCATGAGCCCTGCCTTCACTACAATACGGGGAAGAACTTGCTGATAGTACAAGTTGTTCAACAATAGAATAAATTTCCTTGAAGGTGGTGGACTCTCCATCACTAGTGCTTTTTAAGCAGAGTCTGGATGACCACCCATCAGGGATGCTTTAGCAGTCAATTCCCTGCATCGGCATATGGATGGACTATGAGATGAGCTAGGAGGTCTCTTCCAACTCTGTGATTCTATGATTCTATAATCCAGAAAAAAAGTTTTTCTACTTGATTCTGCTGATTCCATAAGGCTGGCCCTCTGCATTTGCAGGCTGAGCATGCCTCTAGTCATTTCCATCCTTTCACCTGCAGTGGTTCTCTGGACTAACCCTCTACCCCCCTCCTTCAAATGTCTGTTTCCCTTTCTCCATTAATAATCCCCTCCTGATTCAGAAATATAGTTCACAAAGTGTGTCGGTCTATTTCATTGATTTGACAAGCTCTTTTAGGCATAAAAAACACCTGGATTGAAATGTCTTAGAAATAAATCCATCCATCCATCCATCCATCCATCCATCCATCCATCAACCAACCAACCAAAGGAGTAAAGGAGGATAGTTGTTGGTCTGTCCATCTATTTGTCCATGGAACCATGGGCTCATCTACACCAAGCAGGATATTCCACTATGAAAGTGGTATATAAAAGGCAGGAGCCACACTACTGCTTTATAGCGGTACTGAAGTGCACTGACCACTGTTGGGGCCCACTGACACATACTGTACACCACTTTCATACCACTATATCCTGCTTGGTGTGGCTCCTGCCTTTTATATACTGCTTTCATAGTGGAATATCCTGCTTGGTGTAGATGAGCCCTATGACACCTGAAACTTGGCATACATACTAAGGGGACCCTTGAGGTACGCACTGCAAGGATAGTTTGTTTTTTTAAATACATTGATTTTCATTAATTTAGATGTTTCAATGTTGTTGAAGCCTACAGGAACATTTTCAGTCACTACAGGCAGATGTCCTTAGACAGTGCACAGCTTCGCAGTCAATACAGATTGAAACCAGGGGAGATTCATAGGTTGAGAGGCAGTGACATACCTAACCTCTCCCCCATCTCCTGCTGTGTGGTGGCAGCCTTCTCCCTTCAGGGGAATAGAGTGGACGGAGAGGGCTATAGGGGTGCACCATGGCAGGGATCTTGCCTAGGGGGGCCATCAGCCATGACTTCACTTGGATGGGGTGGTCACAATGTGTCCTACTCCAGCTGCTAAGTTTGTTTGTTGGCTTTGCTGTGTCAAACTACATGCTGTTCCAGCATGTGTGAAGTTGGGTCCATTCACTAATAAATAATACTAAAAAAGGAGAGAGATAAGGCTGAAGGTCTGGTCGGATGACTTTACAATATCTTCCCAAAGGCTCAGTGCTTAGCTCAGGATGTCTGATGACTCATCCGCAGTGCATGCTAATGCTATGGGGAGGCATCCCGGATTTTGTTCCAGCCCTCAAAATGGCGCACATGCTTCTTGAGGCCACAACCCCTGGTTGCGGATTGTGCTCATTTAGCGTTGGCACAGCTCTGGGACAGCTGGCAAGAACTTCGGCTTGAATGCCATCCCAGCGTGCTGGATGATATGGTTGACAGCAAGCTACAATTCAAAAGGAAAGAGGCGAAAATCATGTGTCGATGGAAGACGTGTCGGGATGGGGTGGATTCCTGTCTGCACAATGCCGGTGCCTAGCAGGAAACAGACACACAAGAGCCTCTCTTTGGCAAGTCAACGTGCTCTCCTCCTGCTTTCATGCAGTTATTTTGCAGATGACGGACTGGTCTATTGTTATTCTGCTATCAGGTGAAAAAGCTTCAGTCTTAATAACCATATAAAGACGCCTGGGAGTTGGCTAGCTTATTGGAATCAACAGAATGCTTCCGCATGACCTAGAAAGTTAAAATTTGGCACATCATCAACCAAATCTGGCTATGGGACATTTGCTGATTGGTTCCATGTAAAGAGGGCTCAAGGTGTGGTTGACGTACATGAATTTCAACCAGAAAGCTTAAAATTGGTACATACAGATTTCCATGACATTCTGATAAGCAGGGTTCAATCCCGGGGCATTTTTTGGACCTAACCATTAAAACTCAGGATGGGTCCCGGGTTTGGCAACTGGTTGGCCACTGTGTGAGTAGAGTGCTGGACTGATCCAGCATGGCTCTTCTTATGATCTTATAGACAAGAAACTTGCCTTATTGATAGCAGCACCAGGGATGGAGGAATCAGTCAATTTCACGTTCTCCTTCCTTGATTTTTTTTTTTAAAAAAAATCTCAAGTACTTTCCATCCCGAATAAGTAACATATAAATTTTGTTAAATTTTGATCAAAACTAAACCGGAACCAAATTCTTAGCCATCTGCAGAAGCCAAATGCAATAGATACAGCTAATCCCAACATGGAGAGTGCCATGTTTCACCTGCCAGTCATCGAGCTGTTAAAGATGAGAAAAAACAGGGTAGCAAAATGACTGAGTGTGCAGGGATTCAAATCCAGATGTTTACGAGCTCATCGCTCAACACCTTAGGCCAAGATGGATGTATCTGTCAGTTTTAGTTTCCTCCACATTTGACTTTTTGTCCCAAATATGAACATATTTACAAATTTTGGTATTTTTTTAAAAAAATCAGAAACCTACTGAAAGGAAATTTTCACCCACCCCTAAGCGACAGTCGAACCAGCAATCCTAGATATGGCTGGTCTGTCAGCCAAGAATGTTTATCTGTGGGCTAAAGTGGACGTGACTTTAATTGCACAAGTGCATTTAACATGCATGTGTTTAAGCAATGTTAATAGCAGTTATGGGAAGAACCCTGAGCTGTGTCAAGACTGCAAAGGGCGGAGAGCGAATGTTTTCCCTTCTCTCTCTCATCATCCCAGCAAATCTTGCCAGTCCATAAATGTACATCAAGATGGAGGCCTGTATGGGTGCCATGTGTAGTTTTGACCCTCTGTTTGCCAAATGCAAGCTTTATTTACTACTAGGTGATACGTTATTATTGTATTAGATCACAAGCTGAATATGAGCCAACAGTGTGATGTGGCTGCAAAAAAAGCAAATGCTATTTTGGGCTGCATTAATAGAAGTATAGCTTCCAAATTGTGCAAAGCACTGGTTCTCCTCTATTCAGCCCTGGTTAGGCCTCATCTTGAGTATTGCATCCAGTTCTGGGCACCACACTTCAAGAAGGATGCAGACAAGCTGGAGGGGGCTCAGAGGAGGGCAACCAGGATGATCAGGGGTCTGGAAACAAAGCCCTATGAAGAGAGACTGAAAGAACTGGGCATGTTTAGCCTGGAGAAGAGGAGATTGAGAAGAGAGATGATAGCACTCTTCAAATACTTGCAAGGTTGTCACAAAGAGGAGGGCCAGGATCTCTTCTCGATCATCCCAGGGTGCAGGACATAGAATAAAGGGCTCAAGTTACAGGAAGCCTGATTCTGGATGGACATCAGGAAAAACTTCCTGACTGTTAGAGCAGTCTGACAATGGAACCCATGACCTAGGGAGGTTGTGGGCTCTCCCACACTAGAGGCATTCAAGAGGCAGCTGGACAACCGTCTGTCAGGGATGCTTAAGGATGGATTCCTGCATTGAGCAGGGGTTGGACTTGATGGCCTTATAGGCCCCTTCCAACTCTACTATTCTATGATTCTATTATTTATAAATGCAATAAAATAACTAACTAAATAAATAAATAAATTTATTTAATGCAATAAAATAAATAAATAAATAAATAAATAAATTTATTTAAATAAATAAATAACTTATGCAGACAACAGGTTCTGCCCCAAGGACCTTACAACCTAAGATTCAACACAGAGGAGCATGATTTGCAAGCCAAACCAAAATTTTTATACATCTCTAGCTGGGCCTGATGGAAGACTAAGACATCTGGACACTAGATTGGGGAAAGTGGTTCTAACCACTAAGCAACACTACACGCATGCTCCTATTTTTGTTTGACAGATATGGCGGGGTACAGAGGGGAGGCATTTATATTGTCAATCCAACACCTCCCCCCCTCCCAAACCGGCTATCTGCAGCTCAAAATGGTACAGTTTTGCTACTTGATATTGTTGTTCATCTCTGTCCCTTAATGGGGGGAGCGGCCTGCATCTGTGTCCAAATGAACAGCTAGTTCTCATTGCCAGAAAATGGCAGGAGGACAATTCATCACTGCTCAGTCACTGGCTAAACACAGCGGCTTTAATCTTCAAGCTTCTCATGTGGAATTTGGCAACCCAGAAGACTTCAAAGGACTCCACATCAAAGCCAGGATTCTGAAAGGAGTTGAGGCAAGCCAAGGCACCCAGCAAATTCACATTGCACCAATTGGTCCGAAAGCCAGGGTCAGCTGGACCCACTAGGAAGTACAGGCAGATGTCTGGGGCAGCGGAATGCATTTGATTGATGGTCACTTGCAACAACAACAAAAATCCTAAAACAATACACTGCAGTAAGGCTGGCCCTAGGATAAATAGCACCCTTCAATGCTCCCTGCAAGAATTCATAGCACACACACACACACACCCAGAGTTTATAATATCTGTAGTGCTTGGCAATGCTGCCTCAAAGTAAAGCCATGTTCTGTTTTTATCTAGATCGAATGCCATCAAACTGGAAACAACCTAATTGGAGTTCTGTCCCCTCAGACAGAAGGGAAGGTGCTGCACTCATGTCCTGCTTGTTGTTTCCCATGGGGAGCTGGTTGGCCCCTGTGCGAACAGAGTGCTGGACTAGATGGACCCTTGGTCTGATCCAGATGGTCTCGTCTTGTGTTCCTAACTTCTCATCAGTGGCTCCTCTCATTGCAACCATTCTCCATTGCATCATAAGTGAATATAGTGAGTGTGATGATGAGTCATTGGGAAATTCATATCTGCCCCCCCCACCTTGTTGCCCCATTGTTTGATATATTGAGGCAATTATATTTTGCAGCTCAAGGAAGTTCCTCATCATGGTCTCCCCCCCCCCCACCTTCTGTATGGAATGAAGGTAAGGGGTCGCATCTGGGAGAACTATGAGGGTGTAGGATACATCTCTCACCACCAGCCCCAGACTTCTGTGAGAGAGCCAGGGACTTGTCCCCCACTTTAAGTAATTCCCCACAATGCAGTTGTGTGCCTCTTCAATTTGTTCCCACTTTGTTTCTGAGCCTAATTCAAAGTGTTCACATTATTATTATTATTATTATTATTATTATTATTATTATTATTTATATAGCACCATCAATGTACACCTGTAAGGCCCTAAACCAGCCTTCTCTAAATGTGTTGGACTCTAAATCTGTTGGACTACAACTCCCACCATCGCCAGCAGCATGCCCCTTAGTCAAGCTATCTGGGGCCTTAGCTAGACCTAAGGTTTATCCCAGGATCATCCCTGCCTGCTCCAGGAATATCCTGTGTGTCATTTACATGAACAGGGATGACCCCGGGATGATCCCGGGATAAACCTTTGGTCTAGCTAAGGCCTGGGAGTCGTGGTCCAAAAGCTCTGGAGGGCACAGTCTTATAGGTAACCATTGGAGGCCTCGCACCATGTTCCCCTGCTATCTGAAATGTGGCAGCCAAAGAGTACAGGGCCTTTTCCATGGTGACACCTAAGCCCTGGAACTCCCTTCCACAGGATTTCTCTGGATCTTTCATTCATTAACTTTTTGGGTGCTCAAGGAAAATGTAAGAACATAAGAGCCATGCTGGATCACACCAAGGGTCCATCTAGTCCAACATTCTGTTTGCACAGAGGCCAACTAGCTGCAGGTGGGAAATCCACAAACGCAGCATGAGTGCAACAGCACCCTCCCTTCTGTCTGAGGGGACAGGATATCCCCACCACCACCACCACCACCACTTTTGCTTTGCACATACCATTTCACTTAGCCGCAGTGAATCCGCTCTGGGTTTCATTCAGAACCAGTCAGAACTCTAAAGGAGCTATTCATGGCAGACCCTTGCTTTGCACCTTGGAAAGCTCCTTTAGAGTTCTGACTGAAACCCGGAGCAGATTCACTGCCCCACTGACATCAGAGCCACCAGCCTCCACTGCTTAGGGGAAGCAAAATAATTTGAGCTTGTCCTGCTAAAAGCCTGTTCTAAGAGCCATGGAACTTGTCAAGGCTCCACACCCCTGCGCTGCATTCTTCATGTCCAGCTAGGAGACTAAACAATTCTCCGCTTGTCTCATCGGAAGAGCTTGCCTCATGGAGAGGCTATGCACACCTGTCTGCGTTGAGGGCTTGGTGGGCTGTGGAATGGACGAAATGGACAAAAAAACCTCCCCTGCATGCCGGGGAGGGCTGGATAGGGAGAAAGGGAAGCAGGGAATCTTCAGGCTGTAGTACAGAGCTGAGGCACACAGTTGCTCCCAAAAATCCCCCTGTGCATACAGATTTTGAATACACCCCAATCATCTCAAAAGATTCCAATACTCCCCAATAGTTTATATCTCTTGTAAGTCTTTGAATTCACTATTTGATTGTATTTCATAGCTGATATGCAACAGTATTTGTGATCTGATCATTTAGCAGGGCTGAGCTGACCATGTTCAGGTTTTTTTGGTAAATGTTTTAGCCACTATAAAAAAATAATGCTTTCCTTTGTTTGTTACTTTATTTTCCTTTGTACACGCATTCACCTGCTCATTCATTTGACCTTCTCTTGCTCTAAGTCTCAATTGACTTTGATTGCCTTCCGTGATGTTAGCACACAGTGAAATTCGATTGGTTATGTGGCATTATAACTGTTTATGTGGCATTGTGACATCATCCCATTCATCATGTGATCTCTGATTGGTTGGGATCATCAATCTGATTGATCCAGGAAGCATTCCCTTCCCTTTCCATTTCAGTGCCAGCCTAAGATGTTTTGCTAGCTGAAATGGAGCTCAAATGCTGCCCCTCCACACAAGGGCCAACATTATTTTTTTAACCCCCCCCCTCTCTCATGGTGCCTAAACATATCTTTGTGTTGCTGCATGGCTCAGTTGCCTTAATTTTCCCTCAGTAGAGTGATCCCATAGCAAGGTGTGATTGGCCATGTAGCATCTATCAATGATGTGATCCCTGGTTGGCTGGGATTATCCATGTGACTCATTCAGGAAGGAGCAAGAAATAGTGTCCAGGGAGCACAATGGCAGGGGTTTATGGGAGTAGAAGTCCAAAAGATCTATCTTGTGCCTACTCCACCTTAGAAGCATTGGGTAGTCACAGTATCCTACTTAAGATGAAGCTCTAACTCTTCTGCTCCATGCTGATTTAATCAGGTGCAGGGGTGGGTGAAGGAAGAAGTGGTGGGAAGAGCTTATGTTGCTGCCTGGGTAGAGCCTCCCACCTGTCTGCACCACAGATGGACAGAAGGACACAGCAGGGAAAGGAAGGTCAGTACGTTTGACCTTCTCCTGTGATTAAAATGCTGGATGGCTGAAGTCAGAGGAGGCCACTCAAGTGAGCTGCCTTTCTCTGTACTTCATTCTTCCAAGATGGAAATTGTGGAAATTGTTTCCACCATTATGGAAACAAATGGGCCATCTCTCTCTCTCTCTCTCTCTCTCTCTCTCTCTCTCTCTCTCTCTCTCTCTCTCTCTCTCTCTCTGGGGGTGGTAAGGACTGGTTTATTTACATTACCTATTGGTTCCAAATAGGAAGGCAAGAGAATGGGTAGCAGCCACCATGGTAAGGCAGTAGTGGCAATGAAGTTGGGTCCAGGGAAGTGTGTGTGTATGTGTGTGTGTGTGTTTCACTGAAAGCATCTTGCTCACCCCCAAACTGAAATCAGTAATGAGAACATCATTATACCATGTAGCATCCCCTTCCAACAGACACACCTCATGCAGCCTGAAGTGGTCCCATCCCAGAAAAGCTCTTCCGCAAGCCTCTGATTATTATATCAACTGGCCCTTTGAGAGAAAGAGGAAGACAGGTATTATTGTAGAACAGTCTGCATTCGACCAGGGTAAGAGGCAGGAGAGCTACGAGCGAGAGGCAAAGTTCAAGTGAGTTAATAAGCGATGCGTGCTGCTTACCCCAATCTTGTCCAGGACCATCTGTGCTCACCCTTCGCTCCTAATCTATTTCTTGAATGTGTTTCCACTTCACGCCCACTGTCGTGTCTCTTGGCTCAGGTAAAAAGGATGCTTCAAAGGGGCAGCCAGAGTTAGATGGGCCCCTCATTTCATCAGAATAGGGTTTGGAGCACCACTTTGCTGTTTAAGGCATTTTCATTTTCAGCACAAGCAGGAGAGCGAGTTTAATGAGAAAGAAATAGCCAAGTATTTTGAATTGCGGTGCCTTCTGTCTGGTGTCCCCGAAGGAATATTTCTGGCCTCATTATAGAAAAACTTCCAATTATACGTTCAAACCCCCAAGGCTGTGTTGGTGTTGAGCTATATGGCCACATCTCTTCTGCATGGCCACATCTCAAGCGGAGAAACACAGTTTTGAATGTTTCTTTGAAACGATCCATCATTATTAGGGATGTGCTCCGCTCCGATTAGGAGCGTAGAAGCAGTAGCGGATTGGCCTGCTCCGCCTTACCCAGAGGCGGAGTAGGAGCGGACCGCGGACCCCCTAGAAGCAAGGCGAAGAGAAGCGACCATTTTTCGGAGCTCCGAGTTCAGGCGGAGCGCTCCGGTCGCCATCTTGAAAACATTTCGCCATAGGATTGCATTGCGGCAAATAATCGCGCATAACTACGTTGTTTTTGAAGCTATCGTTCTGGAAATTCTTGTGCACAGAGAGTCGTGGATGGGGGTCATTTTGAGACCACTCTCACCTCTCTGCGTGCTGTGGTTCACGTGCAATATTTTTTTAAAAATCGGGGCAACCGCGGGGCTCAAACTGCGTTTCGGCTTTTCGCCCATAGGATTGCATTGAGGGAAAGAATCGGGGATAACTGGGGGGGGGTTTAAGCTATCGTTCTGAAAATTCTTGTGCACAGAGAGTCGTGGATGGGGGTCATTTTGAGACCACTCTCAACTTTCTGCGTGCTGTGGTTCACGTGCAATATTTTTTTAAAAATCGGGGCAACCGCAGGGCTCAAACGGCGTTTCGGCTTTTCGCCCATAGGATTGCATTGAGGGAAAGAATCGGGGATAACTGGGGGGGGGTTTAAGCTATCGTTCTGAAAATTCTTGTGCACAGAGAGTCGTGGATGGGGGTCATTTTGAGACCACTCTCAACTTTCTGCGTGCTGTGGTTCACGTGCAATATTTTTTTAAAAATCGGGGTTTGGGTTTTTTTTTTTTATTATTATTATTTTTTTGGAAGCGATGACAGGCACATTCAACTCCCAATCCTGATGAGAATTCATCTCCTCAGAAAGCATCCTCCTCCAATCCCAGCGTTGGAGGGGGGACTAAGGCAGACCCACCCTGAGAACTTTCTGTTTTGTGTCTCTTTGTGGGTTGGCGTTCGTGGAGGGAACACTTACTTAGCTAGTGCTCCTGCTTTGGAGATAGATTAATTTAATATAGGTTTAGTTTGGCGCGTGTGTGTGTTTGTTTGCTTCTTTCTGACTTGTAGCTTAGTTTGCCCTGTGTTTTCCCCTTACTTTGATTTAATATAAACTTTATTTTTGAATTTTGGAGTGTGTGGTTGGGTTGGTTGCCCCCCCCCTTCCCTGTATTAAAGCCTGACTGTTCTGCTTTTGTGAAAGCTTTCTTTTGAAAGCATACACACACTTTTTGTCCCATTTCCCTACATTTATATTCTTAAACATATTTTATTATATTCTTTCACATAGTCCATTAGTATATATTCTCATACATATTATATTAGTATTCATATTTTGTTCTTCTTATAGTAGTGGTTGGTTCTTTTTCCCCCTCCCCTCTCTTAAATCCTGATTGTGTTTCCTTCTATCTTCTATATACCAAATATACCAAAAAAATTGGATTCTCTTTTTCTTCTCTGTGTAACTTCGACGGAGTGGGCTGCTTTTGTCAAGTTCAACAGGCAGCCACAGATTGAGCATTTTGGGGAAAGCATACGCACACCATTTCCCTATTCTTAAACATATTATTATTATATTCTTTGACATAGTCTTAGTAGTCTATTAGTATACATTCTCATACATATTAGTAGTAGTATTCATATTTTGTTCTTCTTATAGTAGTGGTTGTCCCATTTCTTGTCCCATTTCCCTACATTTATTAGTAATATTCTAAAACATATTATTATATTCTTGTAGATATTCTTAGTAGTATATTCTCATACATATTAGTAGTAGTATATTTTATTGTTCTTGTCCCATTTCCCTACATTTAAACATATTATATTCTTCTTATACATATTCTTAGTAGTACCTTATACATAGTATTAGTAGTATTAATATTTTGTTAGTCATCATGAAAAGAGAAAGCAGGCGTGCTGAAAGCAGCAAGGCTCAGTCTGCCAGCAGGGCTTCCTCTCCTCCTGTGAAACTCAAACGGGCAACTCCTTGGCTGACTGCTCCAAAACAGAAGCAGGACAAGCAGCAGGCAGAGCCACTCTCTTCTGCAACTTGTGCCCGGCGTTCTCTTTTTGAGGGTGGGAATGGGAAAAGTGCCCGTTTGCAAGAGGCACGTGGCAGCAGTGCCATTAGAGGAGGAGGAGTATCCCCAACTCCTTCATTCTCCTTTCAGCCCACGAGCCCGCTGATGGACCTAGACGAGGTCCTCAGCACAGTGGAGGGGGGGGAGGAGGAGGAGGCGGTGGGCCTCCAGGATGTGGGGGCTGAGGAGGAGCAGCAGCAGGCCGAGGCTCTCTCCCCAGTCTCATCCCACACCCCTGTTTCTGTGGCAACACCAGAGAGCTCAGGCGGGCAATTGGTGGTGTCACCACAGAAACGAAAGACAAGCATCGTGTGGGACCACTTTGAGTTGGGAGCGGATCCCCGCTTTGCTGTCTGTCGCCACTGCAAACTCAGCCTAAGCAGGGGTTCATCGACAGGGCATTATGGAACCAGCAGCATGAAGATGCATCTTCATAGGCAGCACCAGGCGATCTTGCTGGGGAAAGAGGCGGGCAAGGCGACTGGTTCCAGGGGAAAGCCGAAGGCTGCTGCTGGCACTGCCACTCTAAGCTCTCCATCTCCCATCCCCACAAGGGTTAGGCAGGCAACCCTGCAGGACATGGGGTGGGGGAAGTATTGACCCACAAGATGGCGTTTTCCAATGCCCACCCAGGGTGCTACTGTGTTGGGGCATCTGCCGGGACTGACTCCTCCCCAATACTAGATCTATGACATGTCACTCTGCCTGCCCCTCTGCTAGCCTGTCCTCCTCGGTGACCGACTCGCTGGGATGGTTTGCGTTTGCAATGCGTGACTAACTGCAATGCTGGCTTAGAAACCAGCCATCACTTCCTTGTGCCCCCAGAAATGCCCGCAGCCTGCCTGCCTGCCTGCCCGCCTCCCCCGGGGTGCTGCTGTGGTGGGGCATCTGCCAGGACTGACTCCTCGCCTACTCTGCCTGCCTCTCTGCCCGCCTGGTGCCTGGTTTGCTCCCAATCGTCCTCCTCTGTGCCCCTCAAGGCGTAACTGCTGGCTTAGAAAGAAACAACCAGCCATCTTTGCCTCACTTTGCGCCCACTTATGGGTTGGTTTGCTATGCGTTAGTGCTCAAGCCATCCTTGCGGCACTACAATGCATGCTGCCTGCCTGCTTTCCATTGATGGTGCTATATAAATAAATAATAATAATAATAATAATTCTCCCCTTCCCGCCTTGCAGCGATGGTGTATGTGTCTTGCTTTGACTAAGGGGAGAAGTCCTTCCTGCGCTCACTTAGACTTTATCAAATTCAATAATCCCTTTTTCAAATGTGCCAGAAGATTTAGGGTTATCTCGTGGCATGTTGGGATTGCCTTGGAACTGGCCCCATTGAGCTGTCTGCAATTGCAACTTTAAATCCCTGACATACTGGAGTGTTCAAATTTCAAAAGTTCCCCTAACATCAGGGGATGATGGGATTGCCTTGAAACTTGGTGTCCATGGGGACACATGGGTAAGCTGTCATGGGACCAAAGGATAGGTTTCTAACGTGCAAATTGACGTAGTTGTAGAATGGGACTTGATTTGGGGTGAGTTAAAAAGTTTAAGCCGCGCCAAAAATCAGGGGATGATGGGATTTGCTTGCAACTTGGCGTGCATGTGGACACATGGATAAGCTCTCCTGGTGCCGAGTTTGAGGTTTCTAACATGCAAATTGACGGAGCTATCCCAAGGGGTGTGAATGGGGTGCCCGATTTTCATAAATTCCCCAAAAATCAGGGGATGATGGGATTGCCTTGAAACTTGGCGTGCATGTGGACACGTGGATAAGCTATCATGGTGCTGAGTTTGAGGTTTCTAACGTGCAAATTGACGTAGTTGTAGAATGGGACAATTTGGGGTGAGTTAAGCCATGCCAAAAATCAGGGGATGATGGGATTTGCTTGCAACTTGGCGTGCATGTGGACACATGGATAAGCTCTCCTGGTGCCGAGTTTGAGGTTTCTAACATGCAAATTGACGGAGCTATCCCAAGGGGTGTGAATGGGGTGCCCGATTTTCATAAATTCCCCAAAAATCAGGGGATGATGGGATTGCCTTGAAACTTGGCGTGCATGTGGACACGTGGATAAGCTATCATGGTGCTGAGTTTGAGGTTTCTAACGTGCAAATTGACGGAGCTATCTAAAGGGGTGTGAATTAGGGTTATGGGAGGTGCGTTAGAGGGTAGAGCCGCGCCAAAAATCAGGGGATGATGGGATTTGCTTGCAACTTGGCGTGCATGTGGACACATGGATAAGCTGCCCTGGTGCCGAGTTTGAGGTTTGTAACATGCAAATTGACGGAGCTATCCCAAGGGGTGTGAATGGGGTGCCCGATTTTCAAAAATTCGCCAAAAATCAGGGGATGATGGGATTGCCTTGAAACTTGGCGTGTGTGTGTATACGCCCATGAGGTGTCATGGTGCCAAACGTGAGGTTTCTAACTTCAACGGAAAAAAAGTTGTTTACTTTTTTAGCTTTCAATGCAAGCCTATGGGGGGGCAAAAACGGAGCTCCGGATCCGATCCGGAGCTCCGGGCGGAGCGGAGCGGAAGTGGGCGGAGCGGGGGCGGGGCGGAGCGACCCGCTCCGAAAAATGGCGGATCTGCAAGTGAAGCGGAGCGGGGGGTCCGTGCACACCCCTAATCATTATTCCCAGTTTAAAGCCCTGGTCAGCTTACTGTTGTCCATGGTTTCTGGACTGTTGGCCATAGAAACATGGATTTCGAGAGTTGGAAAGGACTTTGGAGGCCACCTAGTTCATGCCAGGGATGTCGGAGAAATATGCAACGGATTCAAATGGGTTCAGGTTTCTGATGAATCTGACCTGTGGATTTCTGAGTTTGGGTTCCCAGACTTGCACTCAGTTTTTTAAAAACTTTCTTCATGGGGGAGAGGATTTGTGTGGATTCACATTCATTAACCTTAGCACTAATGCAAATTAGTGCAAGTAGAAGAAAAGTCTGGTTAAAAAAAAATTCCAATTCCATCAGTGAGTGGAGAATGGAATGAAAGGCACCTGACAATCCATGAAACCCAGACGGAATGGACTTAGCAAAATCGGTACATCCCTCAGGCATGTTCCTGTTCAAAGCAGGATCTGATAGGCAGGATGTAAGTACAGCATCCTTGATGGATGCCTGCCCAGCCTCTGCCCAGGACTCCCATCAATGGAGAACTCACCACCTTCTCCGTGGCAGAGAGTTCTAACGTCCAACAGCTGACCTACCAAGAAATGTCTCTTGCTGTTTAGCTGAAATCCTCTTCCCTGCCCTTCATTCTAGTTACGTGCAATGGAGCAACATAGGACAACCCTGTTCCAGCTTCCGCATGAGAGCCTTTTGGATGTTTCACGACCACTCTCAGAAGACTGGATGCTAGTGCATCATTTCTCATTCTGTATGGCTGCGAGAGCTGGACCATAAGGAAGGCTGAGCGAAGGAAGATAGATGCTTTTGAACTGTGGTGTTGGAGGAAAATCCTGAGAGTGCCTTGGACTGCAAGAAGATCAAACCAGTCCATCCTCCAGGAAATAAAGCCAGACTGATCACTTGAGGGAATGGTATTAAAGGCAAAACTGAAGTACTTTGGCCACCTAATGAGAAGACAGGATACCCTGGAGAAGAGGCTGATGCTAGGGAAAGTGGAAGGCAAAAGGAAGAGGGGCCGACCAAGGGCAAGATGGAGGGATGATATTCTGGAGGTGACAGACTTGACCTTGGGGGAGCTGGGGGTGGCGATGGCTGACAGAAAGCTCTGGTGTGGGCTGGTCCATGAAGTCACGAAGAGTCGGAAACGACTGAACGAATAAACAACAAAGCAATTGGGTTTATTTCCATGACATCTTGCATTGACACCATTTCTTTTGCCAGTTCGTGCTAATGTTGCAGGAGCAGTTTGTTCTCTTCGGGCATACGCTGATCAGGCACTGAGCATATGTGATTATTTTTTTCACTGGGAATCAAAAACTCTTCTTCATGGGGAGGGGCCATAGATTTGTGGTGCGGCACATGCTTTGTGTGCATCAGGTCCCACATTCAGTCCTCAGTGTTTTCCTTTAAGGGCTCTTAGGTAGCAAAATGAGGAGGCAAAGGTTATCAATGGCTACTAGCCCTGATGGTTGTGTGCCATCTCCAGTATTCGAGGTAGTAAGCCTGTGTGCACCAGTTGCTGGGGAACATGGGTGGGAGGGTGCTGTTGCACCATGTCCTGCTTGTTCATCCCTGGCCGATGGCTGGTTGTCCACTGTGTGAACAGAGTGCTGGACGAGATGGACCCTTGGTCTGATCCAGCAGGGCACTTCGTATGTTCTTATGTTCTTTATTTTTAAACTAGATATGGACTGGTCATAGTTGGGTTGGACTATGGGGGTTGGACTCGATGGCCTTGTAGGCCCCTTCCAACTCTGCTATTCTATGATTCTATGATAGTGGCACTGCTAGGGTAGGACAACTGGGCCCAGAACTGGGCCCCCAATAATCTCCTGAAGGTGGCAGCAGCTCCTGTTCCTCCTAGTCTGGCCCTGCTGGCAAAAGGAAACAGTGTGGCAGCTGGCCAGGCAAGGCTACAGGTGTCACTGTGCACCATCTTAAAAGAACAGGTTTCCCCTTATGTTTTGAGTAGCAGCAATCTGGACCAATCAGATGTTGCCTTTGGGGGAAGACACGACCGTGCATGGAACTTACCAGATTTTCCTGGAGCCCTGAGGCATCCGCCAGATTTCTCAGGGCGTCTTATGTGCGTACTTTACGGCATTTGCAGTCGTAGAGCATTTACTTCTATGTAAATTGCAGCTGTAAAGCGCTTACTTCTATGTAAACTGTGTCTGTAAAACACGTTATAGCTGCAATTTATGTTGAAATAAGTGCTTTATGGACACAATTTATATTGAAGCCAGTGCTTTACGGTGGTAAATGCTGTAAAATACACAAATTACGGCAGTGATTTTCCCACGATAGGCTAACGGCAGCTTCCTTTAGCATATCTTACCTTTCTTAAAGCTGGAAGACCACCTTGCATGAAATACACAGAGAGCACAGCCGGGCCGGGGGGTTGGGGGTTGGTCCACTGTGGACTCCGCAGGTTGGATTCTTGGAAATCTGATTTCACTGAGTCTGCAATGGATTTGTCCAGCATCCCTAAATAGATGGCCTAACAAATAGAGGATGATTTCAAACAGTGTGTCATCTGTAATTTGCTGGTTCCGATGCAGTAAACGAGATAAGCAATGAGATTGAACAATCCTTCACCATCGGATGGTAGGTCCTCAATCTAGTTCACAGAGTGAGACCTGCTGATCATAGGTATGCATGCAAAGCGCCAGAGCACGCACCATTGCTCTCAACTCACAGTGAAGTGACGGGTCATGTAAGGTTGCTGACAAGAGGAAAAGTTGTATCTGGACATCATAACTAGATAGTGTATGACTCTGGGGCCCAAAGCAGATGAATATGTTCTGAAAACTCCCCTTGGGGCTAACTGAACTAACATAGAATTGGAACACGGGTGCATAAAGAAAAAGCCCCATGTCCATTACTGCACTTTAAAGATTCTGCACTTTCCAATGTCAGAGCCATCAAAGAAGGGCCCTTCCAGGAATTTTTAACTGTCAGAAGCAGTGCTGGGAGGAAAAATATCGACACTGGAGTTGGCTTCTCAGTACATACAGCATGAGATACAAAATCCTGCACTTTATTTTCCTAGTTATGTGTCTCAATACCAAGCCTGGTCATCCTCAATGACCGGGAAGTGGTATAAGTCCTCCAAAGGAGGTTCTGCCCAATGGTCTGACACAGCATAAGACAGCTTCACATAAGAACATAAGAAGAGCCCTTCTGGATCGGACCGAGGGTCCCTCTGGTCCAGCACTCTGTTCACACAGTGGCCAATCAGCTGTCGACCAGGATCCAACAAAGCAGGACACGGTACAACAGCAACCTCCCACCCAACTGGTGCACACAGGCTTACTGCCTTGGATACTGGAGGTAGCACATAAACATCAGGGCTTAGTAGCCATTGATAGCCTTCTCCTCCATCACATCCTTATTAAAACCAGATGGAGTTAATGTCTGATTTTCAAAAACATTGCTTTGTAAGGGAAACCATTTCTGTTGAAGTTCTTGTGAACGTGTGTTGTGGTGGGCATCTCGGATGCTTTCGTAATGCCTTTAGAAGTCTCCGACATCACACTGACCAAGACTGCTTTTCAAATGCAATGCATCATTAGGGTGACCATATGGAAAGGAGGACAGGGCTCCTGCAGCTTTAACTGTTGTGATGAAGAGGGAATTTCACCAGGGGCTGCCTGCATAACAATGACACCTGCTGAAATTCCCTTTTCAATACAATGGTTAAAGATACAGGAGCCCTGTCCTCCTTTCCATATGGTCACCCTATGTGAACTGATCACTTGTGCTGGGATTTTGCAAGCATGCCTAGGGTGATCATATGAAAAGGAGGACAGGGCTCCTGTATCTTTAACAGTTGCATAGAAAAGGAAATTTCAGCAGATGTCCATATTACATATGGAGAACCTGGTGAAATTCCCTCTTCATCACAACAGTTAAAGTTGCAGGAGCTATACTAGGGTGACCAGATTTAAAAGAGGGCAGGGCACCTGCAGCTTTAACTACTGTGATGAGGAAATTTCACCAGGTTCCCCATATATACAAATGACTCCTGCTGAAATTTCCTTTTCAATACAACTGTTAAAGATACAGGAGCCCTGTCCTCCTTTTTATATGGTCACCCTATGCATCATCTATGTAAGATCATTTAAAGAGATTCACACTCTTTGGATTATTGAATCAAAGCCGTGCTAATAAAGAGCTGGCTTTGGGCCTGACCTACACAAGTAGATTCTGGTTGTGAAAAAGTCCCCAAATTACATTTTAAAAACCTGCTTAACAGCATCTGAAAGAGCTGGGCTGACAGCAGAGTAACAGCCCTTGACAAAAGAGAGTTCTGTGTAAAGGTACAAAAAACACATTAACTTAAAAAAAAAGAAGAGGAGAAATGAAAGATGAGAACAAATTTAAAAGTGAAGTATCTTATAAGCAACCTATTATGAAAGAAAAGGTTGCCCCCTGGAGAAAATTAAGTTTCTCATTCTTGAAAGAACATGAAAAACATTCAAGGAGAAAAAGCTGCTTGCAAAAATATCAGGTGCTTTGATTTCTTTTAGATTTCCTTGATTTTCTCAATATCCCAGTTTGATGAGAGTCCCTTTAAGGTTGCATAATAATGTGTTTCATGACAAGTTCCACATAATAAAATAATTGTACAATGAGAAGCGCATTAGTAACAGGGGAGGAGGGAAAAAGCATAAAGCAATTTGGGGGTGTCAGGAGGAGCTTGTGCAAAAGCAATGATTTGTGTGTGTGTGTGTGTGTGTGTTTTTAAACCACACATTCCAAAGTGAGAAGAATGTAGAAAAGCAATTAAGTTTACAAAAAGGAACCCAGCAACTATGAGGCTACCGAGCGTAATTTTTGCAGTTATCTGTGGTGGAACAAAGCGTGTGGCAATGAGATTACATTCAATAGCAAGTAGCTTTTGAAGTGTTGAGAATGGGATCAATCATCCCATCCCACAACTGGTTGTGTAAAGGTTCTAACCGGTCCCTAGAAATGTCTATTCAGCCCCCCTCCAAGCAACGTAAGGGGGTCCCCTTACTTTGCACCTCAAATGCTTTCAAATTAACAGTCTACTAGCATTCAAGAAAGCTATAAAGACTGATCTCTTCCGGCAGGCCTATCTAGTGGAATTTTAAGAAGTTTTAGAATGTTTTTAGGATGTTTTTTAGGATGGTTTTTAACAATGTATATTATGTTTAATTCAGTTTTATGTATTTTATTGTTTATTGTTTCCGCCTCGATCAGAATGGAGAGACGGGTAAGAAATAAATTTATTATTATTATTATTATTATTATTATTATTATTATTATTATTATTATTATTTATTATTATTATTATTAATTTCTAAACCAAGATAGAGGCAAAGAGCTCATGAAGCCCACCAGTGAAGGCTGGTGGCTCCAATTTCAGCGGGGCAGTAGATCTGCTCCAGGTTTCAGTCAGAACCAATCAGATCGCTAAAGGAGCTATCCACCACACCTCTAATGTAACACTCTCTTCCAGTTTTTACTATTGCAAAGATTTTTTTTTTGAGGGGGGGATTTGAGGGGCTGTAAAAGTTATGCCCATATTGGAAAACTTCAAATAGCACAGGTAAATTCTCAGGTGTGATGACCTTCCCAGCTTTGTAAAAATTGCTTGCAGAAATACATGGCATGCGCACAGCGTAGTATAAGTAAATCCCTTTATGTCCATGTGATGATGATTCAAATTGAGGATCTGTGCAGTGTCCTACGTTGACATTTGGTAATGTCCGACGTGACCCTGTGTATATCAAGACTGAGGGTCGGAGAAAAAGAACTTGTCAATCCTACGTCCTGGGCTGGAAGAGCCTCTTGGATGCACAATGTACAGTTTGAGGGTCACACGATCCTCTTCAGCTGTGGACACTTTTCCTGGAGGATTAAAGTGGTTACTTAATATGTCTGTATTGAAGCCTCTTGAGCCTCCTTTCACCACCTTTAAATAGTCTCCATTGCATTTATCTGGCCTACTTTTGCTGAGGCCTAAATAGATTTGCTGGTAGGATCTTGAATGTAGAGGACAGGAGGGTTGCTTTTCCCCATTTGCATATGCTAATCCAGCCATCCTCAATATCATGCTGTCCAGATGTTTTGGACCACAACTCTCAGCATTCCTAGCTTGGGCTGATGGGAGCAGAAGTCCAAATGTCTGAAAGGCAACCAGGTTGTGGGAGTCTGTTCAAATCCACTGAGAAAGACGTATGCTACAGTGAATGCCTGAAATGTGATGGATGTCATTGATCACATCTGGACATACAATTGATCCCAGATAAATCCCAGAGATATTCCCTGCTTTTCCCTCAGTCCAACCTCGGTTGAAAGTTCTCCGCTCTTTCGAGATCTCGTGAAAATACAGATTGTGGTACATGACCATCAAGAAAGGAACTTGATGCTCAAGGCGAACAGACTGTCGTCACAAAGAACCTTGACAGCGGGGCCTTCTCTGTAGCGACACCCACTCTCTGGAAAACCCTCCCTCGTGCGGTTCGGGAGGCAGAAAACATAACATCTTTCAAACGCATCCTGAAAGCATATCTTTTTTGACAACCTTTTCCTGAACTATAACTTATTCTGGTTTTAGATGACAGTTTCAAATTTTAAAGTTTTAAATCTTGATTTTGTATGTTATGGTTTTAGTTGTAAAGTGCCCCAAGAGCCTTGGCTGTTGGGCAGTATAAACATGTAATAAATGAATAAATACTAGGGGTGTTCACAGACCCCCCGCTCCGCTTCACTTGCAGATCCGCCATTTTCCGGATCGGGCCACTCCGCCCCGCCCCCGCTCCGCCCACTTCCGCTCCGCTCCACCCGGAGCTCCGGATCCGGATCCAGAGCTCCGTTTCCCCCCCCCATAGGCTTGCATTGAAAGCTAAAAAATTATACAACTTTTTTTCTGTTCAAGTTAGAAACCTCATGTTTGGCACCATGACACCTCATGGGGATATACACACGCATGCCAAGTTTCAAAGCAATCCCATCATCCCCTGATTTTTGGTGAATTTTTGAAAATCGGGCACCCCACACACACCATCCCTGCGAGGTGGGCAGGGGAGGAGGGAGGGAAGGCAGGCAGGCATGCAGCTGGCATTTCTGGGGGCATAAGGAAGTGAGCCAAGGATAAGCCAGTAATGCATATAAAATGGAATAAATCAATCAATAAACAAAGGAGGGGTGGAATTAAAAGCAGCAGTGTTGCTCAATAAACAACAAGAAGAACTTTTTTTAAAAGGCTATATCTGTCTTTTACCAGCAATAGGGGGACGTGCCCGGGGGAGGGGGAAGTAGCTGCCAGTTCAAGACACTGACAGCCACAGCTCCGAGAAGAAGTAAAACGCTCACTTCGACTCAGAACAGGCATTGCTCCACCACTGAAAAGTGACCATTCACTTCAACTCATGAGAGGCATTGCTCCACCGTTTTACTCTCTTTGGAAGGCTCTATGGCCTTCCAGTGCAAGAGAGAGTGGGGGCACGTCCACGATGAGATGCCCTAGGGGAGCTCATCCCCTTGCACCACATCGATTCAGTTGTTCCCCAAGGTTAGGGTGGGGAGCAGTGCTGTGTTTTTCTATCTCTTATTCTTGGCTTAGTATATGATTTCAGGTTGTGTTTGTGCATTTGGTGGGGCTACTGTGTTAAAAAACACGGGGAAAAGCCCGTTCAGATGAAGAAAGAGAAGTTTCCCAGAATCCCAAGTTACCTGTTTTGCCTATGCCCTCCTCCAACTTTGGGATCATCATGACCGGGAGCTGACTCTGCCCCTCAGCCCTTTGAAAAAGGTATTTTTCCCGCCGATTTTTTAAAAACGTCTAGCCCGCGACCCGTACGATGCAGAAAGTTGAGAGTGGTCTCAAAATGACCCCCATCCACGACTCTCTGTGCACAAGAATTTTCAGAACGATAGCTTAAACCCCCCCCCCAGTTATCCCCGATTCTTTCCCTCAATGCAATCCTATGGGCGAAAAGCCGAAACGCAGTTTGAGCCGCGCGGTTGACCCGATTTTTAAAAAAATATTGCACGTGAACCACAGCACGCAGAGAGGTGAGAGTGGTCTCAAAATGACCCCCATCCACGACTCTCTGTGCACAAGAATTTCCAGAACGATAGCTTCAAAAACAACCTAGTTATGCGCGATTATTTGCCGCAATGCAATCCTATGGCGAAATGTTTTCAAGATGGCGACCGGAGCGCTCCGCCTGAACTCGGAGCTCCGAAAAATGGTCGCTTCTCTTCGCCTTGCTTCTAGGGGGTCCGCGGTCCGCTCCTACTCCGCCTCTGGGTAAGGCGGAGCAGGCCAATCCGCTACTGCTTCTACGCTCCTAATCGGAGCGGAGCACATCCCTAATAAATACTGTAGTATGGCATCATGCTATGCGTCATGACATCATACACTAGTACACTACGTTCCCCCACTGACTGGCTGTTTTTATGTGCCCTAGTATTTGCTAATGTTGGACTGAATCCTGCCTTTTATTTCCAGGAACTTTCTCTCTCCCTGAGAAAAAGGCATTGTTTTTTCCGCCTGTTTCTCAGGGAAGGGGGAAAATTCAGAGAATTTTCTCCTTGGGGAGAGGGAGAGGGTTTCCACATTCTTTTTTTTTTAAAAGTGTAGCCGATTGCTGAGGGGGCTTCTAATTTTTTTAGTTTTTTCAAAAACACCACCACCATCACCACTTCCCTTGGCATTTGGAGGAGCCCAAATAATGAGTGCCCCTAGGCACACAATTGCATAACAGTTGAATCAAACAATATTTATATCGAATTTTGAAACAGTGACATTTTGTAATACCCTATTTCTTCGATTCTAAGACACACTTCCTCCCCCATATAAACATCTCTAAAAATGGGGTGCGTCTTAGAATCACGGGTGTGTCTTAGGTTTTTTTTTCCTGTTGGTGGTACTGAAATTAGTGTGCGTCTTACAATCGATGGTGTCTTACAATCGAAGAAATACAGTAATAACAATTATAAGGCAGTTCAATCAAACAGATTAGAAACATTAATTATATAGCGGTTCAATCAAACAAGCGGTTCAATCAAACAACGTAGAATAGGGAGTCAAAATGACTTTCCAAACATTACATTGACCACAAAAATAACAGGAGTCCAGATTAGCATCCCGTTTCACACTACTTCTTCAGATATACGGTTGTTTAAGATTCACCTGTACGAGCACAAGCCGTACGGGTGTAGGCTGGAGATGGCAAGTCCAAATCTCCTTTTAATTATCCAATGCCTTCCTTCTACAGGAATTCTCTTTTGCCCCTGCTAAGAAGTTATTAGCTTCAAGTTGGCAAAACAGCAATTCATTTTTTAAAGTGTAGCCGGTTGCTGAGGGGGCTTCTTATTTTTTTTTAGTTTTTTCAAGAACACCACCACCACTTCCTTTGGCATTTGGAGGAGCCCAGCAGTTCTAAGTGACTGCTATTGGAGACCATGTGACCTCACACTCTCCAATAAACACTCAGGAAGAACCCCTGGTCTCCTGAAATTGCCGGGGCTGTTTTGAAACTATAAAAAGAAAGAAAGAAGACCCCAGAACAACTGGCTACGTTTAAAACAGTATGTGGAATCCCTGTCCCTTCCCCAAGGAGAAAATTCTCCAAAATTCTCACCTCTCCCAGCCTCTTTTGTCCAAGTTTTTGTTCACCCGCCACCCCCCAAATGCCAAAAATAGAATGGTCGATTTTTTTGGCTCAGCTCTTGTATTTACCCTGCAGTCAGTACTGAGCTGCTGGTGCGAATGGCTGTGATGCAGAAGAGGCTGATCTCCTCCACAACTACCAGCTGCCCTGGGACATGGTGCTTCCCTCGTGACCTCATCCTCTTTGGGTTCCCTTTGCAGTACCCCCTTGCAGCAGCACCCAGGTTAGTTATGAAAGAAGAAGAAGAAAATGAAGACAAAGGCGAAGATGAAGACAAAGATAATGATGATGATGACGATGATTACGATGATGAAGATGCTCTAGAGAAATGGCCTCAGTGGGCTGAATAGAGAAATGAAACCAACTGTTCTATTGAACAGGCAAAGTTTCCTAGCATTGGTCTAGCCAATCAGGAAGCCTCATTTGGGCTGCCAGTCACAGGGCTGATAATGCATTCATTCCCATCTGTGCTTCAACAGATCTCTAGGACCAGAACAACAAGGAGTCCAGTAGCATCTTATTTATTTTATTTATTTTATTTATTTATTTATTAACACATTTATTATAGCATAAGCTGTTGTGAAAAATAATTAGTTTAGTGAAATCTCTAATTGCAGCAGTGGTTAATGATATAGATTTTAATAGGACTGCTGAGTTAGTAAATTTTGAAATGTGGATATGATCTGGATATGGAAATATGGAAATATGGAAAAATGAGATATGTTTAATTGTAAACAGTTTTAGATGTTATGAGGAAATCCCATGAATTGAATAATTACAACTACAACATCTTCACCAAAAACTGATCTCATCACACTTTACTTTGAGAACGTATTCATCTTTTGGAAGTTTATATTTAATTGGAGATAGGAAATGCATATGATCAAAACTCTATAAAATACTACTTAATTATATTATGAAGATCAAGCTAAAACTCATGATTATATGGGAAGAAGTCTTACCAATATTAATCCCTTTTGAGATAACGGAAGAAATATGATTATATAAAAATGTATTATCGTTTTGTTCTAATAGACAAGAGAATAGTTTTAAAACAATGTCGTTCTGGTATAGAACACCATTAAAATATGTACAGCATATGGTTTAAAGAATACTAATTGCTGGAAATGTCATAATGAAGAAGGAAGTTATGCATTCACATGTGATTTACCATTAAAGCGGTTAGATTATTTTGGAGCAGAACAAAAGGTAATTCTTCTACCTTTCACCATGAATTGAATTCACATCAAAGATGAAACGTGAACTAGATCCTTCACTCTTTTCATTGAACTACTCCAAAATGGCACCTGTTTCCTACGAGGAATTAAAATGATATATGGGAACAGCAGCAAGAATCAGCTAAGGTAAATCCTGGAAAAAGAACACTGTTGAAGAAGTGAAGAGAAAAAAATTAGATGTACGTTGCCATCCTGGTAAAATTGCCTGGGTGTGTTTGAATGAAAGCTTGTAGGAAGCAGAAGCTGGTGGGGGAAAAGGTGTGTGTGTGGGGAGATCCCCCCCCATGTATAATGAAGGAAATAAACAGCAATAACTCTATCCTAGACCCAAGCATGGCCAAATCCAGGATGCTTGGAATTCCAATCCCATTATGGCCACGCCTCTTCCTTTTGCCCATCTACCACTGCCCCCTAGTGGTGAGCCCTATGATGGCAGAAATAAATAGCAATATCATCCTAGACCCATCGCTGGGCACCCAAGCAGTGTTGTTATCCTAGACCAAGCATGGCTGGGTAACTCCTCAATTCAGTATAAATCAGGGCTGAGATACCTCAGATTCATAGGCTAAATCCAGCTTGCCTGATGTACTAATATTGTCCTCCAGGCTTCTCCATATTGCCACATACCTTTCCCTGGCCCAGGGTTTTTTTAAAGCAAATTTTCCAACTGCACAAATGCCCTGTCAGACACCCCACCCCACATTATTTCTCTTTCGCGACTGGACAGGTTATCACCAACACTAGAAGCACCTTAAACTTAAAGACCGATTGACAGGGCCATATGGATACCCAGGAAGGACGACAGACCAAGAGAAGTACACCATTGGTTGTCACCTGCAGCCCCCAATTGAAGCTACTGTGACAGATCAGTGAACTCCAACCCATCATCAGCACAGACACTTCTGTCACGCAAGCCTTGGGAGGCAGAGCGGTCCTGGCCTTCAGACCACCTCCCAACCTGAAGCAGATGCTAACCAGCAACAGTATACAGGACAGAGACACAGACAGAGGGACCAGACCATGCAATAGATCCAAGTGCCAACTTTGTCCCCAGATCTATTCAGGCAACACTGTCACAGGACCCAACAACATCAGTCACACCATGAAGGGCTCTTGTCACCTGCATCCTTATATAATTTGTGTTACATGCCATCCCTGGCTTTGTCTATTGTTAAGTTCTTAATAAACACATAACACGTGTCTTATTTTTTCCACCACATTTTTCAACGGCATGTTATCAGATTTCCAACTGCACATCCCCCCCCCACAACTGCACATTTTGTGTCCAACTGCACACTAAAAAACCCTCCCCCCTTTCTCTCAATCATTTGCTGTTTTCCCAGCTTCTGGGCAGTTCCTCCCCCTCCCCCCCCCATTCTACAGGGGAAGTTGGTGGCTTCAGTTTTGGTGGGGCGGAGATTCCATGCTGGGCTTGAGTTACAGCCAGCCTATCCCATTTGTGGATAGGGTTCGACACCTTGGATAGCTCCTTTAGATTTCTGACTGGCTGTAACTCAGACCTGGCATGCAATTCCGCCCCAGTGAAACTGGAGCCTTCCTTGGTATTCTAAAAGGTATAAATGTCTCTTCTAAGTCTTAGATTCTAGCAATAAGAGCTTTATTCTAGCAATAAGAGCCATACGGCAGATTGTCTTGTTTTATTCTGTACAGCTCCATGAAAATTGATGGCGCTTTATAAATAAATATTAATAATATAATATTGCTAAAATTTGCTGGTAGTTTTGGCCTCTGAAATTGAATGCTGCCCCGGAGAGATTCTCTGAAATTGAATTTGGAGAGTTTTGACTCATGGTCTATAAGGTTAGATTTCCCTCTCCGAGGGTGGATCCCTCTCTCTCCCTTCAGAGAGGGAGACCTGAAAAAGCCTATTTCCCTTGGGATGCTCTCCCAGGGAACAGAGGATTCCAACCTAATAGCCTGTATAAAAAATGGAGTTTTTTCCTGGAATATTGGAATGATAAGGCTCACACATCAAATGGCATTTCATGTTTAACATGTTATAATACAACCACATAATTAATGTATGGTAATTACCAATTTGGGCTATAGTTTTTTCTTATGTTTGTAATGATTTGATAATAATGCTAATAAAACCATCAATTAAGGCATACACACAAAATCACTTGAAGGATTATATCCCATGATTAATTTGCAGAGAATAAAAAGGAAATGGGTAGTTTCCTCAGCCTTCACCTCCCCATACTCAATCGCCAGTCTTGAAAGACCAATTTTTCTAATTGCTCATTTGATATTACAGTGGGGAAGATAATCTGTCCGTCCAGATCAAATAAAATATTCATAGTTAAATATTGCACTGAATAAAGTAGGAGTTGGGTACCATTTCCCTTCCTGCTTTTCCGTTCATTTAGATTCGCCACACCTAAAAATGGAATTGCTCTTGAGAACACATCAGCCAAGGTTTTTCCTGTGGTTAATTATTTTATTACATTTATTATTTATTACATTTATACCCTGCCTTTTTTCCTGCAAGGAACCGAAGGTGGCATACATAATCCTCCTCTTCCTCCTCTCTATTTTATCCTCACAACAACCACCCTGTGAGGTGGGTTGGGCTGAGAGGCTGTGATTGGCCCAAAGTTACCCAGTGGGTTTCCATGGCAAAGTGGGGACTAGAACCCAGATCTCTCGACTCCCAGTCCAACATTCTAGCCACTACAACACACTGGCAGCAGGGGTGGCGTTTCCCATGTGTACACTCAACACAAGGAGTGAGAAGTAGGATCACATGAAGTCCTCCCCCTCTCAAGGTTTTGCATCCTTAGAGATGCACCACTGACATCTGCGTGTTCTTTGGAACATTGAGCAAGCAGAACTATTTGGATATTGCCTTCAGATGTGTTTTTGAGGTGACCAGGGTGATGTTTAGCCATGTATAAAGCAGTACATGGCTCTTACTTTAATATATAAAAGGTGCACAGGAGTAAAGAAAGCTCTACGCCTTTCCTCACACCATATGTCCCCACAGCTGGTTGTTCAAACTCCTCTCTCTCTAGCCTGGTTCAAATACTAGCATTGAGCTCAGCTAGGAGAAAATTGACTGAAGTAACAGGGCATGAGGAGATAAGGCAGATGAAGGGTTCTCCCATATGCTCCTATACAAATTGAAGAAAGACCTGAGCCCCATTTTATATGGAGGTGGGTCAGAGAGGTGAACAAACATGGCTGCCTCGTCATGCCTATCCTGGACCTGATGTCGATAATTGCACACGGGCAATGCAACCTGGGTTGTGGGCCGTCTACTGGAGGAACGCCACGTCATGCCAGAAAGCATATCTTTCTCAAGTACATTCTTTTAATTTTGTGGCAAAAAGGTGTGCACAGTGGCTGTCCTTGGTGCTGAATACACCGCTCTGCCCAATATGTGTTTTTCCACTCTTCCGTGACTTGAAATCCGATGCAGATGGGACCGCCTTGACATCTGCGATGCTCTGATCTGCTGCATGCATTTGAATTGAGCACAACCACTCGACAGGGTCAGTAGTGTCAGAACAGCAGCTCCAACAAAAGGAATTATGTAGAAGGAGGTGAAGGAAGGAGAAATTTCAAGTGTTCTGGGATTTGGCGATGCCAGTTATTCCATCCCTCCTCAGAAGGCTGAAGTCCTGTGCTGCTTTCCTAAGCTAAATGTCTTATTTGTTTCTCCTCTTCCCTTTCCCATACATTTGCTTTGGTCAGGCAATGACTTTCTGAGGGCCTCGGGGGGAACTAAACATGTTTCCAAACCCTCCATTTGGAAGGTGAACAGGAACATGGAGGTCATTTGAAGCCACAGGCAACAGAGATGAAGCAGGAAACAGAAGCCATGGGACCAGTTAGTAGCTGGGACTGAAGAGGAACTCATAACCTAAGAATAAACTGGGAAGCCACACTGAGAAGCTAGCCAGATGTCTGCACTGAACAGGAAGTTGAGGCCAAAGGCCAGATTAGGAAGCAGGACTGAAAAGCATGTGTTGATGTAGAAACACACCAGAGCTCCTCAGAAAGAGCTTTCTGCTCAACCAAGGCACAAATGGAACAGGAAGCCCCACTCATACTCCTTCCTGTCTGGGAGGATCCAATGGCAATCTTGGGTGGGTGGAGTCAGTCCAGGCAGTGAAGGTATTTCACTGCCACCTGCAGTTCAGCACCTTACCACCTGAGGCAGCTGCACAGAGATGCAGCAGCTCCTAACAGAGTGGAAGCATTGGTGGTGGAGAAGGACTGGAGGGCTGATAGAAAGAATACTCAACCTTTCCCAAACCCACCCTGGCTATCTGCCTTCATGGCAAGGCTAGTTTTCTCCCATTCAGGCTTACCTTTGGTGTCATAGCCACGCTGGGAAAAAATTAGCCCTAAAGACCCCGTTGGGGGGCATTTTCAGGGGAGGATGGAGAGAAGGGTTAAGCATCCCCTCACACCTGGTGATTCTCCCTCACATAATGGTAGTCCTACCTGCTGGTGATATGAGCCACACATAGGGTTCCTGGCCATATTACCTTGTAACTAGGAATGTAAGGATTTCGTAAAACCCATTCCATCTGTATTTCACATATTGTCAGGTGCCTTTTGTTCCATCATCCACTCATTGCTGGATCTGGGGTATGGACTGGGATCCCAGGAGGGTCAGATTTGACCCCTAGGTCTGAAATTCTGCACCCCTGACCAAGTCTCATGAAGAGTTCTGGAGAACTCAAAAGTTGGCACATTATTGGTGGAATTTTCATTGGTCCTAAATAATAAAGGTATTGCTCAACAGTAGATTTTGGATTCCCTCCACCCCACCTCTGAACAGGAGGTGCTAAGAATTCAACCTGGAGTCTCCTGCATGAAAAGTATGTGTTCTGCCACTGAGCTAAGTGCCACAGAGGAGAGATCCCGGATAGTTTAAGGAAATCTCCAAATGTAGAGGAGAGTCTAAATTCCAGTTGGTAGGGGCCAGGTAAAAGGGAAGACTTTCCAGCAGCATCTGGCTAGAAACAGATGTTCACCTAGATATACCTTTGTTCTGATCCAGTAAAGCTCTTTTCCTCCATGTCTATCTTCCCTTCTTTGCCCACACAACGTGCTTTGCCTTTTCCGCCTTCCAACTGCCGTGGGAGGTTAAGTTAATTGGACGAAGATGTATTGATTTTATCGCCAAGCTTTCATTCACTTTTTTTATATATATACAAATGTTGGCAGCTTGGAACATAAAAGCCATTCTAAAATGCAACAAAGCTAGCAAAAGAACTTGAGGAGAGTGAAGTGCCTTGTGCAGTTGACAGGGTGATTGGGACAACTGTCCTCTGATGCTTTCAGGTTTGGAGTCTGATAGCTCAGCTCATAGTGCTCTGTGAGGAGGAGTGTCTCTCCCACCCACCCCCACTGTGATTAGATCTGGTGGATTCAGGGGTGGCGTGAGACCTCCTGCGCAGACGTCTCTGCCTTGAGTTTACGTTTCTCATTGTCATTTTTGGAGAGTTTTCGTGATGAATCTGCAAACCCTCCTGGCAGTACCAATCCTATCCATTCCGTATTATCCATCCATCCATCCATCCCTCCATCCCTCCATCCATCCCACCCTTGGGCATTCTGCAGCAACATCCTCCAAGCCCTCCTCTTCTGAGATCCAGGTTGATGGATTGGGAGGAGCCCAGGGATACTTCACGATGCTTCATTGAGGGCTAGGGACGGGCGAATGGGTCAGTCTCTCTTTGTCTTGCATTCACATCTTTAAAATCTCAACTTCGTTCTTTCTCAGATATGGAGAACTTTGAAAACTTTGGTAAATTCTGATCAAAAGTGAATGGAAACAAAATTCTCACCCACCTGCACCAGCCAAATCCAACTGTCACAGCTATTCCCAGTACGGAGAGGACCCTGATGTATCTGCCTACCATTGAGCTGATAAAGATGAAGAGCTTGTCAGGAAAAACAAACAAATAAACAACAACCCTAATTAAGCACGAACATGGCTGAATAGACAGAAATACAAACTCAAGTGAAACAAAAGTATCTCCCCATACTGAGAGCCCAGTTTGGCAGTAAAACAGTAGCCTAAGGGAGAACCAGTTGGTACTGTAGTGTATCCTTTCTCTCACTTGCTGGATGGATTTCATGGTTAGATTTCAGCAATAAAGTCTTAATGGATTTATGTTCCTATTACACTAGGTTGTTTATTTTAGCCGATCAGATTGCCTGTTGCTTGCGCCATTAACACAAACGGTGATGACACGCGATTATTTTTTCAGACCTGCTGCATAGTTCATCTGAGACGCCAGCCTGTTAGCCGGGGGGGGGAAAGAATCAGCCACCTTTCAAACTGCCCCTGCTCAGGAACTGTCAATATGTTTGAACACTAAATCTCGCATTTAGCTTTGACCGGTTAGAAGGGTAGCCGTGTGAGTCTGTTGCTGCAAAAGCAAGAAAGAGACGACACAGAGAAATAAAACTAACAACAGTGAGAGAAAATGTCAAACTCCCAGGAAACTTTGCTACTAACTATGTGGGAGCATGGAGCTTCAAAGGGAGACTCCAGCATGAAACCACTCTGGGCCAAATATAGATAGCTGGATCAGTTCTCTAGCGTGGCAAGGAGGATTAAAGCCCTTCGACGCCCACCGTGAAGCTAGGGTCCCAATCCTGATCAGCCCCCCTGCAATTACACTACAATTAAAAAAAGATGTAGCTGCAAGCTAGATGTTTAAAGTACTGTCCGCTTTGGCTCTAAATTACAACTTATAAAGACATTCAGTTCTATCGTCTCTGGCCTGAATTGTGATAACAACTTTTTATCCTATTCTAAGTGTTAATTATCTTACCTGTGCTGGGATGTTAGTGGTATTATCAATAGTGCTTTCTGAATAGTCCCTGTAATTGTTTTACATACATTTAAGCTTTAGTGTATCAGAGACAGTAAGCCTGTATAGACCACCTGCTGGGGAACATGGGTGGGAGGGTGCTGTTGCACCATGTCCTGCTTGTTCATCCCTGGCTGATGGCTGGTTTGCCACTGTGTGAACAGAGTGCTGGGCCCTTGGTATGATCCAGCAGGGCTCTTCTTACATTCTTATGTAGTGTAATTATCAATCTTGTGTGTGTGTGTGTGTGTGTGTGTGTGTTACATTTCCTTCTGACCTCATTGTTAACTCCCTGCACACTCTATATTTGCCAACTTAGGATAGCACTTCATTTTAATAATAATAATAATAATAATAATAATAATAATAATAATAATAATAATAATTTATTTGTTACCCGTCTCTCCCTCTGGATCGAGGCGGGGTAGAACACAATTAAAAACACCATAAAGTACATAAAACTAATTCAAATGTTTAAAACCAGTGCATCATTAAAAGCAGCACACCATTAACAAAGGCATGTTAAAATTCAGCTGGGTAGGCCTGCCAGAAGAGATCAGTCTTTATGGCTTTCTTAAATTCTGGAAGACTGTTAAGTTGATGAATCTCTTTGTCATCTTGATCTCTCTCTGCACCTCGTACTTCAAAATGGTGATGCCAATACACAGTCCAAGGGGTTATGTAGCACCTAAATACCTTTGTGAGTGTGTGATCACATCTTTTAATATTAGGGGGACATGTGGTATTGATCTTACATGGACAGACATAATTTGCCTCTTCTCCATGGAGCTGCCTTCAATTCCATTTCACCTGAAGGATGCATTAAGTACCTTAAGGAGAGAGACCCCTTTCTCTCATGCTCAGGGGTTCTTCTCCATGAGTTCCTGCCAAAGGAAGTGGGGCAAGTGGCTACCAGGAGGAGGGCCTTTTCTGCTGTGGCACCCTGGCTGTGGAATGAGCGCCCTAGAGAGGTTTGCCTGGCATCTAAATTATATTCTTTTCAACACCAGGTTTTCCCAGTATTTTAACAATTTACCATCTTAGTTGTTTAACTTAGCTCTTTTAAATCTGTATTTTATATCTGTATTTTAAATCTCTGCATCGCTGCTTGGTTTTTTACACTTTAGGTTGTACTGTGTGGTTTTAATTTTTGTGAACTGCCCAGAGAGCTTCAGCTATTGGGCAGTACAGAAGTGCAATAAATAAATAAATAAATAAATACATAAATATAGCTATGATGCCAAACTGTGTTTATATTGCAGAGTTCCTGTGACAAGGATGTGATTCTGAATATCCTGGGTGTTCTCACAGACCTACTTTCTGTTGGTAAGTGGAAAACTGAACATGGAAAACAAGTTTTGGATAAAGACACAAAATTAGGGCGATCCCAAATGACCTGTCTCCAGTGGGACAGTTGGGTAATTTTAGACTCTGAAACATCTGCCAGTGGAGGCTGGTGGCTCCGATGTCAGTGGGGTGACGAATCCGCTCCAGGTTTCAGTCAGAACTACTCAGGAGCTATTTGAGGTGCTGAACCTATTTTGGGGATTGTTTTTTCCCCCCTCCTTCCACTCATTTTTGCCTTTTGCTCTGCCCACATCTGAAATATCGCTTCAAAATGGAATTTGGCCATTAGAATGAATATGTGTATTTGAACACAATCCACATCGGAATCAAATTTATTTATTTATTTATTACATTTTTATACCGCCCAATAGCTGAAGCTGTCTGGGCGGTTCACAAAAATTAAAACCATGAAGAGCATAATAAAACAACCAAACAATCTAAAAACTCAAATACAAAATACAATATGAAAAGCACAACTGAGTTCAGATGTCTATAAATCTGACCTGCGGATTCTGTAGTAGACCAGATTTTCCTGAATCACATGGATTCCATTGACTTACGGACCATTTTTTAAAAAAAACTTTCTGAATTTTAAAGCCAATTTAGTTGTAGAAAAATACATAAAATAATAATAATAATAATAATAATAATAATAATAATAATAATAATAATAATAATGGCCAAAAGTGTGCATTCCCCTGTAGGCTAAAGTATGAAACTGGGCATTGGGGGATTGGTGTGTTGTGACAGGGGGGTTTGCATTTGGGGCGGGGTGGCAGAAAACCCCCAATGGAGATACCCAAAATTTCATCAATGAGTAAAAGATGGAATGAAAGACACCTGATGATCTGTGAAATGCAGACGGAATCACAATACCTGACAAAACGTCTCTTCTGACCTGAACATACCTGGACACTGTGAGCAACATCTGAGGACCATCTCCTACTGCCTGCTCCAAGGGAGGCTCAGAGAGTGACAACAACAGAGAGGGCCTTCCCAGTTATGCCCCCCCCCGCAAAACAATGAGCTCCCCACTCAGGCCCGCCTGGCACCAACACTGTAGCTTTTCATTGCCAGATTAAGACTCTACTCCCAGTCATTTAAAAGCATTTAGTGTCATATGCCAAAGCATTTATGGACCTAGTATTTTATTGAAACTGATTTTAGCTGTCAAAATTGTTTTAAATTCTGCATCTGTAATTTTTATGTTGTCTTTTACGCTGTATTTTTATATTGGATTTTATTATTTTATGCATTGTTGTAAAATGCCCAGGGAACTTTGGCTATTGGGTGGTATGAAAAATGATGATGATAATAATAATAATAATAATAATAAGAAGAAGAAGAAGAAGAAGAAGAAGAAGAAGTAATAATATTTTTTACAAAATTCATACATCCCTAATTTGAAGACTACCTTTGCCTTATGCATAGTTTGCATTTGCAGAAGTAGATATGAAGGTGGGTGGGGAAAGAACAAGGAAGTGTCAAACGTGTCTGCGCTGTTCAAGTAAAAACGTATTGTAGGACTTGCGTGTTTGCAGGTGTGTCCAGAAAGGCTTTCCTCACTGTCCTTTCATTTCCTTTCTCCTAGGGACGAACAGGAGGCTTCACTACACAATTAGCAAAGGTGGCAGCGAGGCCCTTCTTCAGGCCCTGGTGAACGCGGCACAAACTCCCATGCCGGATTATGACATCCTCTTGCCCCTCTTTCGCCTGATGGCCAAAATTGGCCAGAAAGGTATGGCTACTGAGCCTCACACATATGTACCAGTACTGTGCTGTAGTATCCCCAACTGTAGGGTGGCCATATGGGAAGGAGGACAGGGCTCCTGTATCTTTAACAGTTGTATTGAAAAGGGAATTTCAGCAGGTGTCATTTGTATGCATGCAGCACCTGGTGGAATTCCCTCTTTATCCCAACTGTTAAAGCTGCAGGAGCCCTGCCCTCTTTTGTATCTGGTCATTCTAGTATAGCTCCTGCAGCTTTAACTGTTGTGATGAAGAGGGAATTTCGCCAGGTGCTGCATGCATACAAATGACACCTGCAGAAATTCCCTTTTCTTTGCAACTGTTAATGATACAGGAGCCCTGTCCTCCTTTCCTTATGGTCACCCTACCCAACTGTGTCTTTGTACTCCCATAAGCAGACTGCCTTTCAGCTACCCAAAATATCTGTATGCCACCCTGAGATCTTATTGATATAGGGCGGGTGTGGCGTTACACCCCACAAGTCAGTTCCCAAATGTATGTCTGCAGTTTGTAAGTCTGTGGTGAGTTTAGAATGTTGGCCTGAGTGGGCGGAGTTAGAATGTCTGGGGAGGGGGAGGAGTGATATATAAGGGAAGGACTGAGGGGATTGCGGGAGACTTTTTAGGTACTCTTAGAGCAGTGGTTCTCAACCTGTGGGTCGGGACCCCTTTGGGGGTCGAATGACCCTTTCACAGGGGTCGCCTAAGACCATCGGAAAACACATATTTCCGATGGTCTTAGGAAACTGTATTGACTGAACTATGTCATGTATCATCTTTTGTATTATTAAAGCTATTGTTATGTATTATTTTCATTAGCAAACTATCCCATGACAATGGATCGTGTAGAGAAGAACAAAAATAATTTTATGGTTGGGGGTCACCACAACATGAGGAACTGTATTAAAGGGTCGCGGCATTAGGAAGGTTGAGAACCACTGGAGTCTTTAGTGCTCTCTGTGTTTAGAGTACTTAAGTTCTGGGAAATTGGAGGTTCAGGGTAGAGAGTGGTGTCTTTGGAGTGTGGTGTGCACGTAGTGGATGTATATTAATCAATACAGATAATAAAGAAAGCTCAAGAGTGATTGTGTGAGGGAAAGGAAAGCGTGTATGTGAATGAGTGAAAGGATTTGATGAAAGGTTTCAAAAAGGGTTTTAAATGTTTTATTTGAAACAAAGCTTATGAACTTTTAAAAATAAATTTTAATTATTTTGTTTTTAACTACCACAAAAATCCCACGTGTCTGTTTGGCATTTATCATCTGAAGTTTATACATTTAGCACCCACTCTGACAAAAATTCACCTCAGCACATATAACTCACAGTGTTTTATTTTATATATTGAAATCCTTCTCCATTTAACCCCTTTCTCCACATAGTTTGGAGGAAGGCGGTTTTTATCCCTTGCCTCAGGCGTATCAAGCGGTGGTGCTTGGCTTGAGCAGGGAGTAGCCGCGGCTGGGTCTGGTGTTCAGAGCCTGTGTCGTGGCAGCGGAATATAAATGTTTAAAATAAATAAATAAATAAATAAATAAAATATGAGGTCCCTGGATGTGGTACTTAAGCTGTCAAAGCTGCTGAATTAGCATTCATTTGCAACCCGCCTTTACAACCATACTTTTAAAACCATAGACACTGGAAACGATGCTATGGCAAGAACCAGGAGGATGCTCTAGGAATGGGACTTCTATGGCTGGAACCATAGAGCCCTGTGAGACCCACCCTCAGAGCAACTTTTAGAAAAGTAGTAGTAAGAAAACAATGGAGCAGTGGGACCTGGGAGAGGCTGAGGAAATGTGTGTATGTGTTGGGGAAAAGTTTGTGTGCGCTGTGTTTACTTGTGCATGCTTGCACAGGTGTGCTCTCCCAGCCCTGTATTTGACATCGGATATGGCCCTTGGAGGAGAAAGGGTTGAGCACCCCTGCAGTATACTAAAAATGAAATGAAAGGTAAAAAAAAGGAAAAAAAGACAACATTTTTAGCTACATCTTTCAAGTAATGTCTGTTTTATTTATTTATTTATTATGTATTTATTTAGAATATTTATATACTGCTCCTCATTGAAAAATTTCAGAGGGGTGTACAAGATAAAAAAAAACAGAATAAAACAATTAAAATAAAATTTAAAAGAAGCAAAAACAGAGATTCAAGGCTGCATATTAAGTAAAGGCCTCCGACGTTTTCAGGAGGTGCTGAAAGGAGTACAAGGTTGGCACCTGCCTGATCTCCAGAGGCAGGGAATTCCACAGGAGGGGCACCACCATGCTGTTTTGGCCTGAAAGTGCTGCACGTGTTAAATAAAAGTGCCTGACCTCAGAAGCCTTTTGCTAGCTGAAAATGCAAGGCATACGGATTGACATCCCTGAAGTTGGCAGGAAAACTGGAGCATAAAACAGGTCCATGTCTGAGCGGAAGCATACATGGGCCTCTAGAAATGTGTTTGGAATGTTCAGATAGAAGAGTTCTATGTAAGATATGGTGTGTTTTCATACCGAATAGGGCTATTTGCTGTGTGGACACTTGGTAATAGTACTTCCATTGTTAATTATCTCCTCCTTCTTTGTCTTTTTCTTAGATAAGAAGTTTGGGCTGAAAGCACAAAGGCTGGAGGTGATTGATATGACACTGAGCTTGGCCCGGAAAAATCTGAATCACCATCAGAATCTCACTCACTGTCTTTGGGCACTGCAAGTCTATGCCTCTAGTGGTGAGTGTGTGACCCATTCCACCCCTCTCCTGTTTGACATGATCAGTAAGGTGTGTGTTCTATGCATGCACATTCACACATATGCGCACACACACACACACACACACACACACACACACACACACACACACACACACTCACACACACACACACTGTCCATTTGGTTTCCAGAATTTGGGGAAGGCTGGTGTAGGGGAAGAGGAAGAGAAATGGCAGAGTGAACTAGAATAGACCTATGTTGATGATGTGGGACCATCAAAAATTGTGTTCTGAGCACAGAGCAGGCAGTGAAGAAGGTGGAGCATTGAAATCAGAAGCAGAATAACAAGATGTACTAGGGCATCACTGATAAGCACTAGGCGAGCTAGAGTGATGCCAGAGCAGGGATGTATGGAGCAACAAAAAATGAGCTCACTGAAATTCTCTGAATTCCATCTTGAAGCTCATTCAGACTTGAGTCCATTTGAGATGGCAAGCTTTTTTTGGGGGGGGGGGTTTGCCTACAAATCAATGTAGAGTTTCATGCAGATTTTTCCATATGTATGAAAATATTTGAGCATATTTATCAAAAGTACGCATTTTTCGCACACGTTCAAATGTTTGCATCCAGTCAAACATATTTTGGGGGGTGTCAGCGAATCACATTGCAAACTTGGAAATGTACGGACTTTGACCACAGATGGTGTCCAAATGCTTATTCAGCCTGAAAGGTGCAAATTGGGTAAATCCTGATAAAAAATAAACTGAAACAAATTTCTTATAGATCCCTGTGCAGTAGTTCTAGGTAGAGCTGAGCCAATTCTTCTTATGTTTTTTTTTCTGAGAAGGTTCTTCTCTTTTTTGTGTGAAAAAGATGGCAATTTTGAAGAATATCTGCCATATATTCTCCACTTTGGGATGTGCACATGTGTGTTGGCTGTCATTTTTCCTCCCATAATGCCCCATAATGATGATAGATCTAGGGCATTGTGAAGAATGCAAAATGCAGCCGGTCTTTCAGTGTAGTTGCCACTGATGCTTCTCATGAAACAACAACCAACTTAGGAGAAAAGAAATACTAGAACCCAATGGGGTCATCCCATGAAGCTGATTGATGGGAGATTCAGGAGAGATAAAGGGAAGGACTTCTTCACACAGTCCATAGTTAAACTATGGAATTTACTACCACAAGATGTAGCAATGGCCACCAAAAGGGGACTGGACAAATTCCTGGACGATAAGGCTATCAATGGCTACTAGTCCTGATGGCTCTATGCTACCTCCAGTATCAGAGACAGTATCAGTATGTACACAAGTTGCTGCGGAACATGGTTGGGAAGGTGCTATTGCACTCATGTTGTACTTGTGGATTTCCTATGGACACATTTGGCCACTGTGTGAACAGAATGCTGGATGAGATGGACCCTTGGTCTGATCCAGCGTGGCTCTTGTTATGTTCTAATGCTGTGACCTTTCCCAAAAAAGAAAAGAAAAATGGAATGGACAAGATGCAGAGCAAAGTTTCATACAGCTGTATCTGCCAAGTTCATTTCACAGAGGGAACCAAGCTTGGAGGGAGGTGTCTGTAAGCTCCTGACCACTAGTCTGAGGTCCAATTTCAGGAATCCACTCCAGTTTTTCAGCCCCAGACTCAGCTGGCTCATACTCTTCTGGCACTGAGCTGGAAGCTGATGGTTATGTGTTACCTCCAGTATCCGAGGCAATAAACCTGTGTGCACCAGTTGCTGGGGAACATGGGTGTGAGGATGCTGTTGCTCGATGTACTGTTTGGTCCCTGGTCGACTGTTGGTTGGCCACTGTGTGAACAGAGTGGTGGACTAGATGGGCCCTCGGTCCAGCTTGACACTTCTTATATTCTTACTGAATCCAGTATCTCTCTATTCCTGAGCCTCTTGACCCATTGGCAACGTTTTTGAGGACCAAAGAGGATGCCCCTGGGGTGTCATGCCCCTCCCCCACTGGAGGACCCCTCTTTGGAGGACCTAGAGCCCCCAGAACTGAACATCATAGAGGAGCTGCCTGTGCCAGGAAAACTTGTAGCAGATCAGGGGGATGCTAGGCCCTTGGGGGAGAGGGACATTGACCCCTACACTCATCTCAGACTTGAAGGAAGATGCCGAGTAGCCACCTAGCCCTAGGATCACCAGCGCTGAAAGGTTTGGACACTGTTGGCTGCCAGATACAGGCAGAAGTGTCCACCTGAGGTATAAGGACTCCTCATGAGCAAAGGGATACTTGTGAGTGAGACTTCACTCATGAGTAGACCATTCTTCAGGCAACACAGATGGCATGCAGCTGTGTTTTGGGTGGGGCTGTGAAGGCACAGGCTTAAAAACCTTCAGTTTAAAAGACAGGGTGCTGGTAGCATGTCTGTGAAGCAGCCCACAGAATGGGCTTTTTTCATGTTAACCCCACTTTTCCCTGGATCTCCAGTGTTGGGACCTTGGTCAATTTTCAGAGCTTCACCTTTATACTGCTGCTTAGTAATTCTTTGCTGCTATTTCTCAGCACTACTGGAAATGGGACACTGGGTAAGTAAGCATAGCAGCAATAAAAAGCCTGAGATACTTTCAACCTTAGACTTTTCACCAAGGCTTTAACAGAAGTGCGACAGCCCTTGCCCCTGACAAGGCTACCCCAAGACATTTTGATGCCTGAAGCAGAGTCCAAAGGGCACACACCTTTCACCAGGCCAACACCGGAAAAGCAACAACACCTTGTTGCACCATCAGAACTGGTGTCAATGGTAGGCAAGGTTGGGTGCCTGCTAGGGCTCACACTCCTACAGGGGCCCACTGACAACAGCCCCCTGCATGGACCCTCCTTTATGCTTGTTGGGACCTGCTTGTTCACCTACCTATTGCTCTGGCCCAGATGATGGTGATGGTGAGAAGGAGGAGCAGTAGATGACTCTGCCTACCTGCTCACTGGCTTTCTGACTTTCAAGCAAGCAAGCAATAGTAATGATGAGAAAAAGGAGGAGGAGCAATAGCAGTTGACAAAGTAGACTCACTGAAGGAGGAGATACATTGAGGTGATCTTGCCCAAAGGTCCTCAGAACCCAGGAGCTGGTGATGTGCACCATTCAGACATCAGCCCCTGTCTTTATCTATCCATGCTTCCTATGAGTCTACTTGAAGCAACTTGCTTCCACCTGCTGATTGGCCACTACTGAATGCCACCTGCTGAAGAGAGACTGAAAGAACTGGGCATGTTTAGCCTGGAGAAGAGAAGATTGAGGGGAGACATGAGAGCACTCTTCAAATACTTAAAAGGTTGTTACATAGAGGGCCAGGATCTCTTCTTGATCCTTCCAGAGTGCAGGACACGAAATAACGGGCTTAAGTTACAGGAAGCCAGATTCCAGCTGGACATCAGGAAAAAAAACTTCCTGACTGTTAGAGCAGTCCGACAATGGAACCCATTGCCTAGGGAGGTTATGGGCTCTCCCACACTAGAGGCCTTCAAGTGGCAGCTGGACAACCACCTGTCAGGGATGCTTTAGGGTGGATTCCTGCATTGAGCTGGGGGTTGGACTCGATGGCCTTATAGGTCCCTTCCAACTCTACTGTTCTATGATTCTATGAAGCAACTTGCTTCCACCTGCTGTGTAGCAGAGCTGGCCCTGATCACCGCTCTTCACATGGTCCTCTTCTGCAGGAGTATGGATGCACACTCCTGATGTGTCCCATCTTCACCAGCTGCTCTCAGTTTTCCCTTGATTGCCCCTGACCTAGTAACTGCTTCCCTTTTGGAGAACAGGGCCATAAGCATTTAGCCCTGCTTGACATGCTTAGAATGTTAAGACTTCCCCCCGAAGATTTAATACTACTGGCTGCCAGCCCCGTAGGTTTCCTATGTGTGTGTGAGCAGGAACTGAACTGGTTTCGTGCTATGGGCCTTCCTGGGCAGATGGCCAACCCTCGAAGTCCCAGCCCTTCTCTCTGCGATAAGCATGATTTGGAAGGGTGAATGTAAGAGAGATGGCAGTTGAAATGCATCTTGATTTAGATTACAGGGTGCTGTATTTATTCCTGCCGCCTTGCACAGGCTGCGTCTTCCCTCACGGCTTGTGCCCCATCTTGGCCTGGTCTCCACAGATGGCGGTGGTGGAATCCTGGATTGCAGGGACAGATTTAGGGGCTGTTGACCACACTGCAGGGTTGGCCCAGGTCATTTTGCTGCTGGAGGCAAAGGACAAGATGGTGCCCTCTGCCCATTCCAGGGACAGAAGCTGACCGGGGTGGCAGTTGAATCAGGCTATTTTAAGGGGTGTATGGGGCAAGATACATGGCCCCCACAGCTTTGTCCTCCAACAGAGGGCAACAGTTGGGGAATTGGCAGGTGGGCTACTATTCAGATTGCCTTGTATTATGCGTAGTAAGGACACACCCATCCACATGAAATTCAAGAGACTTTTACCCACCCGCCAGAATTCCCCCAATTCCCCCACTCCACTTTTGTTGGAAAGGAAGCTGTGATGAAATGTGATGGACCCTCAACTGGTCTTAGTACTGGGACCCCAGCAGCTTCCCCAGGGTGCTGCTTGACCTGTTTCCCAAGACACAGCTGGGAAACCAGTGACCCAAGAGGCAGGGTAGTGAGCCAGATGGGTATACTTTCCCCCAGTGTGACTCCTAGTTCCCATATGGATTTCCTCTACCTTGTAAGAGAAGATATTTGAGAGAGTCAAAATGTTTCCTTACAATCCCAGAGGCCCACTTGTGTTATCATACGAAAAAATATGTTTGTCTCTCCCCACCTCCCTTGATCTGAAATTAACTACTTTTTTTTCTTTCATTCATGCAGTTACAGCAGGAACAATGTTGGGCATCAATGGAGCAATGGAGCTGCTTTTCAAAGTAATCACACCGTACACCAAGAAACACACCAGAACAACAAGGTAGGCTGGTACTCACAGGGTACCTTCTCTGGGCTTGTGAAGAACGATAGAGAGTAAACTGGCTTGTCTAGGCCTCGAGGGAATAGGAGTGAATGTGTCCTTTATGCTCAGGATTCAATCCAATTAAGTCAAGGTATCTGTGTATATGGTATATGTAGAAAAGAAATAGAAATATGGCTTAATTTACTGACCGTTTGGTCCATTGGCCTCAGTATTGCCTATGTCCAGAATCTCCAAGCTTTTGAACCCATGAGCACATTTGCGAATTTGAGAAAGTGCCGTGGACACCACCACAAAATGGCTCCCATGGGGAATGTGGCTAGTCCCATAATTGCCTGACTAGTCAAGAACTGGTGGTGGTGGTGGTAGGGAGAGAAACAGCAAGGCTGGAGGCTGGGAGAAATGGAAGCAGCTGCTTCTCGGTCCACCCCAATCTTCTTCCACCCACACAGAACTTGCTTATTTGCTCTTTCCTGATGGATGGGATAATAGAGATGGATTTCAAGTCAATATCTCTTTTTTTCATGTTTTTGCCTTTCATAATTCCATTCCATTACTGCGTTAAGTCGTGATTTATTTTAAAGCATTTCAGAATAGCACTACCATGGATATATTCAATAAAATGTGTACCTACTCTTTAAAAACATATTGAAACGAGTATTTTGATACAATTAAACTCTGGTTCCACAGTGACTGTAGGACAAGTGCAGACCCTGCAGTCATAGAATAATAGAATTGTGGAGTTGGAAGGGATCACAAGGAACATCTAGTCCAACCCTCTGCAGTGTGCAGGAAAACAATTAAAACCATCCATGAGTGGTGGCTGTCCAGCCTCTTCTTAAAAACCTCCAGAGATGGAAAACCCACAACTTACATAGGTGGACAGTTCCACTGTAGTGCAGCTCTTACTGTCACGACATTTCCCCTTATATTTAATTGAAATCTAGGTAGCTGTAGCTTGTACCAATTATTTCGGGTCCAAAGTCTGTAATACTTAGGTCAGGTTGGCCAACTTCTGAATTCTTCGAGGCCACTCCATTCTCCAGATAGTAGCCTGGGATAGGGATGTGTGAATCCACAAAATGGGTGCTTGCCGAAGCTCTCCGAATTCCATTTTGAATGCATATCAAATTGTAAGGGTCCCCCTTCCCAGTTTCCATTAAAATCTGTGTAGTTTCTGAATTTATGCATCAGTTGTGTACATCTTTGAAATATACTCATTCTTTTGTATTTGGTTAACATGTGTTTGTGTGCATTTTTTTTTTACAGGAAGTATGTAAGCCCCTTTGTAGTAGGGCTGCAGGGAATTCCTTGCATTGCGGCTTTTGTTGTTTTTTCTTTGGCTGCTACATCATAATGATGTAATACTTTATAGTAGATGGATAGATGGATCTGCCAATTTTGGATCCTTCTCATTTTTTCCAATCAAGTTTGTTTTGTCTTGAACTTTGAGGATTTTTTCAGTCTTCAAGTTCAGCTCATTCTGAAATTTGAGAATTATTTGTTTTTAGATTTTCCTAAAAAAAATAGACATCTTGCTGCACATTTCTCCTAATAACTGCATTTCCCCCCTAATATATGCATTTTATGCAAGCAAGTTTCCTAATATAATGTATTTTTGAAGTAATATTGTACTTTTTTTAAATTGGACTGCTCCTTTGCAAAATTCAGTGAAAGGCACATTTTGACTGAGTTTTTGTTCAATTAGTAATTCAAAAGTGCAAAATTAGAAATGAATTTGGAGGTCATAGGGATGGAAATGTATGGTATACGTATTTTGAATAACTAAGTAACTGTCGTACAATATATTGCATACACCTCACTTACAAAATCAGTGTGATATGCCATTAAAATATAGAAACTTGAAAACATTTTGCTCCCCCTTATGAGGGAAAACATGACCAACATTTTAGTATATGTAAATTAAAATTATTTGGGGCTACTATGCAGGGCCCATTCCAGGACTGAAGGAAGTTTGACACAGTGCCTGCAAGTGGGCCTCTCATAACTCCCATCTCTTTTCCTACCAGTCAATCTTCCTTACTTTTTTGGCTGCTATAAGACCTCTTTGTGCCATGTATCACTTTTCATTCTGCTCCTTTATTTTAAGCACCAGCAGCAAACATTGACTTCCCCATCTCAGTTGTCTTCCAGTGACCATTTTGCCCACAATGCACTGGGAATTCCCAATGTGTTGTGGAAAAACCAAAATGGCATCTGGGAGGCTGTCAAGATGAGGACTGTACTTCTGCTTCTGCTGTCTGGTGGCAAAACACATCGACTAAAGATGGGGGAGGGAAAGTTGAAGAGCTGTTTGGGCTGTGGAGAGGTATGTTGTGACAAAATCGCAATGCTTTCCATGTTGAGCTTGTAGTAGTGTTTATATGTGTTTGTAGTGGTAACTTGAGCCCAGGTAAGTTAGGGTTACCGTATTTCTTCAATTGTAAGACGCCATCGATTCTAAGGCGCACACTAATTTCAGTACCACCAACAGAAGAAAAGCTTTGATTCTGAGAAAAAATAAATTTCTTAGAATATCTTTTATGAGTAGAATTTCTTAGAAATTTCTTAGAAATCTCTTAGAAAGAGCTGGGTTTTGGTGCCACTGGGCTGGGAGGGGCTTAGGGGTAAGCAAAAAACCAGGCGCTTACTCTCCCAGCTCCTCTTCGCTCGCATGGCTCGCGGCTGCTGCAGGAGCTTCCTCTTTTGGAGGCCTGCCTGCACGAGGAGGAGAGAGATGACTGGAGCTGCCGCGTGAGAGCAGCTTCGGCGGAGCAGCACTTCTTTGGCCTCTGGGCACAGGTTTTTCGGGCCACTTTGGCCCAGCATCCACGGGCGTGATGACTATTAGCAGTTTGTTTTGCCCTCCAGCAAACCAGGGGGCGGGGACTACTTCCAGGCTCCACTCGGGACGTGCGCTTCCCGGCCGCCGGAGCCGGGTGGGTACAACCCAACTGGGCGTCTTCCCAGGGCGGCAGCTGGAGGGGGCACCCGGTGCTTTGGGGGGGTGAGCCCCCTGACTCTTGGAGCTGCGTGTCTTCCGGATGCAGCTGACGAGGGCCACCCGGTGCTGCGCGGGGCGGCTGTAGGCCCCAATCAGGCTGCAAAGCGATCTCAAAAAAAGCCCCAATCACTTGCAAAGCGATCTCAAAAAACCCCTGCTTGCTCAGCTTTCTAAAAGCAATAAAGCCAGAGAGAGAAAGTTGGAATGGATGTTTCAGACGCTTTTTTAATAGGATAGAGTCTTTTTGCATCTACCATATTGCTTCGATTCTAAGACGCCATCGATTCTAAGACGCACTCCATTTTTAGAGATGTTTATTTGGGGGAAAAAGTGTGTCTTAGAATCGAAGAAATACGGTAATTGTATGGTAGAGAGTGAGTGAAAGATGGGAAGAGCTTGTGTTTATGTGTATGAGGAGACTGAGTTTATATAAGGGAAGAGCAGACAGTTAGTCAAGGTGATTGACGAAGCTAGCTACATCCAGTTAGTGGGTGCTGGAAGGGGTAGAGTAGGCACAGTAAGACCAAGAACTGAGTGCTTCTTTATATTGCTGTGCCAAAAATTATGGTTATTCCATTTTCAGCATTTCAACAAAAACTCCGGCTATGCCTCTTTTGTAGGGAGAGAAAAAGTTCACGAAATTAGGAGGTAGGATTTGGCACAACACCAATTAATTATAAGATAGAACACCTCTCGTATTAAATACTAATTTGTTTGTTTTTTGAAATATAAAATCCCTGTGTTGTTCATCTTTCTGTGCTACCAATAGAGAACATATTTCCTGGGTACCTTTCCTGTTTGGGTAAAGGGAATAAACTGGGCATATGGGGGGGTCTCTTTTACTTACAGAATACAGGGGCTGAAGGTTGTGGGTGAGTTAGGACAGCTGACCCAAAGTGGAGGCAGATGGACCTGAGGGCAGGCCGCATCACCTATGTCATTGAAAGGCATATCCACAGATAAGAAAGCCCCCGTCCCTAAGGTGGGCATCAGGGTTGCCACACTGGGCACTGGTGTCTGGTACATATCTGAGAGAGATGGATGCTGGAGTTCTCATTGTTACCATGGGAAACATAAATTTATCCTGGAAGTGGTCTGTCAGTCCAGCACACCAGCTATCAATTAGCCATCCCTAGCTTGGAAGAAGTTATCTGACTTTTCCAGGTAGCAGACACCAATCTTATAATTCCCTCAATCTTTCACCAAACTTCTTGAAATGTTCAGGTTATGTAAAACCAACATTTCTTTCTGGCACATGTACTTTTCAGGAAGATTGGTAAAACATTTTTTGTTAGAATGACCAACCCCCTGATTACCCTGTTATCATGGTAGAATGTTCCCCCCCTCCCCCGGTCAAACCTTAACTAAGGACTCATGGCTGTGCATCCTTAGATTCAGGAAGCTGCTTTGCCAATGAATCTTCCAATAAAGTCTCAAGGGTCAAACACGTGCCGTGTTTATTTTTAAGTGCGCTCAATGCCTCCCTACCCTTCCAAGCCTGAAAGGTGCCCTGGATCTCTAGTGTGAGGCTAAAATTAGCCATGCAGCTGTCTGCTTTGGTCCTGGCTCTACTCCGTTCCCAGAGCAAGATTTACAAGGCGTGCAAGCTGTAGAAATGAGAAGGTGCACGTGCATTTGGACTCTCAAGCTGTGCGTGCTTCTCCCACTTCTACAGCTTTGGCGAGGCAGGGAGCAAGAGGAGAGGCGTGCAAAGAGAGTTCAAAGCTGAAGGCAGGGCTGACCGTGGCAAAGGTGTGGCTTAAAGTGGCCAGATGCTATGAGAAGACAGTGTTAATGGGTAGTGGTAGTGATAGGGTTGCTCACAACTTTGTAACAGTTTGGTTGGTATTACCCTACCAAGGGGTGGAACTAAGGATCATTCTAAACCAAAAATCTGATGTGTTTTGGATCCTAAGAGTCTTTCCTCAGGGTAATCTAAGAATCTTTCTCTCTCTCTCTCTCTCTCTCTCTCTCTCTCTCTCTCTCTCTCTCACACACACACACACACACACACACACACACACACACACACACACACACACACACAGAGTCACCATTGTTAATCACAATAGTTTTGTCAATGTACATAAACATGTTAAAATGATCTTTCTTGGAGTTAGCAAAGCATAGGAGACCATGGGTACGAACTAGAAGTAATGTCTTGCGTTTATCAAGTGAGTATGTTTACATTCGTATACTGTATGTGATAAGGTGGACATTTGTTATTACCATTTTTATGTTTTTTTACTTGAATCCATTTATAAATTGAACGTGTTTATGTACATTGGCAAAACTATTGTGATTAACAATGATGACCATGTGACTTTGTAAATATTATACATATATATCTTTCTTAGATTACCCCGAGGAAGGGCCCCTAGGGTCTGAAACGTGTCGGATTTTTGGTTTAGAATAAACTATGTCCTTAGTTCCACCCCTTGGTCTCTGGCTTTTTTTGGCATCTTTACTTGGCTTTTTCTTTTTTGGCTTTTGGTATTAACCTACAGCAGGCATAGGCACCTTGGTGCCCTCCAAATGTTTTGGATTACGTCTCCCATCAGCCTCAGCCAGCATGGCTAATGGTCAAGGATTATGGGCGTTGTTGTTTAAAACATTTGGAGGGCTGCAGGCTGCCCTACTTTGCATGCTAACATCCTATAACATCCTTACATGGCTTGGGACCATACCTGATCGAACGCCTCTCCCGAAGTGAATATACCTGGTCACTACGTTCAACATCTAAGGTCCTCCTCCGGGTGCCTACTCCGAGAGAGGCTCGGAGTGTGGCAATGAGGGACAGGGCCTTTTCGGTGGTGGCCCCCAGACTATGGAACGATCTCCCTGACAAGGCTCGCCTGGCACCAACGCTGCTATCTTTCCGGCGCCAGGTTAAGACTTTCCTCTTTGCCCAGGCATATGGCAGCACATCTTAATCACCCACATGTTTAGTTTTTTTAACGGTTTTTAATGCTTTATGTGTGCATGTTCTGTGTTTTAAAATTTTAAATTTTGTATACTCGTTTTTATCTTAATTTTAGAATTTCTGTAAACCGCCCAGAGAGCCCCAGCTATGGGAGTGGTATATAAGTGCAATAAATAAATAAATAAATAAATAAATAAATAATATAATAAACAGAATCCAAGGTGGATTAACAGCAATTCATAAAAGCAACAGAACAATAGCAAAAAAAGAAAAAAGAAAGAAAGATAAAACCACAGGTAAGGTCAAATGGCGCACCACTGCACAGAACCACTGCATAGAACAGTGGTTCTCAACCTTCCTAATGCCGCGACCCTTTAATACAGTTCCTCATGTTGTGGTGACCCCCAACCATAAAATTATTTTCGTTGCTACTTCATAACTGTAATTTTGCTACTGTTATGAATCGTAATGTAAATATCTGATATGCAGGATGTATTTTCATTGTTACAAATTGAACATAATTAAAGCATAGTGATTAATCACAAAAACAATATGTAATTATATATTGTGAAATATTTATTTCTAATTACAAATAAATGACCATCGGAAATATGTGTTTTCCGATGGTCTTAGGCGACCCCTGTGAAAGGGTCGTTCGACCCCCAAAGGGGTCGCGACCCACAGGTTGAGAACCGCTGGCATAGAACCATTACTATAACCCCAACTTTCTTGCAACCAGTAAACCATGCTAATAACCCAAATCAAGCAGGCAGGTAGAGAGATGTCAGAACCAAACAGCTTATGATTTCTTTATATTCTGTCACTCTTCCGAGGAGCTCAAGATGGCAGCCATACTCCCTGCCTTTTCTAGCCTCACAATGACCTTGTGAGGTAAGTTATGCTGAGAGGCATTCATGGATTTACCTGGTAAATGTACATTCCACATCTTCAACTGCTAGAGTTCCTAAGTTGGCAAAGCCTATTTTGGTTCTGGACCTCTGCCCCAAACCTCCTCTTTCCCCATACAACAAAGAGGCAGAGTAAATGTGATTACCGTTTGCCAAGTGGTAACTGAACTCCAGTGTGCCTATGTTCTCTTTGGTAAATCTTCTCTCCTTCTGTAGTGAATAGTAGATGGAAAGCTCTTTGTGATAGGGATGTGGGCAGGGGGCGGCTATATTGCTCTGTGAAGTACCATGTGCATACTAGGGGTGTGCACGAACCCCTCGATAAGCCGGATCCTGATCTGCAACTTCTGGATCGGGTCCACTCCGCTCTGCTCTGCCAGTAGTCCACTCCGCTCAGCTTCGGAGCTCCAGATCCGAATCGGAGCTCCGTTCCCCCCTATAGACTTGCATTGAAATCCAAATACCTATAACTTTTTTTCTATTAATGTTAGAAACCTCAAAATTGGCAACATGAGAGCCTAGCCATGCATCCACCTTCATGCGCAGTTGGAAGGAAATCCGAGCCTCCCCTGATTTTTGGGGAATTTTTGGAAATCCGAGACCCTATTTTCAGAAATGGGATTTACTCTGACATTTTTACAGATACAAATGTGCACATGGGCACCCTCACAGATGCCATCTAGATCCACATTCATGGCAAGTTTCAAGCAAATTCCACCATCCCCTGATTTTTGGTGTTTTTTCCCCCTTTTAACTCACCCAAATTCACACCCCTTTCTAGAACTCCATCAGTTTTCACGTTAGAAACCTCAAAATTGGCAGCATGAGAGCTTAACAATGTATCCACCTTCATGCCCAGTTCGAAGTCAATCTGACCCACTGATTTTGGGGGAATATATGAAAAATCGCCCACCAAGGATAGTATGCCCATAAGGATCCATTGCAAAGTACTTGCCCATAGCAGCACAGATGATTTGGGGGAATCAAGATTTTTTTCTAAATAAGGATCTTCATCTCAGGTGAAACACTTCCAAAAATGCATGCACACACACACACCAAGAGCGAGCAATGCAGCTGCCTTTTATCACACGGAGGGATACCCTCCCTGAATCAAAGCAAGACATGCACAAACCATCCCTGCGAGGCGGGCACAGAGGAAGACAGGCAGCACTGGGAGCAAACATGCCAGAGACTTGTGGGGTTGAACCACAAAGCCCATGATGTAGTACATCTCCCAGGCACCAGGAGGGCAGAGAGGCAGGCAGAGATGTACGACTATGCCATAGATCTATGGGGAAGTCAGTCCCAGCAGATACCCCACCACAACAGCACCCAGGCGGAGGCAGGAAGGCAGGCATGCAGCAGACATTTCTGGGGGCACAATGAAGTGAGCCAAGGATTGTTTCAAAGCCAGTAATGCAAACCGTCCCTGTGAGGCGGGAACAGCGCAGAGTTTTGCATCCCATAACTAGGGGACTAGGAGGATAAGAGTAAAGCTTTGTGATCCTTGCTTCAGAGTTGTTTGACAGACTGTGATCACAACTTTTAATAATGTTAATAATAGCAGTACTAATATTAATATTAATAATAATAACAACCACAACAATAAGGAATTGAACCACAATGAAAGCCTGCCTGACTTCACTGAAGAGGGAAAGCCAGGAGAGCTTGGGCTATGCGGTGTATAATAAATGTAATAAATAAATAAATAAACATGGGAGAGGTGGAATTAAAAACAGCAGTGTTGCTGAATAAACAACAAGAAGAATTAAAAACAAAAGGCTATGTCTGTCTTTTACCAGTAAGAGGAAAGTGGACGTGCCCAGGGGGAGGGGGAACTGTGCCAATTTGACTGGCCCTGTCTAAGTACCAGTCTTTCAGAAGCTACCTTACACTTCAACTCATGTCAGGCATAGTAGCTTCTTCCACTGGTTAATCTTTGGAGGGTTCTGATGACCTTCCAAGGGCAGGAGTGTGCACTGGGCATGTCCACATGCCCTAGGGGACCTCATCCCCTTGCACCACATCTATTCAGTTGTTCACCAAGGTTAGGGTGGGTAGCAGTGCTGTGTTTCCTATCTGTTATTTATTTGCTTAGTATATGATTTCAGGTTGTGTTTGTGCATTTGGTGGGGCTACTGTTTCAAAAAACACTGGGAAAAGTCTGTTCAGAGACTAAGAAAGAAAAGTTTCCCAGTATCCCAAGTTATTAAGTTTCCTGTTTTGCTTATCCCCTCTCCAACTTTGGGATTGGAGGAAGCTTCATCAGGTGATCATGATTGGGAGTTGAATCTGGCTCTCAGCGCTTCAAAAAAAGGTACTCCCTCCTGCTTTTTTTACCCTATTTTAAAAAAAATTATAGCAAGCAAACCGCAGCACGCAAAGTGCTGAAAATAAGCACAAATGACCCCCACCCACCACCCTCTAAACACAGCAAGTTTCAAGGAGGTAGCTTGAAAAATAAAAAAAAGTTATCCACTAATCTTTTCTGCAATGCAATCCTATGGGAAAAATATCCAAAATGGCGGGCGGAGCGCTTTGCGAAAAGAGGAGCGCTCTGCTTGTGGTTGCTTCTCTTTGCTGTGCTCTGCTAGCCCCCTGATCCACTTCTCCTCTGCCTGTAACGGAGGCGGAGCACCCCGCTTTGCTGTTGCTTCTCCGACCCGAAGAGAAGCGGATCACAGCCCTAGTGCATACTGCTAGTGCTACATTGTTCCGTCTAATAGTGAACTTAGTTGGTGAGTGCCAATGAATTTGTAGCCAAAATGGGGCCACTGAAAATCAAAGAGTAGTATTAGCACACTTGAAAGATGTTTTGCAGAAGAACATTAAAAACAACACCATAATAAGGACTGACCATGTTCAGCAGCCACAGTATGTCGAGTGTCAGTTGGAAAAGAAAAATGTATATGCTGTGTGCAAGTGGATTAAAAAAAGAAGAGAGAGTGGAATGCCCTGTTTAGAAGAAATGGCTGGCAGGAACCCTGAACAGGAGCACTCCTTGTAGGATGGAGGATACACGTAACATTTTGTTGCTTGTTCCTACCTGATGAAACAGGAGCAAGAGTTTTCATGGGTGCAGGAAAAAAGCACCCACCCACCCGGTGCCGTTCAGTGCTGTCTTGTTTACATGTCTTCATAGTTCTCCATTGGTGCTTGCTCTCCATCTGCTAATGTGGAAAACAAATTGTTCATGTGCTAAAATGCTAACTGGGCCTGACAGATGTGCAGCTCCCTGCAGCTGTCTCTTCATTGAGGCTCCGTTAATTTGGGGGGATGGTAGCAGCATCTTTTGGGCTTTCCAAGAGAATGCAGACAAGTGAGGACAACCCTGACCCTGTTCAGATGACCCACTAAGCCATGGTTAAGCATTTCAAACTAACCATGAAGGCTTAGTGTGTTGTGTGTAGGGTGTTTTCCCTAACCATGGTTGCTGTATAACCACAGTTTAACCACCTTCTCTAACCATTTGCTGCAACAGGGTTAGCAGCCCTAACATTGTCTTAGTGCGTCATCTGTAAGGCCCCCGTGGTCAGATCAGTGCTACCATAGAGCTCCGTGGCAAGAACGGCAGAAATTGGCCAGGCTGCTCTGTCTGGCCAGAGAGATTTCTGCTGCTGAGATCTGCATAGCAGCTCTGAACTCACCAACTACCATTTTGTGTTCTTGCCTGAAGTCCCCACACATGGTATGCCTTTACACCTATACTAGGGCCACCAAGATGGATGTATCATGAAGTGGGGCAGATCACACAGCTCTCATAGTGACGGCCAGGAGCCATGGGGGGGTCTTGAAGTGGGGGCTTGTGGGTGTCATAGCCTCAGCATGGTCACCAGGGCTGCGTGTGCCACAAGGGATAATGGGCTGTAGAAAGCCCCCTCCTCCTGCCTCCTTACCTGCCTCCGCCTCCGCCGCACGGACTGCAGGTGACGGTGGAGCCAGGTGAGCCCCTTCCTCCCACTTACCTGCATTCGGAGCTCCTTTCTACTTTGCTTCGCCTCGATCTTTGTAGACTTATTCAAGTTGCAAGACAAAGACTACCTCATAACGGTGGACTACTATTCCAATTTCTGGGAGATAGACTCCTTGCTAGATACCCGATCTCGAACAATTATCAGAAAGCTTAAAGGACACTTTGTTTCAAAGATAGGTTTGTTGCAAATGAGGAATGCAGTATTATATAAAAATAAAACTTTTATTGCCTCAAACAAACATAGCTTCTAACTAACTTCTCTCCAGCCCTGACTGACTCCTGAGAGTGCTGAGTCACTGACTGCTGTGTCACGTCCTGATTGGGCGAGTATTCCTTCAATCAAAGTCTCAGTGTCCCTGACTTCCTCTTCCATCTAACTACCTGTGTGTCTCACTTAGTTCTACCTATTGATACATCTTTCCTTTTTTTTATTTTAACCAACAATACATTACAACTACCATTTACCCCCCCCCCCCCAAAAAGTTAAACATAGTCTTGTAGATGGTGTGGCTTCTGTACCAGGCGACCTGCTCGAGTTCTTACTTGTTTTGCTATAGGAGATGTAGTTTCTCTGGGGTGATAAGCGGTATCATGGGTATCCCTAGGATGTGAGGACATTTCAACTATCTCCCCAGTCTCTCTGGCAGGGGATTCCGAATGACCTCTTGCCTGGAGGCCAGACTGTGAAGTGGGTGCTCTCTCCTCCTGGAATTTCTGTTCTTGGTTGTGGTTCTGCACACCTGCATTTGATCCGCCAAAGGCGGATCCAAATCGGGTCGTTCCACTCTGCTCCGGATTTGCAATCCGAATCGGAGCAGAGCACAGCTGTAACATAAAGCTCCATCAGACAAGTGTTTTATTGCACGCTCATTACTGGGCACTCACAAAGTTTGCTCAAGTCCCTCACATGACGTTGTCTGCCTCCTGTGTGCCTTCCGCCCCTTCTGGCTTTCCTTGCACGACAACAAAAAAGGTCATTAAGTACAATGTTTTTTTAAACTTGGAATTTCTGCTCTCTCCTGCTGTGTGCAGCAGAAGCAGCGCCATTAGAACAGCAGACTCAATGGGCCTCATGCTTGTTCTGTACTACTACTGCTACTACTACTACTAATATATTTCTTACCCGCCTCTCCAATTAGATCGAGGCGGGGAACAACAGCAAGCATAAAATACATAAAATACTAATTAAAAACATAGTATACACTGTTAAAATCATCCTAAAAACATCCTAAAAGCATATTAAAAGCATCCTAAAACTCCGGCGGAGAAGCAAAGGTAGGGAGCGTGTTAAGCCTCAGTATGATGGAGCTCATAGTTAGGCAAACCACACAGCGGGGCATGGTTCTGTGATAGTGTGGCAGCAGCACTAGGCGTGGTTAGTGATGACCACATTAACCATGGTTAGTTTAACCACATTGACCAATGTGTTGTTTGAACAGGGCCAAAGTGTTACTTGAGAGCCAGTATGGTGTAATGACTACAGCACTGGACTTGCTGGAGCGGGGAGATGCAACTTCAAATCCCTTGCTGAGCGTTCACCATAATGAAATATTTTAATACTACGCATTAATGTAATCATATCTGCTTTCAACTCATGTATTACCTTTGTCAGAATTCAGGATATTCCCATTACTTATCTCCGGTCATAAGACCATTTTTCACATTATAACTTACATTAATGATCACATCATTCCCACATCCATCTTCTCCTTCCCCCCCATGGTTTCAAAAGTCTAGAAGAGGCTTGCCAGAGTTTTTATACCTTTGCTTGAACTCCCTTTTCTATAATATACTGGCTTAATCTTAATAACCACCTCCCAAACTTTAGGAAACCATTCTTCCAATGAGCAAGCTCTTGTAGAAATTTTCCCAGCGCTGAGCCAACGTATGCTGCAGTCATTGTATTTAATATTTATTGTAAATTTTATTTGTATGTAGGCTTTTATCAAGGGTCCCCAAGCTTTTTTGCGTGTGTGTCGGTGGACACATTTTGAGAGTGTGTCATGGGTGCTGTCATGAGCATATTTGAGCTTGACTGATTCTTCCATCCATAATTGTAATATCCCCTAAGCTTATGGGGTATGCTGGAAAAGAAACCTAAATGTGTAAGAAGCACTTGGTGATGGGAAATTCTTCACCAACAGCATGATTTTTGCAGCTCCAAATGTCTTGGCTTTTGGAGAGAACCTTAGTGATTACTTGCCTAAATAAAATATTAGTGATCAATAATTCCAAAACAAAAATTAAGGGGTTTTTTGCCTTTTATTTATTTATTGATTGATTTATTACATTTCTATACCACCCAATAGCCGGAGCTCTCTGGGCGGTTCACAAAAAACGCCTGCAATCTACCCCTTTATAATTGGAAGCTGGGGGAACATCCTGTTAAACAAACTTGCTTCCTTTAAATATCTGGGCATGTATGTGTTCTTCAGTGAACAGGGATGTATGCATTTAGTATTCAAAGCTTGGCAAGTACTAGTCCAATGAACGATACCCACGTGTGTCCTAGACATCCAAAGCGTCCTAAGGAAATTCCTCTTTGATTTATGTGCCGTGTCTTTCAAGTGTTGAGGTCACTGGGCGGGGGATTTCTACAAGGCAATGGGGCTGGGGGATTGGTTGGCTCCCAAGGAGGACTTCCTCAGACAGTGTAGCTCCTGAAGACATGATTGATGAGTCCCTTCTACACTTAACTGAGTAAGCAAATCCCGCCTGCCCTCTGTCCTTTCTGATGCATTGCTGCCTGCGATTAGAATAATGTTTAGCCATAGAGGCACTTTACAGCTCCAGAGACAGAGACATATAATGGGAATCAGGCATGCATTGGTGTGGCTGGGAGATTACAGAGTGTGACTGGCTGCTTTGGTTCCCCCCACAAAAAAAACAGGTTTGACACTGCTGGAAAATCTGTTCTGGTTGAGAGCATCAATTAATACAGAATGTAGCCACCACAATCTCAGGAATGCTCAGAGTCATCTCTGTGGGATAGCTTAACACACAAGTACCTTGACAGGGTGGCCACTTACTTGGGAGGAAGTTCTGTTGAAATCTAAGGGGCTAACTTGAGAGTAACTGGACACATTCCAGCCAAATTGCATGACTCCATTGAGAATGTTAGGTTGGATCCTGATTTAGTCATGAGTCATTTAAGTCCCATTTATTAGTTTTCAATCTAATCCTGTCTCCTTTTGTAGATGTGCAGTTAAGTATAACTGGGTGCTGTTGGTTTTGTTTCAAAGCTAGCAGGAAAGGTGAGTGGTACCTGATGAAGCCATGGCTGCTAAGGGCTAAATCTGGTAGCCTCTTGTTTATTTATTTATTTATTACATTTTTATACCACCCAATAGCCGAAGCTCTCTGGGTGGTTCACAAAAATTAAAACCATGAAGAACATAATAAAACAACCAACAATCTAAAAACACAACTACAAAATACAATATAAAAAGCACAACCAGGATAAAACCATGCAGCAGAAGTTGATATAAGATTAAAATACAGAATTAAAACAGTAAAATTTAAATTAGTTGTTAAAATACTGAGAGAATAAAAAGGTCTTCAGCTGGCAATGAAAGGAATACAGTGTAGGCGCCAGGCAGACCTCTCTGGGGAGCTCATTCCACAGCCGGGGTGCCACACCAAAGCCCTCCTGCTAGTAGCCACCTGCCTCACTTCCTTTGGTAGGGGCTCACAGAGAAGGGCCCCTGTGGATGATCTTAAGGTCCGGGCAGGTACATATAGGAGGAGGCGTTCCTTCAAATAACCTGGCCCCAAGCCGTTTAGGGCTTTGAATGTTAGTATCAGCACTTTGAATTGGGCCTGGACCTGGACTGGCAGCCAATGAAGTTGTAAAAGGACTGGCGTAATATGGTCTCGCCAGCCAGTCCCTGTTAGTAATCATGCTGCCCTGTTTTGTACCAGTTGAAGTTTCCGGACCGTTTTCAAAGGCAGCCCCATGTATAACACATTGTAGTACTCCAAACGAAAGGTTATCAGAGCATGGATAACTGTAGCTAGGCTATCTCTGACCAGATAAGGGCGTAGTTGGTATATCAACCTAAGCTGATAAAAGGTGCAAAAAGGCCTAGCCTTTTTGCACAGGTCCATGGCTCCCTTTTCTATTTGCATTGCAAAAAGCAGCAACTGCTGCAAAACAAATCAGCTGGGAAAAAGGTCATTACCTGTAGCCAAAGACAACCAGAGAGAGGGGGCTAAATAAGCCTCTATATAGGGTAACCACTTTGTAACTGGTCAAGAGGGCAGGGCTCCTGCAGCTTTAACTGTTTTGATGAAGAGGGAATTTTGCTAGGTGCTGCATGCAATAATTTATTGCATGTAATAATGTAATAAATGTAATAAATGTAATAAATAAATAAATAAAATGCATACAAATGACACCTGCTGAAATTCACTTTTCTATCCCAGATACATCAGGGTCCATTGATGTTTGTGGGGAAAGGGTGTGTGTGTGAGATTAAGGATGCAATTTTATGACTGTTTAGATGGGATAAAAAGGCTTAAAGCTCCCAGCATTCCCTAGCCAGCATGGGAATTGAAGGATTAGAAAGCAACAAGGAGACTCTGGATCCACTGTGGATGCACTAATTCTTAAGGTAAAATGTATAAGAAAGACTTTGTTGTTTATTCGTTCAGTTGCTTCCGACTCTTCGTGACAGCACACTATTTGAGTTTCCACAAATTTAGAAATAATTATTTTGGCCTGCATCCAATGATAGTCCTACTTAGAGTAGACGCATTGAAATGAATGTTGTTTAAGTTACTCATGGTACTACCCTAAGTTCCATTCATTACAATGGATCTCCTTTATTTATTGCATTTCTATACTGCCCAATAGCCAAAGCTTTCTGGGCAGTTCACAGAAATAAAAACCTTCAAGTACAATTCAAGATATAAAACAAACCACAATATAAAAACACAATATAAAATCACAACCAGGATAAAACCAAGCAGCAATGCAGAGATTTATATATATATATTTAAAATACAGATTTATAACAGCAAAGTTAAAAGACTAAGATGATAAACTGTTAAATTTAATAAATAAATAAAAATAAAATACTGAGAAAATAAAAAGGTCTTCAAAAAGAGTATAACGTAGATGCCAAGTGAACCTCTAAGTAGGACTAACCCTGGATACAACCCTTAAATTTAAATAGAAATATAGTAAGGCCAGATACACATCTTGTGTCAAATCATTATGAATGTGGAATAAAAAGCAGGATATAATACAATAAAAGTGGTATATGGAATGTGGATTGTACCCTAACAGTTACCAGTGCCACTTCCATACCGCTATAGAGCAGTAGTGTAGATCTAGCCTAAATGTCACCATAGTGCAGAAGACCAGGGCCAGGTGACCAGCCCTCTGGCAGCCCCTCAACCCAGTTCTCCCTTTTGTTGCGAGTATCATTGCGAGATCAATTCTTGCCTTCCCTTTTCAAAGGGGGGTGTTGTGGGCTCTCCCACCCTAGAGGCCTTCAAGAGGCAGCTGGACAACCATCTGTCAGGTATGCTTTAGGGTGGATTCCTACATTGAGCAGGGGGTTGGACGTGATGGCCTTAGAGGCCCCTTCCAACTCTACTGTTCTATGATTCTATGTTATAGTCTGCAGCTACAGGCTGTTGTAACACTTCCTCTCCTGCTGGAAGGAGGGAACAAGGAGTCTCTTCTTGTGAAGGCTGACATGACCCTGGCTATTTGGTGAGCTGCCAAGAATGTAGAATGGACAGCACCCCCTCCCTCCTCGCTGCCTACATCCCATCCCGTGGAGGTGGCCCGTCTGTGCCCGATTAAGCCAAGGTCACCTCACGAGTCACTTCTGTCGATCACTGGGACAAGAGCTATTTACTAAGCCAGCTAGCATGTAGTAACAAGATCCACGGGGCTATTTATTTTAACTCAGCATCAACTCCTGGATTATTTAGATGAAGCCTCAACCATGGCCTGGTTGACCTCGTTTGGGAGAGGTGCCAAATGCCTCATTATTCTCTGTCAGAAATGCAACTTCCATCCTTCCCCCAACCTTGGATCAGATACGTGTGGCCTTTTCCACCATCTCTCGCTTACAGTCGTTATCGAATAAACCCACCGGTGGCAATCTTTCAAAGAAGTGTCAGTCTCGTTAGGAGTTTCTCTGACATTTAAGAGGCTGTGCATAGCAAGGGATGGTGCACCTACAGACGTAATGTGATACTTAGCATTGAAGTTACATGGTCCTGCGTGACAGGAATAAGTTACTATCGCCTCTCCTTATCCTCAGATATGGCAGTATTATTATTATTATTATTATTATTATTATTATTATTATTATTATTATTATTATTATTATTTATATAGCACCATCAATGTACATGGTGCTGTACAGATAACACAGTAAATGTTTTGGTGGTTCTTCTTCCTCTATGAAGCAAAGAAACCATGGGCACAATACTATGCATGTGTAGACAGAACAAAGTCCTACAGAATACATACTGGTTGGAGAATGCTGGGAGCTGTAGGCTTTTTCCCCTGTCTAACCATGCATAGGATGGCATTCTAAGCCCTCCTTTAGTCATGCACACCTGAGCTATACATGATGCCCCCCCCAGTCTCCTGCATGGCCCTAATTTAAATCGGGGTCATGGCAGCTCAGAAAAGGAGGTTATAAGCTTCCTCCCCCTGTTTTTGTTCTAAAATTCTACCCTCCATGGGGTGGGGGGATAAAAAACGAAACTATTCATTGGAATCAATGGGGACTTTATCATAGAATCATAGACTAGTTGAGTTGGAAGGGACCTATGAGGCCATCAAGTCTATCCCCCTGCTCAATGCAGAAATCCACATTAAAGCATACTCCACACTAATGTGTTTCTTTTTTCTTTTAAACCCCACCTCCTGTGGATTTTTGGGATGATAACAGGGAAGCAGGACGTTTAAAAAACCCTCCCTTGAAGTGTCCTGGTTCTAAACTGTGTTGGGTCTGTGCACACTTTCAAGAGAATCAGGGAGACCAACATGCACAGCTCAGCTATGCATGCTTAAAGGAACGTTGGGTTTGTTCCCTAGAAGGGGCAGGAAAAAAGGAAAGGAACCTCTCGTGCAAGCACTGAGTCATGACTGACTCTTGGAGGGATGCCAGCTTTTGCTGACGTTTTCTTGGCAGGCCTTATATCGGGGTGGTTTGCCGTTGCCTTCCCTGGCCGTGATTATCTTTCCCCCAGCTAGTTGGGTACTCATTTTACCGACCTCGGGAGGTAGGAAGGCTGAGTCGACCCAATTTTGCTGAAAGGCTGAGTAAGAATAAGGGTGTGTGTGGGGGGGGGGACATGGCAGAGAGGAAGAGAACAGAGAATAGGAAAATACGTTTTGGAAGCTCCTTGGTGGCACCTGTCTCATAACATAGGCTGAGGGTGAATTCCATTTCAGAGAAGTTCTTTGGAGTTGCATTGTGATGGCAAATGTGATGGAGCTAGAGGCAAACTACAAAGCAATCAGTGGCTGGGGAAGGGAGTGTGGCCATCAGATACCCCTACTCTCAAACATTGTAAGGCCCGTGCCTTACTAATAGATAGTTAACATCCTATGGATCAATCAATCAAGTTGACCCAGGAATCAGATTTACTGGTGTATTCAGATAATGGTGTGTGTGTAGGAAAACTGACCATGTTCAGCTGCCACGACTAAGATTTCAACCATGATGAGGAAATTGCTGTCCCTGTATACCATACCTCCTGGAGTTGCATAAGCCAATAGCCAGGTCCTTGCCCCAAGGAGTCTGCATCCTAATATTGTCAGTCCAAGAGATGATGGGTAGCAAAGGATGAATGGGAGCAACCACTATTGCAAGTATTTAGGCTTCATTTAGTTGAGGGAGGAGGGTTAGGGGGTTAACAGGAAGGATGATGCAGCTTCTGAGTTGAGATTTGAAGGAAGGGGAATAATGGCATCATGTAGGTGTCCTGGGATGGAGTCCTAAGCGTAGTGGGAAACAAGTTGGGAGGGATGGGCCTGTCTGGTCCGGGTCACTTTCCCATGGTTTTACCTAGGATTCTGTTCCATTCTGTCTCTTCCTTATGCAAATATAAAAGAGCTTCCTCACAAACGTATGTATTTTAAAAAATTAAACTTAAATGTGTATATTCTCTCAAAACACATATTGAAATATGCATTATGACAGTATCCAATACTGCCGCTGTGTTTATGCCACAGCACTACTGAAAGATTTCTGAGGGAAACCCGTCATGCTATTTGTGTAGCGCTAGAGGTCATTTACGCCTACGGTGATCACAAAAGCAGAGAGAGGCAGTGTTGGATACTGTCCGTCCATGGGCAGATTCCAATGGGACATTTATGTCCCCATTTATGCCCTTCCGCCCCACCAATTCCCTTCTGCAAGTCATGGGTCCCGTCCCCACCCCCGCAATTCTCTTGTGCAAGCGGGACCCACTGTGTCTGCAAGGGAGATTTTAGGGTGGAAATGCTTGTTTCTGGAAGGACACAGGTTGGTGAAGCTCTCTTACGTGAGCCCTGCTGACCAGCCTTTTTCCAGAAACGAGTGTTTCTGCTGCTTTTGGTTTGTCCTGGAAGTGCAAAATTGATGTTGTGGAAGTGTATATATATATGTGTGTGTGTGTGTGTGTGTGTGTGTGTGTGTGTGTGTATTTGTACAATAGAATCAGTGGAACATAATCAGCATAAGAGAATTGACAGGGGCATTAGTGCACCATTGGATTTTGTCCTATCTATCTATCTATCTATCTATCTATCTATCTATCTATCTATCTAAAAAGTATAATTGGACATGTTGAAACTGCATCTGATGATTCAGGGAAGTGTTAAATTTTGTGCATCACTACGTATTGATCTACACATTAGTTAGAGAGCGCAGATCTAGTCATTCCATGTAGGAACTAGCAAAGTTCAAATTCCTCAAACTCCCCAAGAAAAAAGGAAGACATTTAAGAGAGCAGGAGATCTTTAGATGGCTGAAACTGGTAGAGTTCAGCGTTCAAAGGTAATGAGCCAAAGATAGGTTAGGGAAATAAAAGCAGCGCTATCTGCCCAAGCTGTGAAATTCCGACATGGGTTGACTCCTCCTGGCTATGCCTGAACAAGGCCCTCTCTGCCAATTGTCCAACAGTGTGCTGTTTGAACAGAAGTTGGAAATGCACATGTGCTCCCTTCTTTCTTTGGTTCCTGCCAGCCAATATTTTGAGCATGAGAGAAATGACCTCAGCACGCCGCCATGCTGATTAGTTCCTTGGCAGCACACAATGGGCATCTGTCAGGATTGGTCCCCTTTGAAGGAAACGTCTGTGGGCAGCAGCTTTATACATATGTTTATCTGGCAACAGTTTCGGAGGTGAAGTGGGAGGCAAATCGCCTTTAATTCCCCTTGTTTGTTGCTGATTTCTCATTAATTGCGCTGAGCTGCTTGGGTGTTTACTTGGATGGGGACATTCAATTCTGCTGGAGTATGGTCAGGAATTTGCTGTTAGTTAATGCCCACTTATTTGTAAGTTCCTGTACGGTTCACTTGATCTTGTCGAAAACCCAGAGAGGAGGTTTTAAAATATGTGCTTTTGGCTAGGTCCAGGATGAATCTGTAGAACTTCTTTCCAACTCTGCATGTGGGGTTTAGAATGGAACATCCCGCTTTAAAGAAGAAAAGAAAAAGGAGTGTGTCTCCCCACAAATTAGGCCTAGGTGTTTTGAGCTATATGTGTGCAGCACAAAGCAGGCTGCTTTGTGTGCAAAGTGACAGCATCTTCCGCCTTGCTGTGCATACTACATAGGGGTAAAGGAGACATTTGCTTGGTCTGAATGTTTATAGGAACATGCCCAGTTCACATCTCACAAGCCTATGCATGCACCAGAGTGCACTTGCTCTCTGAAATCTGCACTTTTCAGAATTTTGCAGAGCTGTTTGCAGCTCAAAAAAGAAAGAGCATAAAAGCAAAAGAAAAGAAATTCAAAATAATGAAAGGGTGCATGAAAAGATGTGTAAATGAAAAGGAAAGTAACACTAAACTGCACTTTATTATTGATTGATTTGATTTTTACTCAAAATGGCACTCAACGGTGGCTTACAATTCCTTATAAAGCTTGTTAAAAACAACCAGTGAATACATTAAAACACAATGGACCCATTTAGAAGACACCTTAAACCATGGCTTTAACCACAGTGGTTAAGCCAGAAAGCCAAGCTGTGTTCAGAAGACTCCTTAAACCATGGCTTTAACTACGGTGGTTGAGCCAGAAAGCCAGGCTGCGTTCAGAAGACACCTTAAATCATGGCTTTAACCACGGTGGTTGAGCCAGAAAGCCAAGCTGTGTTCAGAAGACACCTTAAATCATGGCTTTAACCATGGTGGTTGAGCCAGAAAGCCAGGCTGCGTTCAGAAGACACCTTAAACCATGGCTTTATCCACGGTGGTTAAGCCAGAAAGCCAAGCTGTGTTCAGAAGACTCCTTAAACCATGGCTTTAACCACGGTGGTTGAGCCAGAAAGCCAAGCTGTGTTCAGAAGACTCCTTAGACCATGGCTTTAACCATGGTGGTTGAGCCAGAAAGCCAGGCTGTGTTCAGAAGACACCTTAAACCATGGCTTTAACCACGGTGGTTGAGCCAGAAAGCCAGGCTGTGTTCAGAAGACACCTTAAACCATGGCTTTAACCACGATGAATAAAGCCATGGTTTAAGGTGTCTTCTGAACATGGCCTGGCTTTGTGGCTTAACCACCATGGTTAAGGTGCTGAATGGGCCCATTTAAAAACAATTAAGCACAACAACAATGCCCAAGTAAAAATAGCATCCAGCTCACCAAACTGCGTACACACCAAAGGCCTGCTTGAATACTGCAACCTTTGCTTGGCAGCAGAAGGACAGTGGAAACTAGCCTCTTTTGGCAGGGAGCTCCACAGCCAGGGAGCAGCCACCAAGAAGGCCTTCTTTTGTGTTAAGACCAAATGTGCCTCTGAAGTTGGTGGTCTTGAAAGAAGGGCCTCCCCCAGTGATCTTAAGAACTGGACAGGCGTCTATGGGAGAAGGTGGTCTTTCAAGTAGCCTTGTCCCCAAGCCATATAGGGCTTTGTAAGTCATAACCAGCACTTTGAATTCTGCCCAGGAACAGACTGGTAGCCAGTGATTCTGTTCTAACAACGGAGTTGTATCTTCTCTGACACCAGTCCTGGTCAACAGTCTGGCTGCAGCCTTCTGGAGCAGCTGAAGGCAGCCCCATGTAGACTGCATTACAGTAGCCCAAATGGGATATAAATGAGGCATGTGTGACTGTGGCAAGATCACATGTCTCTAGGAATGGGTGCAGTTGGCGCATTAACCTCATCTGTGCAAATGCATTCCTGGCCACCACCGAAACCTAGGCATCCAGATTTAAGTCTGAGTCCAGAAGTATGCCCAAACTGTGAGCTTGTGTAACCCTGTACAGGACAGAATGCATCCCCGTTTCCTGCTCTGTCTTTTGACTAACCAGGAGCACCTCTGTCTTGGCTGAATGCTGCTTCAATAGTTTGCCCTCATCTAGTCCATTGCAAACATTAGACACCAATTTAGAACTATTGGGGAGAAATCACTTGCAAAAAGTGTGCCTGCTAGGAAAAGTATGTACAAAAATAGGTATATTAGGAGGGATGTGCATGAAAATGTGTATAAGTGATCATTAATGCTGAGTTCATGAACTGATGTGAAAATATGAACTTATGGTTGAGAAATTGGAAAATTCAGCAAAATCAAAATTGACAGATTCATCCATCCCGTGTTACACTCATATCTCACCCTTTTTCCTCTTGCAAGGAATCTAAGGCAGCTTACATTGTCTTCCTCCCAGCATTTTACCCTCACAACAACCCTGCAAGGTAGAATCATAGAATAGTAGGGTTGGAAGGGGCCTATAAGGCCATCGAGACCAACCCCCTGCTCAATGCAGGAATCCACCCTAAAGCATCCCTGACAGATGGTTGTCCAGCTGCCTCTTGAATGCCTCTAGTGTGGGAGAACCCACCACCTTCCTAGGTAACTGGTTCCATTGTCGTACTGCTCTAACAGTCAGGAAGTTTTTACTGATGTCCATCCGGAATCTGGCTTCCTGTAACTTCAGCCTGTTATTCCGTGTCCTGCACTCTGGAATGATCGAGAAGAGATCCTGGCCCTCCTCTGTGTGACAACCTTTCAAGTATTTGAAGAGTGCTATCATGTCTCCCCTCAGTCTTCTCTTCTCCAGGCTAAACATGACCACTTCTTCCAGTCTTTCATAGGGCTTTGTTTCCAGACCCCTGATCATCCTGGTTGCCCTCCTCTGAACATGCTCCAGCTTGTCTGCGTCCTTCTTGAATTGTGGAGCCCAGAACTGGACACAATACTCTAGCTGAGGCCTAACCAGGGTTGAATAGAGAGGAACCAGGGCCTCACGTGATTTGGAAGCTATACTTCTATTAACGCAGCCCAAAATAGCATTTCCCTTTCTTGCAGCCACATTGCACTGTTGGCTCATATTCAGCTTGTGATCTACAACAATTGCAAGAATGTATCAGTGACTAGCCCAAAGTCACCTAGAGAGCTTCATGGCAGTGCATCCGGATCTCCCAAGTCCTGGTCCAACTTTCTAACCACTACACCACACAGTCTCTAGATCTCTCCCTGCCTGGGTGCATGAAATGGTCTTGTATACTGGGCAATTTCTATTTTGCATCCATGTTTTGTGCACTAAAGATGGCAGTAGTGTACTGATGCTAAAGGAGGGGGGGGGGAAATACTATGCCAGGTAGTAGTTATTAGCTTCACTTTGTATTTTGGATGACACGGCACTTAGGGAGGTTACATCAATGTGATAAGTAAATATAACACTGCATTTGAGTTCTCCGCAATGGGCCAATTTGATAGATCAAATGAGGTCTGAAGAAGAGGCGCCTTCATTTATACACTTCTTTCCTGCGTATCTGCTTTTACGGTCTATATCATTTCCTTCCTGGAACAACCTGCCCAAGTCGTAATAAGCAATAAAGCCTGATTTCATAGCAATGCAATATCAGAAACGCTTCTTGAAGTAAATATAGTTACACTACCGAATTAGATGTTATTGGCGCTGGAAGAGCGGAATAGCAGAAGCGTAGAGAAATTGGAAAATTAAAAGGCAAAGTTACAGGAGGGAAATAGATGCTTTCGGATGAGTTTTTTTTTTTTAAAGAAGAGATGAAGAGCCAATGAGGTGGGGAGAGAATGTTGCAAAGGAGCATCGCTCCAGATGGCAGCTGCCAAGATAAAGCTGTCGGTAGCTCCGGCGCCATCTGTAGGTGGACCCTTGAGTTACAAGGGGAACATGATTCGGTAGCACCGCTTTTAAGGAGAAAGAGAGAGTTTGATTTCTGAAGAAGACAGGGCCAGTGCCAGACTATTTTGCACCCTAGGCAAGGCGAGCGCTGGGCATGGGCGGGGAGGGGGGCTACCTCATGGTGGTGTGTGTGAGGGGGTGTCACGTGCGCTGTGCCAAAGCTTATTGGGGTGCAGCCCATGGATGCCACTTCTTCCATGCCTCGCCGAGCTCTGGAAAGGCAGCCCATCCGAGCCTCCTTTGGGGCGCAGCAGCAAGGCTGGGCATGTCACTTCTGACCCCGACTGTGTGGCTGCCCCGCACCTCTGCACGCCCTGCGAGGAGGGGCTGCGAATGAGCCCTGGCTGGCTGGGGCGGGGGAAGGTCTCTGGCCCGCAGTCTCCAGTGGCTGCAGCCCCTAGTGGGGAAGGTGGCACACCAGGGCTGCTGCTGCTCCATGGGTGCTGCCTGTCTCTGCGTCCTCCCAGACCACCTCCTCGCCCACAGAGCCTTCGGCTGTCCCCCAGCCCACTCCTCTTCTGTCTCCTCCGTGTTGTCTCTGAGGGTTTTGCAACAAGCAACCCCTCCTGGGCAGCCAAAATAAGCAGCGTCTCTTCAGGGCCTCTGATGGCAGCTGCAGGGAAAGGCTGGCCATGTAGAGGCGCACACAAGCCAAGCCCCCCCCAACCCAAAACCTCCGACCCCAGGAGTGGGGAGAGGGGGCAGTCTGCACCCGTCTGACGTCTGTGCAGTAGGTGGCTGCCTAGTTGGCCTTAATGGTAGTGCCGGCCCTGGAAGAGGAGAAGGAAATACACTTTCCAATCCCCCCCTTTTAAAGGACAAGTCATCAGCTGTGAATCAGAACGATTGAAATGACACATAGCAGTCTTCGAGACTGAAGGTTGAAGAGATGATACATACAATTTTCCAAATGCTGTTTGTGTTCGCCAAGACCATACTGGGCCTTTGTGTTGCACTAGAGTCTTTGGACATCTGCAGCTGTGGCACTGTGGAGCCGTGGAGGTGGCAATGACAATGGACGTGTGCAACGCCTAACGTTTCGGACGTGGCAGATAAAGATTTTAAAAAGAAATCTCAGCCATCTGTCAGGGATGCTTTAAGGTGGATTCTTGCATTGAGCAGGGGGTTGGACTCGATGGCCTTATAGGCCCCTTCCCACTCTATTGTTCTATGATTCTATGTTTGTGCAGACCCCTCCAAGTGGACTTTCTGCTGCACTGCACATCCTCCTGAGGCTACATCCCAGCTGGAAGGAGCTCCAAGGGAAAGTATCAGGCAAAGATTCCTCCATATGGTGCCTGGCCAAGACCTCTAGCAAACATCTTTGGAGGGGGATACAGATAAGAACATAAGGACATACTTCAGAAAGCTGCAACTTCTTGGGTGGGGGGAACCTGATCTCTGTTTCTTCACCTGGGTGGGTGGGTGGGTTGGGGGGGGGTAAGCTGACCTTCCTTCTTTCCCTCACTCCACTAGCTGCTTCCATTGGATCACTTAAAATAATAATAAGAGAGCCGGTGTGGTGCGGGGGTTAGAGTGTTGGGCTGAGAGTTGGGAGATCCAAGTTCCAGTCCCCACTCGGCCATGGAAGTTCAGTCTGTGACAGACAATCAGCCCAGCCTACCTCACAGGGTTGTTGTTGTGAGGATAAAAATGGAGAGGGGGGGATTATGTACACTGCCTTGGGTTTTTTAAGGAGGAAAAAAGGTGGGATATAATTGCGATAAACAGCAAGTATCAGAATTTCTCTTCTGAGAAACTTTGGGGAAGCCCCAACTTCTCATGATCTTCCAGATCTTTCCAGCCTGCAACCTTGAGCCCTTTGATTCTGCCCTGGTCCTGTGTTGGTGGGCAGAGTGGTGGTAGGTAGTATTTTCTGAAATAATAGCTTAGCAACCCTGCTTTCAGATAGGCTGTATTTGAGGTCCCAAAGAAGATATCCTTCCTAAAGTTATCCAAGCCTCTTCTGGCATCCCCACCCTTTCCAGGCAGCCTCTTTCCAAGGCCAAGTATGTGGAGTTTGGTATGGGATGGCAGACTGGTGACGGAGACAGTATGCAGGTTCCTGCTGCGATAAGCTTGTCAGTGCTACTCTTCACATCCCTCATCCCTCCCAGGTTGTTGACGAGGGTGGCAATGCCAAGACAGGAATCCATAAACAAAGCTTGGGGTTGAGTTGCTCTTGGCCTCACTCCAAGGAGAGGTGGAAAACTTGCTGGTGAGGAAGAACAGCCCTTTAAGGTGATGGCCAGGAGGGAATCAACCAACCAGTGCAGGCTGGTGGCTCCGATGTCAGTGGGGTGGTGAATCCGCTCCGAGTTTCAGTCAGGACTCTAAAGGAGTCCTCCAATGTGCCTCCCTGTTCATAAATTGCCAAACATATGGTCACCTTTCAAATGTTTGCAAATTTCGTAATTTGCACAAATCCCTCTGACTCAATCAGCTTTGCTTTGGCCTTGGGAGGGAATTTAGGAAATTTGTATCAAATGAGGACATTTTCACAAATCAAATGAGAGGAAGTTTCATAAATCTGTTTCATTTTGCTCGATTTGCACAAATTTCCCATTCATGCAGAGAGAGCGAGAGAGAGAGAGAGAGAGAGCAGCAATTGGGAACCGAGCTCAACACATACGACAAGCTGATATTTAGAGAATCCTGGTGTTGTTGAACATTGCTCATTCACCCATCTCTAGCTGACCCTTTCTGGAAGCAATGCTTCCTCAAGGGATGGGCAAACTCACCTGAGTCTGATTCGTTGCATGCTCACCCCACCTGTTTGCCTCCCACTCATGGTGCCACAGGAGCTTCCTTTGTGGCTTGGCGGGCATCCAATGATGGCATGAACCCCTCTGCCCATCGCCAGAGCCTCCGTTGTGCACAGCAATAGAGACTCACGAAATCACCTGCACGGGCGATCAACCCACAGGCCTACAAACTTGTTGCACGAACCCAAGTGGGTCTGGGGAAGACAGATGTGGGGGAGTCTGTGGCACTCCCAGACGGGCACATGCAACATCCTCAGCTTCCACTGCCCCAATCCGTGTGTACCACCAGATTTTACCACTGTCTTCCACTGGCTCCTCACTGATGTACATTTTAGTTGGAATAAATCTTCCTCTTTATATAATATATATGTTTGTCCTGCAATTTCCCCTTATCTTGCTATAAGCTGGTCTTTACATTTTTTTTAGTTCATTCCATCCCCAATCTGTCCCCAATCATTCAATGTTTTCAAATTAGTTTTGCTACATTTTATCTCCTTCTAGATAAGTCTAAAAATGAGCTCTTTTCTTATCGCCTGCACATCGCTGCAGCCCGCGAACACTCTGTCTTGGGTTCTCTTTTGATGGTCGCATCTTTATCTCCAAAGTGCCATATAGACATGAAGGGGCTGGAAGAGGCAGAGGTTTGTCATAGGGAAAGGGTTCAATGACCAGCACATATCAGGGTGGAGTAGTGGAAGCCGTAAATTGAGCCTGGGTTCAGAAGCCAGGATGCTTTCTCTGCATCAACATCCTGTATTAAATTCCCCTGAATTCTGCACTGAGAATACAGAAACTCCTAGTTCTCTGAGCTGGATGAATTTAACAAAGGGTGTGCTGAAGGTAGATTGGGATCTACTGGTAGATCTCTGGGTGATTTGCACTCAGATCCCCAAGGCTTCCTGACTCCAACACCTTTATCAAGAACAAGAACCGAATGACTTTCCCCCTCCTAAATTAGGCTGCTGAAATGAAGAAAGCTTGTTGGAGGGTGTGTGTGTGTAACCAGGAGTGGACTTTTGTGTGAAGGAGCTGCAAGCTGAGTTTAATTCTGGTACTGAAAAATCCCTATGCTAAGCGTCACCTGACCCTATGCATATTGACTCAGAAGGAGGTCCACAGAATTCAGCAGGGCATCTGAGTAAGCATGCATTGGGACAGGTTGTAATGGCCACTAGGACCCTATTCAGAGGACATGCTGAGCCACGGATATTAAGCATTTTGAGTAGGGGTGTGCACGGACCCCCCACTCCGCTTCACTTTCAGATCCGCCATTTTTGGATCAGGCCGCTCCGCCCCGCCCCCACTCCGCCTGTGCCCACTCCGCTCCGCTTGGAGCTCCGGATCTGGATCCGAGCTTCGTTCCCCCCCCATAGGGGGGGGTTACCGGGCCCTGCCGCCATCGCCACCCATGCGGCGACGGCGGCAGAGCCCGGTAAGGGACCAAGGGAGAGGGGGACCTTACCTGCCTCCGTCTGCGGTCCGTCGCCGTCTTCAATTGAGCCCGCGGTTCCACCAGGAAGTCTGGGCCGCAAGCGGCCCAGACTTCCTAGTGGAACCGCAGGCTCAATTGAAGATGCTGACAGACCGCGGACGGAGGCAGGTAAGGGAGAGGAGGGCGGGGGGGGGGAGTTACCGGGCCCTGCCGCTGTCGCCGCATGGGCGACAGCGACAGCGGCAGGGCCCGATAAACCCCACTTACCTTTCCGGCGGAGCTCTGGATCGAGGCGAAGGATCCGCCTTCACCTCGATCCTCTCCGCCACGCTCCGCCGGCCCCCCAATCCTCTTCGCCTCCGCCTTAAGGGCAGGCGAAGCCCCCGGCTCCGCTCCTGCTTCTCTGGTCCGATTAGAAGCGGAGCACATCCCTAATTTTGAGCTAACCATTACAGCTTAGCATGTTATATGAACCATGACTTAGTGTGTCGTGTGAACCATTCCTAACCATGGTGGCTACATAACCATGGTTTAAACATGTTCACTAACCATTTGCTGCAAAAGGGTTAGCAGCCTAACCATGGCTTAGCGTGTTGTCTGAACAGACCCTAGGTTTAAAAGAGGGTTAGACCAAATGGGACTAGGCAGAATGGCATCTATACGGATGAGATCCCTGGAATTTAAAACAACAACAACTCAGTGAAGTACTGGCTAGGGATATAGAGCAGGGACAGTCATACGTGTCTTGTGTTAAGTGAATATGTGATATTACTGGACCTGGAGGGAGGTTGCCAAAAATTGTGAGTAATTTTGGCTGCGCTCTGGGAATTGGTGTTCCACGCTTTGTCCCTTTGTATTGTGCTACAGACATCCCAGTTGTGGCTTCATCCCTATTTGGCAATGCTCTCAGCGGGGCTGCTTGAAATATTTTCAAAATTCAACACGGGGGGCAGCAGTTCCATGCAGGAATCAGGGTGCCAAGCACGCAACCATCTTGCACATCTGCATTTCCCTTTGTGGCCAGCTGCGGTAAAAAGCAGCTTGCATGCATGCATGCGATGGTTGACCAGCGACTCCCTGCCTGGTAATTCCTGCACAAAGGTGTGTTCTGCGTAGGGACGTTGAAGTGCCCCCTGTGTTTGGCAATATAAAGATAAAGGACTGTTTTTCTTATTACTGCATCACTGCACTTGTCCGGCCTTGTTAGATAATCTAGTTTCCATTTGGCACGGAGAACAATGGAGCATTTCCCCCACTGTCGTTCATAGTTCGCGCATATTGAAATTGCAAGAAGCATTTGTCAATCCTTGTTCGCTATCCAGCCTGCTGGCTTGGAGACGCTTCAGAGGGCTTTGTTGTTCAGAGCAGTTGGCTCTGCTGCCAGATTGCTACAGGTTTCTCTCCCCCCACCCTCATTTCTCTTGCTCTAGCACTTTTTGATGATAAAGCAGCTTGTATGCTTACACTTTTTAAATCGGTCTTTCAATCTGTTAAATAATTTGGAGTTGAGATAGTCATCTGCTTTCTAATCAATTAATTTATTAACTAACAAATTGAATTGAAATCCAGCTGCCAGATGAGCTCGGGTTTGCCCATGAACAAGCCTTTGAGTGTAAGCATGGAGCATGGCACATTCATTATGGGATATGGTGTTATGTGTGTAACAACTAGGGCTGTGCACCGCTTCGGCCGAATCCCTGGATCCGAGGTCAGGCGGACTGATTAGGCCTGCCTTGGCCTGAATCCGGAGCAGCACCAGGTCAGCCCAGGGCACCCTGAGGCCAAAGCAAATCAATCCTGAAGCCTTGGGGTGCCTCGGGGCAATTCGGGGTGGTGCAGGGCTGCTTCCCCATACCTGCCCACCCTGTAAGGCTGGCCATGAGGCCAGGTGAGTCTGTTGGACTCCCTGGACTCCCTTCCCTCTCCCTTCCTAGACTTCTACCTGCTGCTGCCACCGGGACTTATCTGTAAATGCATCCTCCTTCTGAGAGCCAGGCTGTGATTTAATGTAATTGTAGGGGCACTTGACTTTTAGTATATCTATGGCTCAAAATTACAATGGCTGTAAAGGTAAATGGACTCCCAGTTGGCCTTGTTCCCAGCTTTTCTGTGTGTTGGCTGTGTGGCAAACACCCAGGAACCCACAAGGCCAACTCATCTCAGATGTGTGTGTGTGTGTGTGTAAATCTTGCCTCGACTTCGGTGCCCCGAAGCACCCCAAATCAAATCAGGGCATGATTCCATGTGTTTATCTGTCTAGGAATGAGCTGTGTTCCTATACACTTCTCCTCTTGCTAAACCATGGTTTCCTGTGATATCTGAATTGAAGAAACTGGTTTTATCGCTGCTTACAGGCCAGGATCTAAAACCAGGGTCTGAAGGCACAGAGGCACACCGTGTTTTATTGGCCCAAGACCTTTATGTCTGAATTGCCCTAAATGAAGCCTAGGAGCCAACTTATACACGATTTAGAATGTGCTGCTGTACTTGTGGACTGATCTTTTTCAGGTCATTGTTGCTGTTGGTGCTGTGAGGGTAAGATTTATGCATTTTTAATGCTTTCTTCTATATAAAAATGCCATTTACATGCAGGGAACTAATACAGCATAGTGAAAATCATGCTAAACCTTTCAACCATCATGTGCTAATTAGTCAGCCTTTCATGTCCTGTGGTTCTGAGGCTCCGCATTACTCTGAGGACAACTCAGATTCAGATGTGTTACAGGTCACCTCAATTCAGTGGAAGCTTCTGCACCCCCTTCTATACCATCCTGGCCTGAAGATGTAACTCTCCCATCACCTGACTCCACCAGTTTCTCCTGTCCCTCAGCAATGCAAAAACAAACACCAGTCCTTTAAGACCTGCAGTCAGCATCCAGCAAGCGGGAAGCCACTGAAAGACCAGGCTCTGACAGCCTCCTTAAGGCCTTGGTTGACCGCAGTCCTTTGCTGAGACAACAGCTCCTTATAGGAGAATACTCCAGTCAGCACTTCCTGCAGTGTGACCTGCAAAGTCCTGTCTGGACTCCTGCCTTGCCTGATGTGGCCCAGAACAGACAGTGAGCACTGTGGTACAGTCCACTTCCCCCGGGCCTCAAACCTAGCCAAAACATCTCATTCTGCATGATGGTTGCAATTAAATAAGCTATTTTGCAACCAACTGAATAAAGCCAACCATTACAGATAGAAGGAAAAGCCATCATTAAGATTTCTCATTGCATTTTCTGGAACAGTAACACACCATAATCGCTAACTCCTTCCCCCTAATAAATACATTTGCCTTTGATCGAAATAAGACGTGTTTTATTGACCACCATTGAGTAATTGGCCACTTGACTAATTTACCTCTTCCCCAACCCAGCACCTGCCAGATGTGTTGGACTACAACTACCATAATCCCCAGCAATGCTGGCTTGGATGATGAGAGTTGTAGTGCAACATATCTGGGGTGTGGCAGGTTAGGGGAGGCTGTCTTTAAGTTTTGCAAGCTTACTTTATTTATGTGATTTCCCTGGGAAGTGTGTGTGTATATATAAGAACATGGTAGTGGAAGGCTTATATTTCAAGGTCTACCAGACGGAGTTTGCTCATTTTTCTTTTAAACTGAAGCTTGAGCAGTGTAGACGTGCAGAAAACTTTGAAACTTCAGAAAAGTCAAAAGCTCAGTTCTTAATAGAAATTAATTTCATTCATGCGAAATAGGCAGGGTGGCTCCTTCCGGCCGATCAGTGTGGCATGAAGGCAGGCCTCAGGTGCAGCTGTGTGGGTAGGCTGTAACCCTCAGTGCGGAGAGGGAAGGGGCAAAGGTGGCCAATCAGGGCACAGGAGGGCAAATGTGGGGCTGTGCAGCATGCAAATCGCAGAAGGAGGAATTCACTAGGCTTAGGCATGTTTGCGTTATTCATGAGACCCTCTGTGATGAGGGGACTGTGGGGCAGAAGAGCAGGAAAGGAACAGGACTACTAGCACCCATGGTGGCATGGGCTTCACACACACACACATACACACACACACGTGTGTGTGTGTGTATGTATGTATGTCTCCCTCTCTCCCTCTGGATGGCTTTTAAAAAGGGTTTGGGCAGAAGGAAACTTGGCTGTTGAGTGGAAAGTATCCTCTGAAGGCCTTTGGAGCCTTTGGTGAGGAGTTCTGCATATTTATCTCCCCTCTTCTTTCTGCCCAAGTTTTGCACTGGGCCCGAGATCAAGATTTCCGCTGCTGCATCTGCTCACCACTTCATTTGCCTTGCGCTTTGGAGCCTTTTCACTGACGCTGCATCCCCCCCTCCCCTCTCCCTTTCTTCCCTGCACAGTTTGCTATTGGCCATCGCTTCTCTCCACAGCTCTCCAGCTCCCCCCGCCCTCGCCTTTCTCATCTCATTATCTTCCTCCGACGCTGGAGGAGAGGACGTTGCTTTGCCATATGGTGATACCAGGTGACCATGTTAACACACACATCTCCCGCTGTTGGGCTTGCTCAGTCTGTAGCAGCAGCAGTGCGTCGGTCTCTTGCCAAGTCCATCGCTCAGTGTCCTTCCCTGCCCCAACTGTTGCACTGTACAACCCCTATTTTCCCAGGAATGTAGAATGCATGAAGCAGACCAGAGAGCAGTGGAAAGGTCAATGGTCCTTTCCATAGTGTTGCTGCAAGTTCAGGTCCTGAGGCTCAGCAGCGGCGCCTGGAAACCAAGGGGTGGAGCCATGGAAATAAAGGGCGGTGCCTCATGAGGCAGGGGGTGGAGCCTAGTGGTGGTGAGCATGGCTCCTGGTGGGCCAGGAGCAACTTCTGGCTGTGTCTGGTGGCTCAGTATGGATCCTGTTGGACATGGCATGGAACCAATAGCAAATGCTCTCAAGCCAAGCATAATGTCATTTGTCCCTTAGGTGTTATCCCTTCTTTCTCAGATTACAGTCCTTCCCAGGGAGGCGAAAACCTTGAAATTTCAGGTCAAGTCTGGAGACCTACAACTCTAACACCCTGCCATTCTATGCCTGCTTGGGGCAGTCCCAGAAACCCTCTAGAAGGTAAATGGCCACATGGGTTCTGGAACATCTAATGTGACAGCAACACCGTGAGTTGCATAAGCTGGAGATGTCTAAGCCGGAGATGCAAAGTCCTGGAGAACTTTGTCAGGAGGTTTCATAAGGTGATGTCATCTCAGAGGGATAGCCAGGAAATGGGGTGGGGTGGGGGCAACAAACAAGTAGAAAATGCAACCACAGCTGCTACAGAATGCCCAAAGTGTCAACATTAGCTTGTTTCCAAGCGAGATCTGACCCTTCAGATGCTCCGTAGCAGCTGCAGAGTGTCCAAAGGTTCATGTTTAGCATGCAGACAACATAGTTTTCCCTCTTTTGGTGCTCTGTAACTCCTGTGGATGGATGCCATTTTTAATTTTAAAAATTATTTTGTGACACGTGGGCGTGGGTCAGTGGGGGTTGCCCCTTGGCTTCTCACAGTTGCCCACCCCGTCTTAAAGGATCTGTGGTTATTTCTGCCTGTGAGATAGGGTGGCGGAGGGATAGAAGAAACTGTGGGGAGTCCTCTACAGAAAAGGAGGTCAAGTGGAGGGCTATGTCCTTGGTCTCGGAAGGAGCTGAGGGTCCGCCCTGGAGTGGAGTGACCAGAGGCTCATAAGACTTTGAGTCATCCTCCAGATGATGCTAAGTCTCTGAATCTGGAAACGTGCCAGTCTCAGGATAGAAAGTTGGTCCTTGCTCACCTCCCTTGTTTATGCCCTGTTGCCATTTATACATCATTTCTAGTTTGCGTTCTCCCTTGGGCACCAGAGTACAGGTGCATATGCAGCGAGATGTGAAAAATGGCCGCATGCAGCCTGGCACAATTCATTAATGCCCATAGCAGCAGGTGTCGTTTGGAAACACAGACCTGGCTGATCTCACACTGGCCACCGCTCATGAACCACCTGGCTGTTATAAGTATTCCTTTTCTCCATCTTCCGCAGCTCTGATAACAGTCCTGGTTTTCAATCAGCCAACTGTTAGTCCTGAAGCATCAGCCCAGCCAGCTTTTATCTGTGATTTGCTGGTTTTTTTCAATAGCGATTGCTGGGCTCTGATAGATGCTGGGTGGTTTGTGTGTGTGCAAAAGCATTATAAACAAGGAAGGAGGCCGGCCTTGGAGCAGCAGGGACCGATAGGAGTCTCAGCTCTGGAATCTCGCTTCTGCTCGGCTGCCGAGCGGATGCCCGATAAATAGCGGTTGAGTGGCAATAAAATATTTATTTCCTACTGCAGCTTGATAATTGGCTCAGTGTGAAAGTTAATGTGATTTATCGGAGGCTTTTGTTTATAAAGAGATTACAGTGTAACGAAGCTGCAGGCATGCAGGGCTTTGAAGATGCGAGGATGCAGCAGGGTCTGTGGACATTTAGGACTTTCTAGATGTGGGGATACAGAAAGGTGTTTTGCTCCAAAAGAACAGGGTATGTGGGGGGATCTGAATGGATGCCAGCTTCAGGGGCCTTGGTGTCAACCTAGCTGTTTTCCTAGGTGCCCAGTCATGGCACTTCTGCTCTTTTCTTCCTGCTGGAAGTTGGTGGATCCTATTTCAATAGTGTTGTGAATCCATTCTGGGTCTCGGTCAGAACCAGCCAGAACTCTAAATGAGTTATTCAAGGTGCTAAACCCTATCAACCAAGTTCAGCACCTTGGAGAGATCATAAAGTTTGGACTGAAACCCAGAATGGATTCACAGCCCCACCAAAACCAGGGCGACCAGCTTCCACTGCCCTGACCTGAAAGGACCTCTCTTCCACCTTTGAAGCTCAGGTTCTTTGGTTGTACAATGAGTCAAGTTGATGGGGCTACTGCTGGCTGTCTCATTGTAAGTGCCATTAATGGGGGGCAGACCTGATTTAATGACTCCTGGGACAGAGGGAAAGGTTTTTCAAGACCCTTGCCTCAAAGGCAACACCATCTTCAGGGCCTGATTAGGGATGTTGGACAAATCCACAACGCATTCAAATGAGTTTGGATTTCTATGAATCCGACCCACAGATTCCACGGCAGACAGGCTTTTCCCCGTTCTTGTGGACTGTTGTTGTTGTCGTTAAACTTTTGGGGGTGATCTGCCCAAATGCACATCACTGCAAGCCTGCATTCATGCACATACTCACTTGCAGAAGACTGCATTTGCACACTGTGCATTTGCAAATAGGGGTGAAATTCTCATACTTCCCTAAAGAAAATTCTGATTCCATCAGTGAGCGGACGATGGACCAAAACATGCCTGCCAGTCCGTGAAACACAGTTGGATGAGGTGTAAAAAATCCAATCATTCTTGGCCCTCATCAAGGTGCGTGTGTGTGTGTGTGTGTGTGTGTGTGTGTGCAGGGGGAGGGCAGTAAAGTTACCCTGTGGTGGGGCATGCCCCCACTTTTCTTCCTTCACCATTTTACATTTTATTAGGTTGGCGTGAGCACTGATGTTGCTCCTGCTCAAACTCTTCTTTTCCCCAGCATTAAGGTGATGTGTGTTTGGGCAAACGCCCCCTCCCGCCCCACTTCAAGTATATCCTAATGGGGTCTGAGCTGGTGGTGACCAAACAAGAAAGAGATCTTGGGATTGTGGTGGACAGCTTGATGAAAATGTCCACCAAGTGTGCGGCCGCTGTAAAGAAGCAAACTCCATGTTAGGCATTATAAGAAAAGGAATTGAGAATAAAACAGCCAGTATCACACTGTACTTATACAAATCTATGGTGCAACCACACTTAGAATACTGTGTACAGTTCTGGTCACCACACCTAAAAAAGGATAGTATAGAGCTGGAAAAAGTGAAGAAAAGGGCAACTAAAATGATTAAGGGGCTGGAGCATCTCCCCTATGAGGGAAGGTTACATCAGCTGGGATTGTTTAGCTTGGAAAAAAGGAGGCTAAGGGGAGACAGGATAGAGGTGTACAAAATTATTCATGGTATGGAGAATGTGGACAGGGAGAGATTTTTCTCCCTCTCTAAAAATACTAGAACCCGGGGTCATCCCATGAAACTGATTGGTGGGAGATCCGGGACAAATAAAAGGACAAACTTCTTCACACAGCACAGAGTTAAATTATGGAACTCACTACCACAAGATGTAGTGATGACCACCCATTTGGAAGGCTTTAAAAGGGGGTTGGATAAATTCCTGGAGGAGAAGGCTATCCATGGCTACTAGCCCTGAGGGTTGTGTGCTATCTCCAGTATTCGAGGCAGTAAGCCTGTGTGCACCAGTTGCTGGGGAACATGGGTGGGAGGGTGCTGTAGCACCATGTCCTGCTTTGTTGGTCCCTGGCCAACGGCTGGTTGGCCACTATGTGAACAGAGTGCTGGACTAGATGGACCCTGGTCTGATCCAGCAGGGCTCTTCTTATGTTCTTGATGCCTTTTGGCCTTGGTGTAGCTCCTATCTTCTTTGGTTGCATGGGCTAGTAGAGCTACACTTTTGTCACTCACATGGTTTGGAAAACTGATGGGACTTGCATCCAGCTGGGACTTCTGAATCCTTTCCTTTCTGGAAAATGTTCTGTTGCCGATGGCTGGGGCACCAGGAAGTTAAGTAAAATCTAGGCCTGGGTTCTCCTAGCATGTAGAGATAGCAAGAGAAAAAGATCTGGAGGAATGCAGTCAAGAAAGGATTCGTAATTCCTTGTATGGTACTGGGTAATCGTTTGTACCAACTAGTCAGTGTAAATCAGTGTAATGCTAATGCAAAGCCGGAGGGCTAATTGTAGAACTGAGCCAAACACAAGAGACATGGCCTTCCAAGCTGGTATAAAATGACGGAACTCTGATGATTTTCTACACAGCTCTTCTGCTGGTTTGCAGTAGCTGGGGGAACCACAGTAGAGATTATGAAGCCAAAGGTTACAGAAATTATGGAAGAAAATGATATTTCCCCTCTTTTTCTTTTCTTTCCCCAGGGCAGCGGTTGAAGCTCTGGCTGCTTTGTTGAAATCAAGTAAGCTTTTCTACCTTCTCACGTTTCTTCCCCTTTTCCGTGCTGTCTCTGAGTAGGTAGAAATGTTCCCGTTTCCCCAAAGGGTATCTCCATCCCTTCCTTCCTTCATCCTAATCAGCACTGCTTGTCTGAAACGGCAATAGAGCACAGAGGACTAATTCTGTGGAAAAAGAAGGACGAGTGTATGTGATATTTAGGTCATGTCCTACCTTATTTACCGCACCTTAAATTCGATAACTAACGAAATCAGCAAGAACATTCCCAGTGACATTTCTAAAATGGCAAGATGAATATTTTAATTGTATTTGTGTATATGGAGCTGACGCCTTCTGAATTGTACCATTGGGTGATTTAGTTCAGTGTATGGGTTCATTTAATGAGTGTCTGGGTTTTAATGACTGTATAGGTTCATTTAATGAGTGCATGGGTTTATCTAATGGTCAAAGGTCTACTGGTAGAAATCAGGTGAGAGTACAGTTTCAGCACTGCCCACACCTAGAACCTGAGGTCTCCTCAGAGGCAGAGAAGGAGAATGAACACCTCCCCCAGCAGATCCACACCTTGAGGAGTCTTTAGACCCAGTGATTCCAGCCAAAGGGCTGAAGGTCTCCATATTAGTTGCCTGGGGCCAGCTTTGACACTCAACCCCCTCATCAGCCCCCAGGGCCACAGGAGAAGAGGACATGGGAAGCCAGGCAGGAGCTTCAGAGCTGATGGTCATGCCCAGTTAGCCACATGTGTGTGAGGAAACATTCTGTTGTGACACCCTGGTTGTGGAATGCCCTCACCCTGGACGCCTGACTGATGTAGAGGCTGGCTTCATTTTCACTGCTCCCTCTGTGCAATTTTTCCATCACAACCAGCTACCGCAAACACAAGCAGGAATCAGGCGTAAGACAAGCTACAAGACAATGTTCAGAGAACCATAGCAATTTCAAATATCATTCATTTGCCCATCCCTACTCACGTCTTCTTTTCTGATGGCTGTAGACAAGGTCATGGAGACTCCTCACATGAAGCCAGTTATCCAGGTGAGAAGCCAATGTGAACACTACAATGGAGGGGGACAACTTGCCAGTAGGATGCTCTTCATATTTCTGTGGCCACTGTAGCATATGCTCTGGATGGCTTGATATAAAAAGGAGCTGTAGCTCAATGGCTTTGCAGCTCAAAGGATCTGAGGCAGCAGCAGGACTGGGAAAGTCTCCCACCTTGGTTAAAAAAAAAAAAAAAAAAAATCAAGGAAAAGGCAAGTATCAGGAACCCAAATTCTACTCTGGCTCAGATTTAAAAAACCCGAGCCTGAAAAGAATAGCAAGTTTCCTCCCATCTTTCCACCCTGCCATAAACCCCTTCTGTTCAACCAGCCCTCCGATCTACCAGCCCCCTTCTCCTCCTGTTGAAACCACACTTCCTTGGCTAAGCCAGTGATGGCAACTCTCTGGCCTTGGGGAGCAAGAACGAAAGAGGTCTCTCCTTTTCTCTGCTCGTTAGTATATGCAAGGATGAAAAGCCCCAGTGGCCTTGGGAAATGTAGTTTCCACAAGATTCCTCCAACATCAGCAGCCCTTAGGAAAACTACATTTCCCAAGCCCCCCCCCCCCCAGGCCTTCTGTCCTCCAACATCATCAGCGCTTGGGAAAACTACATTTCCCAAGGCCCCCAGTCCTTCTATCCTCCAATATCAGCAGTGCGTGGGGAAATTACATTTCCCAAGGCCCCCCAAGCCTTCTGTCCTGGGATGCTGCTCTGCAGAACTCTGCAAGGGGAGGACGCCAATTTATTTTTGTGGGCTGAGTGTCACTGCCCACTGGGCAAGCGTAGTGTCAAGGGAAGTTCTGGGAACAGTGTTTTGTGGACCTAGATATGGGTGGGAGGGAGAGGTTTTGGGACTTAGGAGCGTTAACTTGGGCCAGATCTACACCAAGCAGGATATAACACTTTGAAAATGGTTTGAAAACTGTATCTGGGGTGTGTCACGGGCCCCAACAGTGGCCAATACTATTATAAACCATTTTAAAGCAGTAGTGCAGATCCTGATTTTACTGGGAGGGAGGAAATCCCCTCTGTTCATTTCTGATCCGACTGAGCTGGGTAGGTGGGCAGGGCAAGTCAAAGACGGCTACCGAATGCCAATGTTTGGTAGCCCTGAGCTGCGACAGTGTGCATCTAACATTTAAAGCCTCTCCTGTCAGGCGGAAAGGCCTCTTGTACGAGCCCACGCACGCTCAGAATGAATGTTCTTGAAGTGAATGTTATACCCTATTATGCCTCTCTCCCATCTAAAAACACTTAGCCTTTTATTACCGGAATTTAATAAAGCTTTGATTAAGAAAGAGTGCTCCACCATTGCAGACAATCTTGCCGACAATAAATCACAGTGCCGTATTGTCCTTTCCCTCTCTCAGCCATGATCGGCTACTCCTGCCCGCCCCCCCCCCACTGCCCCAGCCTCCTTTTCATGAGCATTAGGACTGGATGCGTTTGTGAGAAATCGGAGACCCGGCACCTGCACTTCAGTGAGCCCGTCGGAGTCCTCAATTCGCAAATAATGCTCCGCCATTAACCTTGGTGCCCAGACTTAAAGGTCAAATTATTGCAACGAGGAAGCTCCATCTGGTTCAGACTCTAAATCTTAATCAGGGGACGATTGGGCCACTCCAGAGCTGTCTTCACCCTTTTAAAAGCCAAAATTAGAATTTAGAAAAGGTGGGGTTCAGGGAGGCGAGGAAATGGATGGAACGGAAAGGGAACCGCATCGCACGTAATGGCAGCGTTCTTTCAGTTCTCTTTTGTCGGCCACCTCAAGGACCTTGATATGGAATAAGTAAATCCAAGAGTTGGAAGGTACTGTGAAGGTCATCTAGCCCACCCGCTGTTCAATGCAGGCTCTGCCATTTAGGGTGGAGCTACGATGTCCCTGATGGAAGTCCATCCATCCTCTGCTTAAATAACTCCAGGGGAGGAGAGCTCACCCCGTCCAGCCCCAAGGCACCTTTCCCACTGCTCACCAGCCCTCAGAGTAGGGAAGTTTTTTCCTAATGTTTGGCTGAAGTCTTCAACATCACCAAAGCATAGTTAGAGCAGAGTGAGGAATTACTAAGGGTATCCAGATGTCCATCAGCCTCTGAACCCAGAGGCTGTCCTATGCATAGCAGGAGGAGCTTGGAGGAGATCTTCACCTCTGTGCTTCTCCCAGCCTGCATTTTTCCTAGATGGGCATTTTTACCTGTGTAGCTAGGGCTCTGCGGAAAGGTAGGGAAGGAGGCTTGGGAAGTCTGGGGATAGCTTGTATCCCTGCTTTGTCAGTTGCCTCCCCTCTCTGCCCACAGAAACACTCTCTTTCCATCCTCTCCATGGTCACTTTTGAGAGCTCAGAACGGCAGCCGGCACAGTCCTCCCTGCACTCGAGGGAAGGGGTGGGGAGCTTGGGCTCTTGGGTCCAAAGTCAGAGCACTGCTTGTACGTTTCTGAGCCTGATTCAAGGTTTTAACCTATAAAGCCTTACATGGCTTGGGACCACAATACCTGACGGAACGCCTCTCCTGACATGAACCTATCCATACACTATGGTCAACGTCTAAGGTCTTACTCCTGGTGCCTACTCCAAGTGAAGCTCGGAGGATGGCAACAAGGGAGAGGGCCTTTTCAGTGGTGGCCCCTCAATTCGGGCTGCTCTTTAAAAGCACGGACCCCCTGAACCGCTTCATGGCCCGATCCAGAACTTCGGGTCGATCCGACCCTCCCCTGCTCCTCCTGGATTGAGATCCAGAGGGGCGGATCGAGATTTTGCCCCCTTCCCTACTTACTTGCCTCTGTGGCAGACAGCAGAGGCAGGTATGTGGGGGACAAAATGGGGGCTGAATAAGCCCACCTCCCCCCTGCCCCCTTACTTGGCTCTGCCGCTGTCGCCTCACAGACTGTGGCGGCGAAGCCAGGTAAGCCCGCCTTCCCCCCACTTTCCTGTGTCTGTCACTGTCCGGCACAGGCTTCAACTGAGACCCAGGCCTCAAAGCGGAAGCAGGCTGATTTGAGGTCTGGGCCTCAGTTGAAGCCTGTGCTGGACCACAATGGATGCAGGTAAGCCCCTCTCCCCCTGGCTCCCTTACCTGGCTCCGCTGCCATTGCCACATGGACTGTGGTGGCGCCGGCAATGCCAGGTGAGCCCTCTCCCCCCACTTACCTGCATTCAGAGCTCCAGATGGAGGCAAACCGCTTTGCCTCGATCCGCAGCTCCCCGACCTGATTCGGATCCGCCTTGGGCAGAGGCGGATCAGGTCGCTCCACTCTGGATTCGTGATCTGAATTGGAGCAGAGCACAGCCCTAGCCTCAATCATGGAACTATCTCTCTGATGAGGCCCACCTGGCACCATCATTGTTACCTTTTCAGCACCAGGTCAAGACTTTTCTTTTCTCCCAGACAGTTAACAGCATATGTTGAGTTTTTATTGATTCCTAAACTATCTTTGGCCTGGCTGAGGTTTTATAAATTGTTTTAAATGTTAGCTGTTTTAATGTTCAATCTTTTAAGCTTTGTAAACCACCCAGAGAGCTTCAACCCAGGGAAAGGTATAATAATAATAATAATAATAATAATAATAATAATAATAATAATAATAATAATAATTTATAATAATAATAATAATAATAATAATAATAATAATAATAATAATTCCAGGAATCTGACCTATCCCATGCCCTCCCAGTTGCTGTCTAGAGGCCCTAGAATTGCTTTCTCCATTTCTTCTGCATTGCTGAAAAATCCCCCCCTTTCTCAGTGGTTCTTTCTTGCTCTCCTGGAGAAAATGCTGACTTATCCAATTACCTTGGCCTCAATTACCCTCACCCTCAGTGATATCCTCACAAAGCCAAACCTCACTGATGGCATAGAACAGTGGAACCATTCCATCAAATAATGGAGCGGGGGATGGACATGATAGAGGTGTATATATAAAATTATGCATGATTGGAAAAAGTGGACAGAGAGATGTTCTCCTCCCTCTCTTACAGTAGTGGAACCCTGGGTCATTCAAGGAAGCAGAACAGTCAGAGAGTCAGGATAGACAAAAGGAAGTGCTACTTCAGAGAGTGCATAGCCAAACTCTGGAACTCACTGCCATGAGATGTAGTGATGGCAGCTAACTTGAACGGCTAAAAAACTCTATTAGACAAATTATGTCAATGGCTATTAGTCACGATGGTTCTATATTCCATCCAGTATCAGAAGCAAGATGCTTCTCAATACCAGTTGCAAACAGGTTTGGCTCCCCCCTCCTCTCTCCCCCTCTTCCTCTCTCCTCTCTCCCTCCCCCCCCCCACTCTCTCTCTGTGTGAGTGAATGTATTCATGTTCTTCTGGGATCCCCTTAGGCATCTGGTTGATTACTGTGGACAACATAATACTAGACTAGATAGATCTTTCATCTGAATGATCCATCATGGCTCTTATGTTATGCTCATTCACTGTGTGATCCCTGATTGGATGGCTAATCTAGCCAGGATGAAGCAGCAGAAACCAGGGCATCAATAAACTCCAATTCACTCATGAACGCAAGCAAAAGCTCTCTCCACTGGGGCGCCTTTGACCAGGGTTACACGTAGGCTTCAAAGTATCTTCTTATTTGATCTGTCACTCTTATCAATGTGAATCACTTTGCCATTATTCCACAATGCCCTACATTTCATAAATGTTAACAGAGATGCATCAGGTGCGGCTTGTGAAATTACCCTCTAGGTTTGACCTTTGGTGGCGTGCAAAATACCATCTAGATGGTCATGGAGATGCCTGGCCTGGAATGAGCCCGTAGTTTGGTGGCAGAGCAAGTTCTCTTCATGCAGAAGGTTCCAAGTTAAATCCCAGACACCTTCAGTTAAAAAGGATCTCAGATAGCGTGGCAAGGAAAGAAGTTGGAGAGTTGCTGCCAGTTAGACTCTCGATCAGTCTTTCCCAAACTTTTTTGGACTGCAGCTCACAGCCAGCATAGGTTAGGAATCTTGGGCATTGTAGTCCAAAGCATGCAAAACACACCACTTTGGGGAAGGTTGCTCTAGATAATACTGGGCTGATTGGACCAGTGATCTGATTCAGTTTCATATGTGCATGTGCGCAAGAGACAGGAGAGGACTATACACGATTTGTCAAGCCTAAAGGCATAATAGCACTCTTCAAAGATCTTAAGGTCTACGATATTAAAGAGGACAACATCTTGTTTTCTGCTGCCACCCCAAAAGGTTAGGACTAGATCTATGGAGTTTAAATTAACAGGAAGTGTGATTTAGGTTGATGATTAAGAGAAATTTCCTGATGGTAAGGACATCAATGGAACCAATTACATAGAGGGGTGGAGGAGTCTCCATCACTGGAAGTATTGTAGCAGAAGCTGGAGACAGCCATCTGTTCGGGATGCCCTAGCGTGGATTTCCTGCATTGTGCAGATAGGAAAGGAAGGAAAGGAACCTCTCGTGCAAGCACTGAGTCATTACTGACTCTTGGAGGGATGCCAGCTTTTGCTGATGTTTTCTTGGCAGGCCTTATAGCGGGGTGGTTTGCTGTTGCCTTCCCCGGCTGTTATTACCTTTCCCCCAGCTAACTGGGTACTCATTTTATTGACCTCAGGAGGATGGAAGGCTGAGTCGACCCGAGCTGGCTGCCTGAAACCAGCTTCCACTGGGATCGAACTCAGGCCGTGGGGAGAGTTTCAGCTGCAGAAACTGCTGCTTTACCGCTCTGTCCCCTCTAAATCCCAACCTCTTCAGGCATTCTCTTTGAATGTGTGAAGAGAGCTGTGGGGCTGAATGGTCTCAACATCTCAATGAAGGTGAAGGTCTGGAGTGTGTGTGTGTGTTGAGCATGCTAGACTTGGAATCCTTCCCCCAACTGATTACTCCAATTGTGCAGGGTTCCCAATTGCAGGTAGGAGTCTAAAGGCGTTCAGAGGAATGCAATTGGAATCCTTCTTGAGGTCTTTGCTGGTTATGGAGAAGCTTTTGTGCCTGGCCCCACTGCCCTCTTCATGCATTTGCAGTGAATACCTGAAGGGAACTTCCTCAATTTTATGACAAGACATATCACCCCCAGCTTAAAATTTTAACTTCCTGACTCCCAGAAGATGTGGATGGAACTTGAGGAGTGGCAACTGCAACAAAATTCTAAGAAGGCATTCCCGAACCACCACCACCACCCCTCCTGCAAGGCAAATAAGGACAGAGATCTATCAGAGAAAAGTACAGGAAAGTGGGACATTTCCTTGTGAAACCAAATGTGTGTTTTTTCTCCATTCACCCTTTGCTTTTCAATCAACCTTGCTTCTGCCCCTCTAACCCCTCGGGTATCGAATGACCTCTCAGTTCTCCATCTCTGGCTTTAATGCTGTTCAGAAGCACCTTCATGATCTGGATGACCTTCAAAAAAGACAAAGCACTGGAATCTTCCAGATCACTTAATCAGTACCCAGAATCTGTATGATGTCCCTGCTGGGTTCAGCATCAGTGCAATTGTGCCTGGCATGGAATGGAAATTGAAATCATTACACGGTCATAGCACTGCACAGTGTGTATTGTATTACCACTGGTAGTAGATGTAGCATTGACACAACACCTGGTCTAACATATGCTGCAGGGATAATGGTGTGTGTGTGTGCGTGTGGGGCGGAAAATTCCCAAAGTCAGGTTTTGTTCACCCTCTGGTATATTTGTGTATGTGTACTGCAACATGATTGTCAGCAGCCAGACCTGACATTACCATTCTTGACACAAAATGCTAGTCAATATGATTAGCTTTTGAGTTTTGAGTCTTGGAAAAAGTAAGTAAAGGCCAAAAGGAGGCAGAGAGGAAATGCGTGTATATATAGCAGTGCCTTTGTTGGGCATAAATTCAAAAGTGACAATGTGGAATTGGTGGAGAGATTTGGAGCATACTGGTAGGGTACATTGCAAGCAGGATCCTATCCCTGGCATCCAGTGGAGGCTGGTGAGGGGGATTTTTGAGGGGGATGTGAATCCATTCTGGGTTTCAGCCAGAACCATCAGGAACTCTGAAGGAGCTCTCCAAGGTGCTGAACCCAACCCCCAAATTGGTTCAGAACCTTGGACAGCTCCATTATAGTTCTGCCTGGTTCTGTGCCATCCCGGAACAATCGTATTCTAGGCCCCCATGTGCGAAATGTTTGTGCGATGCCCTGATAGCTTGTAACTGTTGTGTACAGTATTATTATTATTATTATTATTATTATTATTATTTATTTATATAGCACCATCAATGTACATGGTGCTGTACAGAGTAAAACAGTAAATAGCAAGGCCCTGCCGCAAATGAGCAATCACATATTTGAATTACTTCTAAATATATTGCATACAGAAAACTTGCATGTCAGGGAGAAGGCTAGGCTACAACTCTGAGCCCCATGCCACATGGTAGCTTGTTTTTGTTCAGAAAGTTTTGGATGTATAGGAGTGTTCAAACAAGAGATCCCTCACCTCCAGTCTTGGTCCAGTCCATAAAGAACTGCACGCTGAGATCCACCTGATCATGTGGTCTAGTTATCTGTTTTTCCTGCTCCTAATGGCCATCTTCCCCACTAAATATGATATTGCAGGGAAAGGGAACATGTGGCAACTCCCAGCATCCTTCACCATTAGCTAGAACAGATGGTTTCAGTCCAACAACATCTGGAAGTCCACATGTTCCTTGCCACTGGAATGAATGAAGGGGACCTGTCCAGCTTTATCCCTATTTCTTTATTACTACCTTGATATCCTGCTTTCCCCCGCTCTGGCAAGGAACTCAAAGCAGCGTACATGACCTTCCTCCTCTCCATTTTATTCTCACAACAACAGCCCTGTGAGGTAGGTTTGGCTGAGAGTTAGTGACTGGCTCAAAGACACCCAGTGAGTGTCATGGCCAAGTGGGGACTAGAACTTGGATCTCCAAGTCCCAGGCCAACACTCAAACCACTACACCACACTGTGTGCACCACATTGCACCACACCGGTTCTTGCCAGCAATGAATGAGGGCTAAACTGGGGAGGGGCTCTGAAACCTTCACGTGTTGGTTACAAAGAACTGAAAGGGGGTTGTAAGAGCATCCTACAGGGGGCGCTGAGCTCCCTTGACAGAAGCCCCTTTCAGATCTTCGTGGGAAATGCATAAAGATCTCTAAGAACTGCCACGTATGTCAGGATATTTGGGGCAGGTCTTGTGATCACGTCCTCTCATAAGATTAGCCATCACGTGTTGCAAATGCCTGCAAAGGTTTTTCTTTTTCCTGGCTAGCTCATCTCATAGACTTTTTTTTTATAAAGTGCAACATCCATCTTTTATGCTGGTGGTGTGGATCTGATTTCACTGTGTCTGCGTATTTTAAAACAACGTTAAAGGTATTTTAATATTTTTTTTTATATTGTAGTTTGCCTTGAAGGCTTCACTCCACACCCAAAACGCATGGTGGTGGTGGGGGATGAAGTAAACCAGGCTGCAATCCTATGCACACTTACTAGTGTGTAAGCACCATTGAACTCAGTGGGTTTTACTTCTGAGCAAACATGGATTGGATGATCATGCATACACACTAAAAAAAATAACACTCACTAAGAATAAAAGTAATAGTATAATTTTAAAAAAACAACCTAAAGTAAAACCCAAGGTTGCTTTAATTCAAACCCTGTAGGTTTCATTTAGAATTTCATTGGCTTCTGTCCACCCCCCCACCCCATCACCATCAATTCTCTCTTCCTTTTGAGTCTGTATTTTCCTGGTTCCACATGGTGGCACTCTTACCATGAGGATCCCGGCCCTCTAAAATGCTTAATCTAATATTTATTTTTAGTGAGTAATTTGTTTATCAGCCAGTTATTTTAATCTAATGTTGGTCGTATTTGTCACTGCCGACTATCAGCATTGCCCAGTGTTAGAAACTTGTGCATTTTTTAAAGGAAATTAGATAGCTGAAGCAGATCTCGGAGGCATTTGATAGGTGGTTCCTTTGGTGGGAAAACACCCTCCCACCCACACACCATGCAATTTAAAGAGGCCAGACATTGTCGTCTTCTGAACATCACCAAAATCGGAAATGACTCTCCCACAGGTATCAGGAAGAAAAGGCTTTGATAAAAGTCTTCTGAAAATCATCCTGTGTGGTTTGAGCCAGTGAAGCTGTTGATCTGGGAACTATATATTTACTACAGCAACAAGCCAAAACACATGCGAAAGTCACATCGTGCAAAGATATTTATCAATGTCATTTTTCACTGTTGTCACGTGGATTTTTAAACATCGTAACTGGCCCCAGCAGGGACGCAAGAAAACTTTGTGGATGCTACAGAGGAAGTGTTATGGGTGCTACATGTGAGGCACTGGTTGAAGTGACGGAGGTTAGCCTCTTCTCCAGTAGTGTAGTGATGAATTTTGACATGCAGGACAGTCTCCATAGCCATGTCCCCTGCAGGCAGCTGTATTGATCCATCTCAACAAACCCGTTCTAGTAGCTTTCATCTCCAGGAGGAGCAAGTCTTTGTAAAGCCAATGGATCTTAATTGCCCACTCAAGCCAACATAAAATACTTTGCATGACAACACGTTCCCCCCCACCTTTAGCTAGATCTCTAGCTATGCTCAGAGGGGACATGGAATTCTGAGGGGGCTAGCAGATGACATCACTAATAATAATAATAATAATAATAATAATAATAATAATAATAATAATAATAGATAAAAGTGCCAGTGTTGCATTCTTGTGAGCCTTATCCCCACCTCTCATCTTATTATCTGGGATGGTCCCATTGTAGCACCTAAAACTTTATCCAAAACTGCAACTGTATGATACTTGTGACATCAGCAGGAGGTATTTCACACCTCCCACATTGTCCATTTCCCCAGTCCAGGAAATGCTATGGGCCAGGAGCTGTTGCTTCAGTGATGATTCAGCTCGTAGGAAAGTAGAAAGCTTCCTTATTGGTCCATCTAGCTGGTATTGTTGACACTGACTGGTAGTGGTTCTCCAGGATTTTAGGCAGGGATTTTTCCAGTCCAACCTGGATTGAACCTGGCCCCTTCTGCATGCAAAGTGTGTACTCTACCACTGAGCTATGGCCCAGACTGAGCAACCCATTATTGAGCTGGAGGCTTCATCCCTTCCTAGCTGTCAGCCAAGCCCTGATCTAGGCAAGTGCTGCTTAGATGAGCTTTCTTATCCTCACAAGGACACACATATGTGGCTAACTGGGCACTTTGCTGGTGGCTCAGAAAGTCCTGCTTGTCTTCCCATCCCCTCTTCTTCTTTGGCCTTGGGGACTGATGTGGAGTGGAGAGAGTCCGAGAGCCAGCCAGGCCACCAATATGGAGACCTCCAGCCCTGTTACAGGAATCACGGGATCTAAAGACTCCTCAGGGTCACCAGCAGTGTGGTGTTCTTCTGGCAGAGGTCTTCATCCCCCTGCTCTGAGATTTCAGTTTCTAGGTTTAGGTATTGCTGAACCTGTTCACTCATCTACCTTCCACTGCTAGAGCTTTGCCCATTAGATGAACCTGTACACTCTTCCACTGGGAGAGCTTTGACCATTAGATTGGAAAGTGTCCTCATTTTGTGATTCATCTGGCAATTGAAGTGGCCCCCAAATTTCAGCTTCTGCAGCTATTGTGGAAATACCTTAGCCATTCTGGAATGTATGTCAACCCACATTTGAGTGGAAATATGTACAATTCTCTTTTATGGTATTTCTAGTCATCAGGAGGTCATGGACTATTGGTATACTAAATTTCAGCTTTCTGGTTAGTGCAGAAATAGCCTAACACATTTGATCCTCCATGGAAAACTCGAACACCTTCTTTACATGTAAAACAATAAAGTAGCTGACTTTAGTCTGAATGTTCAGACAGCAGCAAAGAGATTTACATATCTCCTTGTTTTGCTAGGTAAGCAATGGCACGCTCATCACATTTCAAGTTGACCTTTATTTACTTTTTTTTTTATTTGAAGCTTCCCCCCCCCCCCACCTCTCCCTTTAAATGTGTAATTTCCAAGGTGGCTTACATGAATAAAAAAGTACTTTAATAATACAGTAAAATACATCAACACACAACATTAAAAAGGCAGAACAGATAAAATGATATTGCCAGTAGCTAAAAAAACAAAGCAAAACAAAACAAAAGCCCACAATACCATTTATAAGAGATCTGGTTATAAATGAAAAGGGCTTTGCCCACTGTCTAAAATCTATTAGAATGCATGAAAGGTTAGCCTCCCCGAGAGAACATTGCAAAAATGTGGGGCCACTAGTGAAAAGGCCCTCTCTTTGGTAACCAGATCTCTGATGACGGAGTCTCAGGCCTCAGCTAGACCTACCGGGTCTAGCGAGACAAAGGGGTGAGGATCTTGCAATATTTTTATCGTGAGATCTCCCTCTCTGTTTACATGTGGCACGCGACGACCTCTGAGGGAGAGGACGTCGCGCCTGCCATTTTTTTTCCTTAAAGGAGATGTGCAAGAGCACAAAAGTTAATTTTTTTAACCATGTCCCCCACTCCTCCCACCCCACCCCCGATGGCCGCAGAGCGCCTGAGGGGCTCTGTGCCCTGTGCATGCATCCTGGCTCCTTGTGAGTAGCTGTGAGGAGCTGGGACAAACCACAACGCCCGAACACACATTCCATGGTCACATGTTCATCCTGAGACCATGGAAAAAGCAGGCTCAAAGGGTAGGGTGAGATCCTGGGAAAAGGGAGGGATCATCCGTCCTGGGATCCCCTGGGTGTCATTTGGATGCACAGGAACAATCCCGGGGATCGCCCCATCTAGCTATGGCCTCAGTTTTTATTGTAGTACTCCTGCAGGTTCATGATGGGCAAAGTGGTTCCAGTACCTGGATCCCAAGCCATAAAGGTTATAACCAGTACTCTGAATTGTTCTGGAATTCACATGAATGGATCACGAGCAATTGTAGCTGTTTCAAAACTGTGTGATATGATCCATCCACCTGGTGCGTCATCAACATTCTTACAAACATTATCTTGGACCTCTTGCAGTTTCTGATCATCTTCAAAGTTAGCCCTACAGCAACACACTGCAGTAGTCCAGTCTGATGGTTACCAGAGCATGAAAAACAGCAATTCAGTTATTTAGATAATAATAATAATAATAATAATAATAATAATAATAATAATAATAATAATAACAAATTTATTTCTTACCCGCCTCTCCCTTTGGATCGAGGCGGGGAACAACATTAGAACAGGAATCAATACATCTTAAAAAATCATGATTTAACATTGATCTGGATAGGCCTGCCGGAAAAGGCTAGTCTTTAAAGCTGCCTTAAAATCACACATAGTGTTAATTTTACGAATCTCCTCTGGCAGGCCATTCCACAATCTGGGGGCGACAGAAGAAAAGGTCCTCTGGGAAACTGATGTCAGCCTATATATGGCACTGGTGCATCATGACCCTTTCCCACCTGTGCTCTTCTATGCTGCTGTATTGGGATGTTTGAGTTGGGAAGTTGAATTGGAAGAGACAAAAACACAATGCCCCATTCAGAAGACACCTTAAACCACGGCTTTAACCATGTTGGTTAAGCCAGAAAGCCAGGTCGTGTTCCAAAGACACCTTAAAACATGGCTTTAACCATGTTGGTTAAGCCAGAAAGCCAGGTTGTGTTCAGAAGACACCTTAAAACATGGCTTTACCCATGTTGGTTAAGCCAGAAAGCCAGGCCATGTTCAGAAGATACCTTAAACCATGGCTTTAACCATGGTGAATAAGGCTTTCTGGCTTAACCTCTGTGGTTAAAGCCATGGTTTAAGATGTCTTCTGAACACAGTCCGGCTTTCTGGCTTAACCACCATAGTTAAAACTATGGTTTAAGGTGTCTTCTGAATGGGGGCAATATCAATAGAACTATTTGGAGACACAATGTTTTGTTACTGGTTTCCCTCTCCCTCTTGAAGGGCACTTCCAAATCAAAACAGAAACTCAGGATGTCAGAGTTATGTCATGGCAAGAAAGAAGGGTCAACATGAAAACCTCAGACCAAATGTTTGGTCAAGACAACATTCTACCTTGCTTAAAAGATCATCTGTTTTTTTTTTTTTAAAAGTCAGCTGTCTTCATTGGGATATATGTGTGTATGGGCCTGTTCAGACAACACATTAAGCTACGATTAGGCCACTAACCCAACCCTTTTGCAGCAAATGGTTAGTGAGCGTGTTTGAATCATGGTTATGGATCCACCATGGTTAGGAGTGGTTCACACGACACTCTAAGTCATGGTTCACATTGTGAGAGGATGTCAAATGGAGCTCGCTGGCGGGCTGATGAAATCAGGTGCATTATACAACTTGCGCAGTAGCAAGTATGCACATTGTCGGTGAGGCGCCATGTGCGTCGAGCCAGCAGCCCCCAGCTGAACCTGGCATTTCTTCCTCATACAAAATATGAACTCTTTACGACAATGGAAAAGACTCCTTTTGCAATTTCAGATTTTTTGGAACCCCTGCCTTTTGGGGACCTCCATGGGAATTTTTGGTCACCAAGTATTCCTGCACCCTTGCAGGTCAGGGGCTACCTGCATACAAACTTTCAGCCTCCTAGGCCTTCTGGTCTTTGAGATATTTTTGTCTGGACAGAGGAAAGAGGAACTGGCTATTAATTGCATTTGTATACAGCCCCATAGCCGAAGCTCTCTGGGCAGTTCACATAAGATAAGAATCTAAGTTGGTGGGCATCAGTACATCTTGTGCTAGTGAATTCCACAGTTTAACGATGTACCGTGTGAAGAAGTACTACCTTTTATCCATCCTGAATCTCCCATGATTTTACAGCCAGGGCTTTGAGTAATGCCAGCTGGATGCCTTCTTCGAAGCATACAGGAGAAGTGGAAAGCTGTGACACTGTCTTTTCAGCATCAGCTGGCAGACACCTTGTATGAGATACCGGAGGTCTGGAACAAGTGTTGAGTCTGTTGCATCCACTTCTTTAAGTTCCTCTGTGGCCTAAGCTTCTTTGGGCCTGCTTCAACATGCCTACTCATCTGGAGAGAGGGTGCCCATCCTTCTCCAAGGTTTGACTTCCTCCACAATGACCTGCTGTCCCGTTCTGTGGTTCCTTGAGGCTTTCAAGGGAAGCTGGTAACATTGATAGCAGTCATATCAAGGCAGGGAGAAAGTCAGACCATGGATAGTTCCAAGTGGGTTTTGCTGGCTGGAATTCTCTTCTATTAGGACAATAGGAGAACATTGCCTCAGCAGGGAGTGAAAGCCCAACTGAAGGCTTATGTAGGCTGACAAGACCTGTGGTGTGGTCAGCTCCACACCTTCTGGAGGAGCTAACTGGACTGTTGAATGGCCCTTGCCTGATTATGTTGCCTAAGACTTATGCAAGGCTTGCGGCGTGGAGGTTCTGCTGGAGGCTGATCCTTTGAACCAGAGAATGATGGCAGGGCTGTGACCTCGGGTTGGAAGGGCCATGTATAAGGCAGCAACTGACCTATCAATGAGGAATTAGTCTGGGCCTTGTCCTCATCAGAATCCTCTGCTGCACACTGGAAGGACAGAGAGCTGGGGATCATGGCACCTGCAGCTCCCTACAAATTGGGACTGGAGAATTTCTACTGGGGACTTCCTGTCTTGAGTTAGGGACCTAATTCATGGAATTACATGAGAGTCAAACTTCAGAATCCCCTACAAAAGGTGTGGGCAGAAAGTAGATCTATGTACATATGTTTTCACTTTCAGCTCCCAGAAGCCCCTGCCAGCAAGGCCAAAGGTCAGGACTGCTGGGAGTCAAAGTCCTAAACATTTGGAGATCTACTTTCTGCCCACCCCTGCCCTACTGATCAGTGGTCAGGAGTTTGCAACATTGGTCCTATGTTTGTGCAGGAACTACATAGCCTCAGCTTGATGTAAATCCCAGGAGATTGGCCTTTTCTGATTTTTACTTGCAGAACAGAGCAGCAGCTACCGTGGTTCAGGGTCATTCATCTTCCAGCTTTTTCTTATCCTCTCTGCACATTCTTCTGGCCTAGATATTGGCCCCTTCTGCATAATGCTGCTCCCTTACCACAAGAAAGGAAGAGCGCTGGTATCCTGGCAAGTCTTTCTTTAATCCAAGCTCTAATCCTCTTACCTTTAACCAATGAACTAACTAATACCTTAGAAGGAAGCCTGTGAACCTGACGGCTGCCAAATATCCAATGCCCTGCCAGGCTGTTGCATTTTTTCCACCCCTGAATGGGCCTTTGAGCCAGTCTAGAGGAGTCGCGTTGGCAGGGGCTGTGCCAAGGCTGGAGAGGCAGCAGGATTTCTCGTATCTTGGCCTCTTCCCTCCCTTCCATGCCCATCCCCTTTCCTCTCCTTCCAATGCCACATTTGTCAGCTTGGGAAGCAGCCAGTGCAGTTCTTTCTTCAGCGGTTGCGAGGGGGCATGGTGTCATGGTCCCTCCTGAGGAATTTCCGTCTGAGGAGGAAACTGAATTACCAGAGGCCGTAGACTCTCCTTCCTCTAAGGACATACCAGAGGCAGCATTGCAGGGACAAAGGGGACACGCAGCTGAGGAGGATGCAGGCCTCTTGGAAGAGCTCCATGAAGAGCTCCATACTCCTCCACCTCCTGTCTCCAACGAAGCAGATTCTGAGCCTGAAGTGAGTCATCCACCCAGCCCTCGGGAAAGAAGGAGATTGAGGCGTGCAGAGCAGGTCCAGGCAGTAAGAAGAAGTCTGTGGCTGCAGAGACATAACACTGTGAAAGCTGCACTTAAATAGCTGGCTGAGACGGAAGGTTCAGTAATGAGCCACAACTGGAGATGGGTGGGTCCAGGCAGGAGCACAGCATAAAAGCAAACGAAAGACGCTACTGGACACTGGCAACAACCATCGTGAAGTTGCTAGTATTGCTCTGTGACTCGTGCCTTGGAATCTTGGTAACTTTGACCCCGGCTGGACTTTGGAACTCCCCTGTATCTCTCTGCTATCCAGACTGAGACAACTGAGCATTTTGGACTTTTGTCGAGTTGCCTTCTCACTGCTAGCAACCAAGAGCATCCCAGTTGGCTGTGTTCCCGGCAGACACTGATAAGCTGGCCGAGTGCCCAGGCAAGGCGAGATAACCAGGCTAAACACGACACAAGGGACTGGATCTCAGAGCCCCCCTCCAAAGGTTTTCTTTATACATGTTGCCCTTGGGTAATCTTATTCAATCTCATGGCCTCCAATATCATCTGTATGCTGATGATACACAATTATATCTTTCATCTCCGGAACTTTCTCCTGATGTTCACAATCGTATCTCGGCATGTCTTTCAGATATTTCAGCTTGGTTGCTTCATCGTCGTTTGAAACTTAATATGGCAAAGACTGAATTGCTTGTTTTTCCTCCTAAACCTTCTCCTCATCTCTCATTCTCTCTTACTGTCAATGATGTTACGCTTACTCCGGTCACGGAAGCTCGTAGTCTTGGCTTTATATTTGATTCCTCGCTCTCCTTTATTCCTCATATTGAGGCAGTAGCTAAATCCTGTCGTTTTTCTTGTATAATATTGCCAGGATTCGATCATTTTTGTCTGTCTCTTCTGCCAAGACTCTTGTTCATGCATTGGTTATTTCTCGGTTGGACTACTGCAACCTTCTTCTCACTGGCCTTCCTTCTTCTCACATCAGTCCATTGGTTTCTGTTCACCACTCTGCTGCTAAGATCATCTTCTTGGCTCGCCGCTCTGACCATGTTACTCCACTTCTGAAATCTCTTCATTGGCTTCCAATTCACCTCAGAGTCCGATATAAACTTCTCCTGTTAACCTACAAAGCTTTTCACCATCTAGCTCCTTCCTATCTTTCCTCTCACACTATTGCCCCGCTCGTGCTCTTCGCTCCTCTGATGCCATGTTTCTCACCTGCCCAAGGGTCTCTACTTCCCTTGCTCGGCTTCGTCCATTTTCTTCTGCTGCCCCTTAGCCTGGAATGCTCTTCCAGAACATTTGCGAACTACAAGTTCAATCGCAGTTTTTAAAGCTCAGCTAAAAACTTTTCTTTTTTCTAAAGCTTTTAAAACTTGATTTTGATCTGACTTTTATACTGTTAATTTTACCCTACCCTGTGCCTGTTTGGTGCATTCTCTTCCCCTTCTTATTGTTTTATTATGATTTTATTAGAATGTAAGCCTATGCGGCAGGGTTTTGCTATTTTATTGTTTTACTCTGTACAGCACCATGTACACTGATGGTGCTATATAAATAATTAATAATAATAATAATAATAATAATAATAATAATGGTTGTAGCAGTGTCTATGGCCTTTATGCCATTTTCCCAGCCCATGTTCAAAAGTAGCTTATGGCAATAACCAGATTTATCCGTCTAAAGTTGCCGTCATATAAAATAATGACAAAAACAAAGCAAAAGAAATCAACAACAACAAAAAAACACCCAATGACAAAACATAAAGTGAGATTCTAAAAATACAAATCAGCCTGCAAAAGCCCATCATTGGAGCCAGGCAGGGGGGTGGGTGGGAAGGAAAGTCCTAGACCCCTTGCTAGATAAAAACAAACACGAACAATCCCTCAACTCTAAAGGGAGATACAGCTTCGGAACAATCAATTCCTCCTGCTTCTAGCAGGAGATAGTCGTATCGTACACGTTGATGGTTATCTCTGAAGCAGGGCCTGCTCTGACAAATGGAGCTAACACTGACCTTGTCCCTTCACTTGTGTTATGGCTTCTGGAACGTACAGGTGAATTTGAAACCTTCAAACAGGATGGGAGGAGCTTAGTAGACTTGAAAACACTTCCAGCACAAGGCAGACAGTCTGAATGGCTTCCTATGATTGCTATTCCAGCAGGTGCCTGGTCTCGGTGATTACCGGGTTCCTGACAGGTTTTGATGAGCCTGACCTTTAAAAAGAAAAGAAAAGAAGAGTCCCTTATGATGTTTCTATAGCCAGACACTATCTCATTGGACGTTAGAAGGCCACATGAGCTACCTGACATGCTGTCAATTGTGGCTGCTGTTGAACATGGATGAAATGCAGAATTTCATTGTGCAGTTCCATTAAGGCGGCTTTAGCAAAAAACAACAACAGCCCTGCTGTGCATTAGTCAAAACTGCTGCACGTTCACCCGGAATTTCTCGGGTGTTTTCAGCACCATCACATTAAGTGCTGTATATTCTTTCAGGTTCTTTTATTCTTGCCATTTTCATGCACCGCACCCATCACCTGTAATCTCCGGTAATCTCACAATAACCTTCTCACATTGCAATGAGCGGTGTCACTGGCATTTGGGGAAAAAATTGCCAGTGCATTTTTTTTTTAAAAAAAATATGTTTTGCATGCATTTGCAAAGCAGGCAGGACCTTCCTTATCTCCAAGCACGTGCCACCTCTGGCATTTCCCACTTCTCCTGCCCCAGGTAAGGTTTTTGGGCTCTTGGGAGAGGATGGTGAGGATAAGGTAGCAGCAGTCTTCAAGCACCTATGAGTGTTTTATGAGTACTCCCATGGAGCTCTTGCAAAATGCCAATCTTTTGTGAGGGCTTGCATGGAGCCCTCACAGAGGATTGAGTCTCCTTCAGGGTGAACTAAGGGATGGCCGTGCATCCCTAGTCAAGACCTAATTAAAATTATGAGCATTGATTCCTTTTCAAACTTAAATAATTTTGCAGTTTTAATGCTACAGCCACCAGGAGGAAGTGTGTGTGACCCTTACCAAAACATACATGGAGAAGAACACAGTATTTGTGCAGCTTTAGGACTACAAAATCCATCATGCCCTGTATGATGACAAGCAAAATAAATGCCGAAACCATGCCAAGAGGCATGCACAAAGACAACTAAGCACTGAGGCAGCTTTTTGTCTACAAAATCCATGATGCAGTGTGTGATTGGATGCCAGATTCTGGCCGGACATCAGGAAAAACTTCCTGACAATTAGAGCAGTATGGTAATGGAACCCATTGCCTAGGGAGGTCATGGGTTCTCCCACACTGGAGGCATTCCAGTGGCAGCTGGACAGCCATCTGTCAGGTATGCTTTATGGTGTATTCCTATATTGAGTTGGACTCGATGGCCTTATAGGGCCCTTTCAACTATACTATGATTGGATGGGCGACAGCGACAGCGGCAGGGCCCGGTAAACCCCACTTACCTTTCCGGCGGAGCTCCAGATCGAGGCGAAGGATCCGCCTTCACCTCGATCCTCTTCGCCACGCTCTGCCGGCCCCCCAATCCTCTTCGCCTCCGCCTTAAGGGCAGGCGAAGCCCCCCACTCCGCTCCTGCTTCTCCGGTCCGATTAGAAGCGGAGCACATCCCTAGTTTTACACATTGTTAGTGTGTAAGATCTCTGAGATGGAGGACATGTGTCAGCTGAAATAAAAATGTATGAAAATGAGTGATTACGGAAATGCGTCCATTTGTATTTTCCCAGAAGCTGGTAAATCACCCTTTGCACTTTGCTTTCAGAGTCGAACAGCCGACGAGCCGTGAACCGAGGCTACGTTTGTCAACTGCTCCGGCTGTACGAGGACTGGAATCAACACGACACATCCAACAGTTATCTTCCCATCCGGAGGGGTCTCCTACTTTGCCTCAAGCACATCACCAATGTTCAGTCTGGGAGAGAAGTTTTCCTTCTGGCTCGTGGCATGGAGACTCTCTATACAACAACTCAGGTATCCAAGCATGCAAAAACATTGACACTCAGTGCTCCCATGGTTCCTTTCCTCCAATGGAAGGACTCTTTCTTCCATGGAATGGGCTCCATGTTCCTGCCATAGAAGCCTCTTTCCTAGAGCATCATAGGAAGCAGTGCTCAAAGCTTCCTGTCTGCTTCCTATGATGCTTTGGGAATTAGGTGACCATATTTTGGAAACCAAAAAGGAGGACAACATGGTAGCCATGTTAAAATTATTTTTAAAAAATAATTTTAAAACCTCAAACTTTAAAAAAAATCCTAAAACTCAATGGATGGACAGATCTGTTTCAAACTTGGCATAGCTAAAGTCCTTGTTAAGAGTAACCATGGAGCCAAGTTTCATCTCTTTATCTTTAAAAATAACATTTTTTTGGAAAAAAATTAAATCCTCAAATTTTAAAAAATTCCTAAAAATCAGTGGATGAACAGATCTGTTTCAAATTTGGTATGGCTAAAGCTCTACCTAAAAGCTATCATGGTGCCAACTTTCATCTCTTTATCTTTAAAAATGATGATTTTAAAAATATTTTTAAATGCTCAATTTTTAAAAAATCCCTAAAAAATCAATGGATGAACGGATCTGTTTCAAAATTGGTATGACTAAAGCCCTTCCTAAGAGCTACCATTGTGCCAAGTTTCATGTCTTTATCTTAAAAAAATGACAGAGTTATAAGCATTTTTGTTAATTCCCATTAGAGCTGCTCTTTGGAAAAATCCGGATTTCCCCTCCCCCACCCGGATTTGTCATCAAAAACCCGGGCAAATCCAGGCAAATCCAGTCATATGGTCACCCTATTGGGAATGCTCTAGGAATTAGGCTTCTATGACAGGAACCATAGATCCTGTTCCTAGAGTGTTTTTTTTCCCTTGGTTTGTTCGTTTTCTTTTCTTTTGGGTAGGCAGTGGAACGAAGTGAAGGGTTAAAGCTGTGAGTGAGTAAGGAACTGTGCGTATATGTCCTTCAATCATTCAGGGGGAAGATGAAAACAACTGGAATTGGCATGTAGGCAACTTTTCTCTCCTGCTTCTTATTTTCAATGTCTGGGGATGTTCAGCAATTGCATTAGAGAAATCTCTCAGTTCCCCCCAGCCTGCATATTTTCAAATATGGCAGTAGCCACTTAGTGGGACTATCCAACTGTTCTCTGCACTCAGAGACACTATCCTCCAAACCCAATCACCAACCAAACCCCTCAAACCACTCAGCTCCCCCATATTTAGACTCCTCCCCCTTTCCGCAGCATCACCAGCCACACCCACTCAGTCCAACATTCTGCTCTCTCTAGACTCTCTAGTAAGGGAATAGAAATGTGGGTAACGCCACAGTGTTCTTTCCAGCAGAGACTAGGACACTCACTCTAGGCTGTAGTGTGCAAGTTTCCCCTGCAATCCTTTCCCTGGTGCAGTCTTATTTCTCCTCCCTCCAAGCGAATGAAAGGCATGGATTTGGAGAAAGTAAAGGCATGAATTTGGAAAAAGTAAAAGAATGGGGACACCATTAGAAGCAGGATGTGTTTTTTTCATTAACTGAGCAAAACATCATGGTGAGGTTACTGAAAAAAAACCATTCTGCTTCGTTCAGTTATTGAATATTATTGCTATTATATCATATTTATGAACCTTTCTCATGTACATTCGCTTTGGGATTTTATATATAGATATAGACACACACACACACACACACACTTATGCTTATTATGTGATTCTGCACATTATAACTATGGTATTATAAAAATCTGTATACCCCTTTTCCTGACATTGCTTAGTTGTGAGCTGTTTAGCATTATCCCACTTTGGGATTCCCAAATTGCTGCCTTCTGTGTTGTGATTTGTGGGAAATGAAAAATGGACCATTGAAGGGGGAAAAGGGGCAGTGGAAAGTCCTGCTTGAGTTCCGTAAACCTGCAAGTGTCCGAGAGGAAGGTCATGTCTAGTTGGAACAGCAGCGCCCCTCCTAGGAGGGAATGAAACACTGCACCATGGGGTTGTAGATCTCACACGTTTATGAATAGATGCTTGGTAGTGCTGGGCATAATGGGTTCATCGTGCTTTGTTTATATTCTGGGGGAACCAGAAGACTTTTTCTCAAATCACCAGGGATGAAAAACCAATCACATTCTTATGTAGATGGGCATCAAGCAGCTTAACGATGAAGATATATGATAGCTTTGCCACTCTTGTTTCTCCCTCTCTGGAGATTGTCAGATGTGAGCTCTAGCAGCAAAATCTCCAAGCCTATGGAACGCTGCACATTTTAAATGGTTACAAATGCTGCCCTTGCCGCAGAGGTCATTTGGCTCTTGGGGACAGGACTTTTTAATTTGGAAGAAGAGAAGCGCCAAGCCTTGTACTTGGATAACAAATGCAGAAAAATGGGATTTATCTAACGTTCGCCTCATCTGGATTTCTTCCCCAAATTGTGGAGTTCTGAATTAACTGAGCTTCTTTCTGAAGTGGAACTGAGACATTAGGGATTCCTCATTGTTCCATTTAGCTCTTAATATATTTTTTTCAAATTTGAGTTTACTAGAGCTTTCAGCTTCTTTTTGTCTCTCCATGTTACTGACATGCATGTGAACATGGATAAAACATTGCAAATAATAATAATAGATACACAGAAGTGTTAATGTGACTGTGGCCTTAGCTAGACCTAAGGTTTATTCCGGGATCATCCCGGGGTCATCCCTGTTCATGTAAATGACACACATGATATCTCGGGAGCAGGCAGGGACGACCCCGGGATAAACCTTAGGTCTAGCTAAGGCCTGGGTGTATGTGTAACCCATTTATTTATTTATTTATTTTATTACATTTATATACCGCCCCACAGCCGAAGCTCTCTGGGCGGTTTACAACATTAAAAATAGTAAACATTAAAAGTATACATTTTTTTTTAAAAAAAACATAAAAACAGTATAAAAACAGTATCCATTTAAAAACAGCAATTCTGGGGTCCATTAAAAACAAACTTAACGTTGTTAAATGCTGTTAAAATGCCTGGGAGAAGAGAAAAGTTTTGACCTGGCGCCGAAAAGATAACAACGTTGGCACCAGGCGAGCCTTATTGGGAAGATCATTCCACAGTCGGGGGGCAACCACTGAGAAGGCCCTCTCCCTTGTTGCCATCCTCCGAGTTTCCCTCAGAGTAGGCACTCGGAGGAGGACCTTCGATGTTGAGCGCAGTGTACGGGTAGGTTCATGTCGGGAGAGGCATTCCATCAGGTATTGTGGTCCCAAGCCATGTAGGGCTTTATAGGTTAAGACCAGCACCTTGATGCATTGCTCACTGTTTCACCTCCATAATGAGCTGGAATGGGCATTCCTGCTGATGCAAGACAAGCTTGAGATAATTTTTATAATTAGTAAATATAAATGAATAAGGCTGAAGTACCCCGCTCCAAAATTTTCAATGGGGAGTGGTATATAGAGTGCCTCTCCTTATATATGCCTGCCGGAGACCTTAGATCAGTTGGAGGAGCCCTTCTCTGATGGGACAAGGGAGAGGGCCTTCTCTGTGGTGGCACCCCGACTTTGGAATGCCCTCCCCTTGGAGGCCCGATTGGTGCCAACATTGATTTCATTTCGACACCAAGTAAAAACATGGCTTTTTAACAAAGCCTTTGATGGTTAAACTCACTGGCACATTGTTTTAACTGTTTTAACTGTATCTGTTGCTTTTAAATTATATATTGTTTTAACTTGGATGATGGTTTAATTTGTTTTTAACTGTGTATATTTATTGTTTTATATTGTATGTTTTTGACACCGGGGTCGACACCCTTAGTATAGTATTTTAAATGAGTGTTTTTGTATGTTTCAATCTTTGCAGGGGTCACTGAAGAAGACACCCCGGTGTCGAAACGCGTTTGACCTGTTTTTTAAATTTCTTTTTTGGTATTCTTGTATAACATTAATGCAATCAGATGTATACAGTAGATGCCAGTGCACTTTAATTGTTTAATCCAGTTGTTGGATTGTATTTATGTGATAAAACTTGGTTAAAATTGTCTTTTTCCTTAACCCTTTGAATCTAAATAAAACAAACTAGCCAAGAATGTGCATTTCCCCCAGAAACCAAAGCATGAAATGTACATGTTTGGGGTTTTTTAAATCAAATTTGGGGGAAATTTGTGCATTTTTGCAAGTTTGTATTTGCGCACATTTGGGAAAAAGGGGGAAAAAACCAATTCTGTCAATGGGTAGACAATGGAATGAAAGGCGTCTGAGAATCCAGAAAATGCAGATGGAATGGATCTCACAAAATCTGTACATCCCTAACTAGATCAGAGCTCATGAAGCTGAATATGAGCCAACAGTGTGATAAGGCTGCAAGAAAGGCAAATGCTATTTTGGCTGCATTAATAGATGTGTAGCTTCCAAATTGCGTGAGGTGCTGGTTCCTCTCTATTTGGCCCTGGTTAGGCCTCATCTAGAGTATTGCATCCAGTTCTGGGATCCACAATTCAAGAAGGATGCAGACAAGCTGGAGCGTGTTCAGAGGAGGGCAACCAGGATGATCAGGGGTCTGGAAACAAAGCCCTATGAAGAGAGACTGAAAGAACTGGGCATGTTTAGCCTGGAGAAGAGAAGATTGAGGGGAGACATGATAGCACTCTTCAAATACTTAAAAGGTTGTCCCACAGAGGAGGGCCAGGATCTCTTCTCGATCCTCCCAGAGTGCAGGACACGGAATAACGGGCTCAAATTACAGGAAGCCAGATTCTGCCTGGTCATCAGGAAAAACTTCCTGACTGTTAGAGCAGTACGACAATGGAACCAGTTACCTAGGGAGGTTGTGGGCTCTCCCACACTAGAGGCCTTCAAGAGGTAGCTGGACAACCATCTGTCAGGTATGCTTTAGGGTGGATTCCTGCATTGAGCAGGGGGTTGGACTCGATGGCATTATAGGCCCCTTCAAACTCTACTATTCTATGATTCTAAGACTTGGTTGCTTGAGCAAATCTCAACAGAAACAAGAAGCCTGACTAGGAAGATCTCATGGCAGAGTGGATTAATCCAGTGCAAGAAGGTTCTTCACTGGGAAAGCTGCCACTACAGTTCCATGGTTCACCACACGGGGCAGCAGCATGCAGATCTTGCCATCCTTAACAGAAGTATACTGAGTGGTTGTTTTGGCAAAATAGGGTACATTCGAATTTTGAGAACTAATTTTGGAAAACTTCTTAGCTAAATGGGAAATCAGAAAGCATGGCATGTAGGACGAAGTAAAACCAGAGAATAATGGAATGGAACCTGTGAAAACCTTGCATCCTTGCTGGAGGTTAGTCCTACATGATCCCAGGTATATGGGAGCAACTTGTATTGGCTCGTTTTTGAGGGAGAAGTGCTCTCTGTGTTCCGAAAGGGACTCTCTTCTCCAACCAAGTTCAGAGAAAACATTCATAGAATCAGTCCTAGGCTATGCGTGAAATGCAAGATGCATTTTCCCGGGATCACAACCAGCCGATGTGTAATCCGCTGGATGCTACTGGAATTTCTAAATGACTTTAGGGGATAAAAGAGGTAAGCACTGGATTTGACAAGACGACCAATAATAATGACAAGGATGTGATGTTAATGAATGAATTACAAAACCAATTAGGTTTCTGCTGATAAAAATGAATGGAAAAATGAAACAAAGAGTCATTGCACACTCCTAGCCTACATCTAATGTCTGTTCAGGTTCCCACTGTCTCAGTCTCTGTGGTGGGCAGAGACCAATTTCTTTCTGGAAGCACCTGTCTCCTCGAGATGTATGAGGATTTCGTTTTTGCTCTCAAAACTGGCAAACATGCCCTGTTCAAAGCTCCAAACGACTTTGTGAGCACAGGTCTGCCAAAAAATGTTCCCAAATTGTTGAACGTATTCTTGTGTTCATCTTGTTCCTGATTCCCAGTTTGATTGGTGGGAATTCAGTACAATGAATCCCAGTTTGATTGGTGGGAATTCAGTACAATGAATCGGCCCCGCTGTAGTCTATAGAGGAAGTTTGACCAAATTAGGAAATGTGGGCAAATTTCGGGAGATTTCTGCAAATCTCCTGTTCAGTGGCTGCTCGATTTGGAGTAGCACCCACCATCTGGCAAACCCTCCCCCATGTAATTCAGGAGGTGGGAAATGTGGCATCTTTTCAATGCCCAACTTACCCAGGGGTGTAAGTAAACTCACCACGCTGCTTATTTGCTGCTCCTTAAATTGTTTTCACTAGCGTTGTTTTAACGTTGTGCTTTTAATATTGTATACCGCTGAGAGAAGTTGTTATATTCAGTGTATTATTGATGCCACATATAAATAAATAATTTTCCTGTTCACTCACAGCGAGCAGCGATCACCAATGTGAGCATGAACTGGGCATGCGTCAAGGAGTGAAACAATATTCAGAAAATCCTAGTGATCTGAAACATTGCGTGTTCCCCCATCCCTCCTCTGTTCCCCAACCAAATCTGACATAAGTGCAAATATCAATCTGCCACTAAGATGACCCCATAGATATCTGGCTGATTGGCAGTTCTTGGGTCACTTGTTTTTAAGCAGTGGAGGCTGGTGGGTCTGATGTTAGTGGGGTGGTGAATCTGCTCTGGGTTTCATTTGGAAACAGTCAGAACTCTAAGGGAGCTATCGGAGGTGCGATGATGTCAGTGGGGTGGTGAAACCACTTGGGGTGTCTTTCGTGATTCCAAGAACACTTGCTGAGATGTGAGAGAATGAAGAAGTCTGGTGAGCAATCCACAAAGCTTTATTCAGTACATCTAGAGTACATCTAGAGAGAGGGAATGCTACGAGCTGCCCTCTATGCTTAATTAGCCTAACAAAGCAAGGCAATTGCTTATGAACTAAATGGACAGTTTCCCGCTGTGCCCAACAGGTTTTTACCAAACTCCTCCTTCAGGGAGGGTTTTCAAGTTGTAACCTCTGTCAAGTGGCTACGCTAGTGGACTGCCTCCCACCTCCTCTCAACTCTGCCTGCTTGACTCTGCGGCAGCCTCTGGGATCTGTCAATTCTGATGCTCCCTCCCCTCTGACAAAGACTGACTTCTCAGGGGCAGAGAGGATGATCTCTGAATCTGGGCCTCCTGGTTGATAAGCACCTGGAAAGATACCTTCTTGACTCCTGGAGTGTCTTGGAGAAGACACTCCCTGCTTCCTTTCTCCTCCTCCTCCTCCTCCTCCTCCTCCTCCTCCTCCTCCTCCTCCTCCTCCTCCTCCTCCTCTTCTTCTTCTTCTTCTTCTTCTTCTTCTCCTTCTTCTTCTCCTTCTCCTTCTCCTTCTCCTTCTCCTTCTCCTTCTCCTTCTCCTTCTCCTTCTCCTTCTCCTTCTCCTTCTCCTTCTCCTTCTCCTTCTCCTTCTCCTTCTCCTTCTCCTCCTGCTTGGGCAGATCTACACCAAGCAGGATATAACACTTGGGAAATGGTTTGAAAACAATATACGGAGTGTGTCCTGGGCCCCAACAGTTGTCGATACTGTTATAAACCATTATAAAGCTGTAGTGCAGATCCTGCCCTGGCCTGATCATGACAATTTCAGTCAGAACCAGACTGATTCTGACTGAAACACCGAGGAGATTCATCACCTCTCTGACATTGGAGCCCCTGCCTCCTCTGCTTCCAAGCAAACATGCTGAGGATCATGTGTGGTCCAAAGTTCAGCAATGGCTGAGATCCTTACTTATGATATTTGGTTTTAGGGATCATTGCAGCAGGAAAATGACATTCTGAAGACTCTTCTTTCTTGGTACCTAGGACTGCCTGATGAGCAAGAGCCTGGATCCCATAGTAAATACAGTGACTCAGATTCTGAGGAAAACTTACCCCAAGAAGCTGCTTCCTTCAGCTGCTCTTCGAAGCGCCTATTCCTTTCCCATCCCTGGGAGAACTGAACCTTCACATCCCAGGCTGGAAGGTAAATTGTGGCCACACATTTGTTGGGAAGAGGAAAAAATAAATAAGAGGCTATAATTCCCTCTATTTACAGTGTTAAGGCTGTGAGTGCCATTCCTTTTGTAGCCAATATGGCATCACCCATGCAAAAGAGGGAGGTCTCCTTAGGCTTGGAGGAAATCCAAGGTTTACAATATAATGAATCATTAGGAAAGAAATCCTAAGTGAGGAAAGAAACCCCCCTTCTACCACCACCCAAACTGCCAAATGGTGGTGACAGAGCACGCTCAGAATGCCGACTGACTGTTTGAGGTCAGTTGGGGCAATAGGAATCCAGAAAGAGACGGAAATGGATTGTAGTGCCCGGAATCCTGACCACCAGCACTCCATTCTGAAACACTTTGTTGCAAGTATTATTATTTATTATTATTTATTGCATTTATATCCTGCCTTTCCCCTCCAAGGAACCCAAGGCAGTGTTCATAATCCCCCTCCTCTCCATTTTAACCTCACAACAACAACCCTGTGAGGTAGGTTGGGCTGAGAGTCTGTGACTGGCCCAAAGTCACCCAGTGGGTTTCCATGGCCGAGTGGGGACTGGAATCCGGATCTCCTTACTCGCAGTCCGACACTTTAGCCACTACAGCACAGTGGCTCTCCACATAGGTAGGGATGGATGGATTTCCCCCATCTGCCCCACAAGACGGAGGTACTGTTAGCGGGTGGTTCTTCTGTCCGGCGAGGTGATGTTTGCCCTGTCCTGGACGGGGTTGTACTCCCCCTAAAGGATCGGGTCCGTAGTTTGGGGGTGCTCTTGGATCCAGAACTGTCACTTGAGGCACAGGTGAACTCAGTGGCAAAGAGCACCTTTTATCAGCTCAGGCTGATATACTAGCTGCGCCCTTATATGGACAGAGATAGCCTAGCTACAGTTATCCATGCTCTGATAACCTCTCGTTTGGATTACTGCAATGTGTTATACATGGGGCTGCCTTTGAAAACGGTCCGGAAACTTCAGCTGGTGCAAAACAGGGCAGCAAGGTTATTAACAGGGACTGGCCGGTGAGATCACATTACGCCAGTCCTTTTACAACTTCATTGGCTGCCAGTCCAGGTCCGGGCCCAATTCAAAGTGCTGGTATTAACATTTAAAGCCCTAAACGGTTTGGGGCCAGGTTATCTGAAGGAACGCCTCCTCCCATATGTACCTACCCGGACCTTAAGATCATCTACAGGGGCTCTTCTCCGTGAGCCCCTGCCAAACGAAGTGAGGCAGGTGGCTACTAGGAGGAGGGCTTTCTCCGCTGTGGCACCCCGGTTGAGGAACGAGCTCCCCAGAGAGGTCCGCTTGGCGCCTACACCGTACTGCTTTCGTCGCCAGCTGAAGACCTTTTTATTCACTCAGTATTTTAACACTTAATTTTAACTTAAATTTAAATTATACTGTTTTAACTCTGTATTTTAATCTTATATCAACTTTGCTGTGTGGTTTTATCCTGGTTGCGCTTTTTATACTGTATTTCGTAATTGTGTTTTAAACTGTTGGGTGTTTTACTGTGGTTTTAATTTTTGTGAACCGCCCAGAGAGCCTCGGCTATTGGGCGGTATAAAAATGTAATAAATAAATAAATAAATAAAATAAATGCCATTTGCTGAATCCCTGCTGGCTGCTTTCCCTTGCTCGCCATATGCACTGAGCTGCTAGGCAGTCGGTGGGCATGTGGTGCATGGCCTCCAATTCTTCAGCGCATTGCCACGTTGTGCCAAAATGGAGGCTCATTCTTTCATGGATGATTGGGCCTTTTCAGCAAACGGTGACCTCAAAGTGGCCATTTACGCAAGGTTACAGGCAAAAAGGCTCCATTTGCACCTGTGATCTTGCATACATGGCAGCTTTACAGCCACCATTGGCAGGCTTAAGTGAGCCTGCCACCAACTTCATGGTGGGATCAGCCCTTGGGATCAGCACCCTCCTCCCCCAAGGTATCAGTTCTGTGGGTGGGACTCATGATACAATTACCTTTCCACCAGCAACAATGGACTAAATCCTGAGGTCCAAATTCCATCTTGGAGAAGCTCCCAGAAGTTGACATTCCAGTGGTAGGTGAGGCAAAAGTGGCTGGGTCCAGCTTATTTTATCTTAAAGGTCTTACTGCCAGTAACTACGCCTTAGGAGAGGCATTCCATCCTTTTAGAATGGGGTGCGTGGGAAATTGCATTTTAGCTGAGAAACTATGCAATAATCAGTTGTTGTGGGAAAAGGGTGCACTTAGCAGCAGGGAACATGGCTTTCACGGGATCCCCTGACAGCCAGTTCCCCCCCGCAGGCTTAGGTTCTGCACCCCTGATTTAAAAGTTACCTGGGCTATGTGGGAGCCACACTTGCAAAAATAACTCCCATGGGGACAGGGGACAGAAAAAGGCCTGACAAATGACCAGTTTACCTAGTGGTTGCATGCAGAGTGTGATAAATTACCACCTTGCCAATGTCTTTATGTACCCAGCCACTGCAACTTTGGAAGATACACTTAAGAGCACGAGTGTTTGTTTGTTTAAAGTTGATTCCAAGGAAATATCTCTGAGCCTATATAAATGGCAATCCATGTGTGGTAAAACTTTTCCAGTTATTTGGCAGGATGATGCCCATGACCAAGCTGTTCCCCTGGAAGAGAACTCACTTCTTTGGATAGTTTGGTCACTGGTGAGACTCTTAATTCAGCCAATTACCTGATCCTTCCTTTATTCCTGGCAGATTATTGCGAAGAGGATTTCGAGGAGGAAATTGAGAAGGACTTTGATAACGAGGATGTGGAGAATAAGGAAGAAGTAAGTATTGTTTTGGGACACTGTTGTGTGCCAAGCGGCCATATGTGAGGTAAACAGCTGCAAAGGAGGCTGGAACGCATGTGCATTTAATAAATGTGAGAAGAGATAAAGCCATCAGGTGCTGTTTGTCATCTAAGAGTCACTGGGGCTGTTCATACAACACACTAACTCACACTAAGTGGTTGAATGTGGGTTATTGTTGATCTGTGGGTTGTTTGTAGAACTGTGAGTTAACATGTTGTCTGAACCCTGGAGATTTTCTGCAGGGCTCCTTCGATTAAAGGCTGGATATATAATGAATCAATCTGTTGGCTATACCCCAGGTCATAGATGTTTGACGTCATGGGTGTTTGACTGTTCACATTTGATAAGTATGGATCACACATTCATGCTCAAGTTTCAGAGTTCCACTCAATGAATAACTTCAATCCTAAAGTACTTCTATGAACTGAAAAAAATGGATCCATTAAATAAGAAGCTATTGATATGGTGTTGGCTTCAGGTTTTGGAGGGCGTGACACTCCCAGTGGTCTTCCTCCCTTCTAACTGCCATGGTCACCAGCTTCTACTGCTCCTCATCCTCTTGCTTATCATGACTACCACTTGCTTGCTTGACAGGCAGAGAGCCAGTGAGGAGTTTGGCAGTGGCATCTAGATGAGTTCCCTGGAATGGCTCCTTCTCTTCACCATTGCAATTTGCTTGTTCACATGCCTTTTGCTCTGGCCCAGACAATGGTAGTAGTGAGAAGGAGGAGCAGGAGATGATGCTACCTACTCGCTCACTGGCTCTCTGCCTGTCAAGCAAGGAAGTAGTAGCATTGATGAGAAAGTGGGTGAGGAGCAATAGCAGCTGGTGACACTAGATTTACAGAGGGAGGAGACCCATTCAGAGTCCAAGGGCTCCCAAAAACCTAGAGCTTACTATCCTTAGACAAGTTTCTTTCTGGGTCTTATTCTGGTAGGATGATGACTTAGAGACTGACGTTGACAAACTCCTGTCAAAACCAGAGCTTGACCGGCCAGGATCGGAGCTTGAACAGTACGTGGCCATGTGTCCAGAACTTCACTGCAACTTTCTGGTAAGACTCGCTTGGGTTTTGAATTTTTCTATAAATCCATCTGCTTTATAGAAGAAACCATGTCAGTATGTTCTCTCTCTGTCTCTCTCTCTCACTCCCTTCCAACCCACAATCCCCAATATTGTAAAGGAATTAGAATCAGAGTCCAAGGCTAAGGTGAATTCTGAGGACATCCCTGGGGCCCTGACTTGTTCCTGTCTCCACATCATTCCAAACGCTGCTTCCCCAAAGGACCAGCCCAAATGCACAGAGAAGGACCAACTCACGAAAGGAGAAAAACTGCCCCAAAGGGAGCCTTTGAGGGTTCCAGGCCAGAGTTGGGTAAAAAAAGGGAAACCTTCTCAAGAACCAGGAAAAGTGGCTCAGGACAGATCAGAGCCTCTGGTGGATTTCTTCAGAGAAGGTGACATCCCTGACACGGCCCTTACAGCTGCTTTTCACTCTCATGACAAAGACAAATGGACCACACGACCTCAGTATATGAACTCCTGCAGGCCTGGTCACCAAGAGAAAGTGGAGGCTTCTGAGGTAGTGAGAAAGCTTTTGGAGAGACATCCAGGGAATCTCCCTTTTCACAACCCTCACTTCTACATGGCGAGAGCTGGCTGCACGAGGTCCATTCCAGACTACAGAGTGTTGGCATTCCCAGATCTCTGGGGTCACCAGCCTCCTCCTTACAGCCAGACCATACAGCTATCAAGATACAGCATCCAACGGTAAGTCACTTACCTGCAATACTCTGTTACAAGATATGGTAGGGATGTAAGAGAATTTGATTTTTGCTTGCAAAATATGTCCTGTTCAAAGCTCTGAATGTGAACACGAGCACTTTTATGCCCAAAATATTTGCAAATTGTTGAACGCATGCTCGTTCCTGATTCCAAGTTTGATTTCTGCAAATTTCCTAATTCGCGCACATTTCCTCAATAGCCCTGCCATAGTCAGGAAATTTCTGAGAGCTGATTCAAACATAAATAGAGATTGCTGCTGGCAGCCTGGCAACAGCAGGTGATGTATCAGATGGCTGAATCTGCCATTACAGATCAAAATACCATAGACCAGCCTCCTCCAACCTGGTGCTATGCTGATTGTGGGATTATGGGGGTTGTAGTTGGGGAAAGTGCCATACATAGACATTTTGTATCATCTCCCATGTCAGAGGCAGGCATGGAGCATGGGCAGCAAAATCTGAATCCAGATCTTGAGCTGAGTTGCTGAAGCATGAGAGTGGAGGCTTGATGTGCATCAGGGGAAAAAAAAAGGAAAGCTAGGCCCACTTGTATTTATGCCAAGTTCAACATGCTGCCTGTCAATCAGACTGACCAATATTGCAGCCTCATATTCCTTTCTGTGCCTGAAGGGAGCTTTGAATTTATTTATTTATTTATTTATTTATTTATTTATTTATAATATTTATATACCGCTCCCCATTGAAAAATTTCAGAGCGGTGTACAAGATAAAGTGAAAATAAAAACAGAATAAAACAGTTAAAACAAAATTTAAAAGAAGCAAAAACAGAGATCCAAGGCTGCATATTAAGGAAAGGCTTCTTGGAATAAAGATGTTTTCAGGAGGCGCTGAAAGGAGTACAAAGTTGGCGCCTGCCTGACCTCCAGAGGCAGGGAGTTCCACAGGAGGGGGGCCACCACGCTGAAGGCTCTTCCCCTGATGGACTCCAATCGGAGGATGGATCTATGTGGAACCACCAGGAGCAGGCCCTCGGATGACCTCAGTGACCGGGCAGGTTGGTAAGGGAGAACGCTCTCTCTCAAGTATCCTGGTCCCAAGTTGTTTAGGGCTTTGTACACAAGTGCAAGAACCTCCAACCTGGCCCGGTAGCGAATAGGCAGCCAGTGCAGTTCCCTCAGCAGAGGAGTTACATGCTGGAAAGGGGCAGCTCCAGACAACAGCCGAGCTGCAGCATTCTGCACTAGCTCCAGCTTCCGGAGCAGCTTTAAGGGCAGCCCCACATAGAGCGCGTTGCAGTAATCCAGTCTTGAGGTTACCAATGCCTGTACAACTGTGGCCAAGCTAATATGAAACCATTCACATACAAAGATAATAAAATCAAATTCAATATTAAAAATCCAGTTTTAAAAAACAAATAAACACCTTCTTGTATGCTGTCAAATGCCTGGGTGTCAAGGAAAGTCTTGATCTGGCACCAGAAAGATGACAACATTGGTGCCAGGCAAGCCTCAGTGATGAGACAATTCCACATTCAGGGGCCCATCACTGAGAAGGCCCTCTTGCTTGTTGCCATCCTCTGAACCTCCCTAAGAGAAGGCACTTGGAGGAGGGCCTGAGATGATGATTGTAGTTTATGGGTAGGTTCATACCAGGAGAGGTTTCCTTCTACATATTCACACACCAGTTCAAGCCTTGTTTTTCTCACCATAGGGCCAAAATATTTGAAGATGTCCGCCGTGTCATCCAGCCCAGTGACACAATCAATCGAGTTGTATTTGACTTAGATGGCTCCAGGTAAGTCTCTTCCTTTCAGTTTTGGACAATGTCGCAGGGAGCCAGATCAAAGGCACCCAACTTCCTGGATTAATTTCAATTTCCAGCTTCCTTTATCCTAGGGCATGTCTACACCTCCTGGCAGAGGGGGGAGGATCTTGTGATATGCTGATAACGAGATCCTCCCCCTGAATTCACATGTGGCGCGCGATGTCCAGGGAGGAAGGAGGACATCGTGCCCGCCATTTTTTTTTAAAGAAAAGGAGCTGGAGCGCACCTGCGCTCCAGCTAAAAAGTAAGTTTTTTTTAAAAACTCCGACCCCACTCCCTTCCCCACGCCCGATGTGCCCTGTGCCTGGTTCCCGGTTCCATGTCTGGTTCCCAGCTCCTTGCATTTACTTGCGAGGAGCTGGGACGAAACTGGAATGGCTGCCCACACCTCCTGTGGTCTTGGGATGATCCTGAGACCGCAGGAAAAATTGGGCTAAAAGCCAACCCGGTTATCCCTGGGAAATGGAGGGATCTTCCCTCCCTGCCCCTGGGATCCACAGTGCATCATGTGGACACACAGGGATGATCCTGGGGTGATCCCCGGGATAAGGCATAGTGTAGACATGTCCCAAACATCTTCCATCACAAGACAACTTTGTCGAATGAAAATAAAATGAAAAGTGATTGGTTTGTGCAAACATTCCTTTCCTTTGGACTCTGGCCTGTGAATGCTGAGAGCCAACCCACAGATAAGTGTGGAAGGAGCAGGCAGATACTCCAGATGTGAACTTTGCCATATCTTCAAGGAAATAAATTTCCCAATGATGAGGGAGCTCTCAGCTATCCCTTTCCATTTGCTTTGGTTTTGTTCTGCTCGAGGTATGTGAATTCCCATTGGCTTGCCTCAAACATAAATTGGACTTTTTGAGTGTTTGACTGAATGCTTGGGGAAATCCCTGGTGAGTTTGAACACTTGAATTCCAGGATATCTGCCACCTATTTTTCTATGCTACCTCTTTCCCAAGCCCCAGATGCTTAGGCTGGAGAAGAGGGAATGGTCACAGGCAGCAAAAGGATTGTCAGAGGCAACATGTAAAACTCAGGTGGAGCGCGACCCGGCTCAATAGGGATTGAACCCAACTTGATTTGGGGCGAGCTGATTTGAGTGGACAGAATTCACATTTTGGGTCCCTCCCTGTCCAACACCCCCGTTTTTGCTGTGAGTACAAATACCCAGTTGTTTTTGAAGATTGCAAGAGGGCACAGCAGAGTGCATTGACATTTAGAGCAGCACCTGTTTTTACGCTAACATAAAATGAGCAGGAAGCTGAATTACTTTCTGTTCCTGAATCTCCATTGGGGAGACCAGAACTTAGTGAAAGAGAAGCTGCGTTGTATGCAGAAGGCTCTGGCATCTGCAGATGATGGGAAAGACCCCCTGGAGAGTCACTGGCAGTCAGAACAGAGACACTCATGGACAAGGTGGACAAATAGTTTGATCTGGTATAAGGATGTTTCCGGTGTAAGTTTGGTGGGATATCAATGCTGAAACCAGGTATGCATGTGAATTTAGGTTCAGTTTGCAAATCACCAGAAAACATCTCATTCGCAACTGCAAACGTGCATACGTTCTCCGACAATGTTTGCTTTTCCCAAGACTTGTGTTTGCAAAATGTGCACTTAAAAATACACAATTTCAAGTGTGCACTTTAAAAAGTGTGCAGTTTAGAGAATGCACAAACAAAAAATGCGTCACAAACAGGAAGGTGAGTGAGTCGAACGGAGCTTTGAAATGAAGTTCAGAGAATTTTGGTAAGCTCAAGCATCCCTGCTTCTCCCATCCATCACTGTCTTAGCTGTACAAACATTCCTTGTTGAAACAGAAGATGGAGGAAGGAAAACATGAGTTTTACAACCAACCTACCGGGGACCCAAGCAATTATCAGCTGGCTGTGTTTTTGTTACTCCCAACTACCTTCTGTTAATTTCCCTAGTGGATATCTGGAGTAGCTTCTCCTTCCTGCTGAGCCTTGCAGTAATCCTGTTGCTTCTTTTTTACTTTCTTTCAGCTCTTTAAATTCTGATCCTCCAGACTGTCTGAAATTCTTCTCCAAATTTGAGTCCGGGAACCTCCGTAGGGCCATCCAAGTGCGGGCGTAAGTAGTGGAAATACTCCAGCAGCAAGGGCAGGAATAATGAGGCATGCTTCAGGTCTGCAAGAAAGAGGAACCTTGGAGATAACCCAGCCATCTGTAAGGGAGACAGCTCAATTTTCCATGGCTTAGAACTCATAAAGGCACAGACAGAACTTATATTCAATCTTTGCTACTCCTTTACCATAAGCTAGTCTCTCTTCATCTTTGCCATGGGCTTTTAAGTAAGAGAGTAAATCTGAGATAGGGCAGCTGCAGCCCTGAGCCTAGTTCCATGCAGCCCTGAGCCTAATTCCATGCAGCCCCCACATCATGCAGCCCTGAGCCTAGTTCCATGCAGCCCTGAGCCTAATTCCATGCAGCCCCCACATCATGCAGCCCTGAGCCTAGTTCCATGCAGCCCTGAGCCTAATTCCATGCAGCCCCCACATCATGCAGCCCTGAGCCTAATTCCATGCAGCCCTGAGCCTAATTTCATGCAGCCCCCACATCATGCAGCCCTGAGCCTAATTCCATGCAGCCCTGAGCCTAATTCCATGCAGCCCCCACATCATGCAGCCCTGAGCCTAATTCCATGCAGCCCCCACATCATGCAGCCCTGAGCCTAATTTCATTTATTTATTTATTTATTGCATTTCTATACCACCCAACAGCCAAAGCTCGCTGGGTGGTTTACAGAAATTCCATGCAGCCCTGAGCCTAATTCCATGCAGCCCCCACATCATGCAGCCCTGAGCCTAATTCCATGCAGCCCTGAGCCTAATTTCATGCAGCTCTCCACATCATCTGCCCCTCCAGATACTCTAGGCTCATGCTTGCTCTCTAGACCACCTCTTTGGGAATTGCTGCCTTGAGAGAGAGAGAGAGAGAGAGAGAAGTTGGAGTTGCCAAGAGAGACAAGGCTATGCCATCCAATGGCCTTCAATGCATGGCCTTCAACATGGCCAATAGTCCAGCAATGGCCAATGGTCATGCTGCCTGGGAGTGATGGGAGTTGCAGTCCAACACATCTAGAGGTTACCATATTGGGGAAGGCTTATGTAAGCTAGTCTTATTTGCATTTGTGTTGTACACCGCCTCAATCTGGAGGGAGAGGCGGGTAACAAATTATTATTATTATTATTATTATTATTATTATTATTATTATTATTATTATTAAATCCTGCAATGCTGCCGACTCTGCCCATCTTTGTCTCCTCCTATACCAATTTTCCTCTGGCTGCAGCCAGTGTTTACAAGCCACCTGCTATATAAAATTTCCCACAATGCCCCAATCTAGCATTGCTTGGGACATTGTGAGAAATGTAAAATGGCTGCCAGCTTCCCTGATCACAAGCACATGCCTAGCAGAAGGGTGACAGAGCCTGTGTATGCTGCTCAAGCACTTTTCAACACGTCTCCTTCCTCCTGCCTCTACCACATCTCAGTCTTGATCCAATGGCCCAGTTGTTCGGCTTTCTGCTTTGCCCATTGCCTCGGCTGTGTTTGTTAGTTAGCATTGTATGTGGAATAGCTTTCCATGTGCTCTGCTTGTTCATGCACCGTGATTCCTAATGCCGTGTCGCTGTGTCTTGCGGTCCAGGTTTGAGTACGACTTGACCCTCAACCCTGATGTCAACAGTTCCCAACACCACCAGTGGTTCTACTTCGAGGTCAGCGCCATGAAGACAGCCACCCCGTACCGCTTCAATGTCATCAACTGCGAGAAGCCTAACAGCCAGTTTAATTTTGGTAAGAGCCGTTGCGATGATGGAGGGAAATCCATATCTGTGTTCACGGTCAGGGCCTGAACTTGGGAAAGTCAGCTGGTGTATCATATCTGCAGAAATGCTGGTGTCTTCCTTACATCTCTTCCCATGTACCAAATTATTGAAACTCTTTTGCATGCCTGGGGCGAGTTCCATATCAGTCTGTCTACCAACTTGCCTTCACTTCTGAGTCACATAACTGGTCTTTCAAACAATCTGCTCAGCACCTTCACTGGTGACTGCTTTGAAATCTGTGTGGGTACCATCAGCTCCAGGTTTCTGAGGGCCCGTGGGGCCCCTCCCTCAGTGAGTCTACCTTCTCACTGTAATTGTCACCAGCTGCAATTCTGCTTAGGAATTTTTCAGATTATGTATTGGTGTGGTGTGGTGTAGTGGCTAAGGTGTTGGACTGGGAGTCAGGAGGTCCGGGTTCTAGGCCCCGCTCAGCCATGGAAACCCACTGGGTGACTTTGGGCCAGTCACAGACTGTCAGCCCAACCTACCTCACAGGGTTGTTGTGAGGATAACATGGAGAGGAGGATTACGTACGCCGCCTTGGGTTCCTTGGAGGAAGAAGACGTTTACTTCTTGGGAGGAGAGCAATGACAAATCTTGATAAAATAGTTAAGAGCAGAGACACCACACTGACAACAAAGGTCCGCATAGTTAAAGCAATGGTATTCCCCGTAGTAACCTATGGCTGCGAGAGCTGGACCATAAGGAAGGCTGAGCGAAGGAAGATAGATGCTTTTGAACTGTGGTGTTGGAGGAAAATTCTGAGAGTGCCTTGGACTGCAAGAAGATCAAACCAGTCCATACTCCAGGAAATAAAGCCAGACTGCTCACTTGAGGGAATGGTATTAAAGGCAAAACTGAAGTACTTTGGCCACATAATGAGAAGACAGGATACCCTGGAGAAGAGGCTGATGCTAGGGAAAGCGGAAGGCAAAAGGAAGAGGGGCCGACCAAGGGCAAGATGGATGGATGATATTCTGGAGGTGACAGACTTGACCTTGGGGAAGCTGGGGGTGGCGACAGCCGACAGAAAGCTCTGGCGTGGGCTGGTCCATGAAGTCACGAAGAGTCGGAAACGACTGAACGAATAAACAACAAAAACATAATTTTTTTTAAAAAAATTATTTTTATTTTTTCTACAATACTTACACATACACCAATACAATTAAAGAAACAACATACTACATAAATGTTGAATAACAATAATATAATATCTATATAACTTCATCAAACATAACATATAAGTGCTCCCCCCCACCTCGGGATCTCATTCCTAATTCCAAAATCTCATACTTTCTTCTGCTGGTGGCTTCCCACTTCCCAACCCCCCCCCCCCCACAAATATTAGGAACTGTTTCCAAATTCCTTCAAAATCAGTTGTTTTAGCTATACCTTTTCTCAATTTAATATTACAAGTCAGTTTGTCATTAATAGCTAAATCCCAAACTTCTTTGTACCATTCTTCGATACAATATTCCCCTTGAATCTTCCAGTTCCTTGCTACAATCAGTCTTGCCGCCGTCAGCAAATTCGTTATTAATTCCTTAATTTCTTTTTTACATTTTACATCTTCCAATAGTGACAGTAATGCAACTTTTGGTGTTTGTTCTATTTTCATTCCCACAATTTCTTCAATCTCCAAAAACACCATCTTCCACAATTTTTGTACATATTTGCATTCCCACCACATATGTAAATACGTTCCTTTCCCCCCACATCCTCTCCAACAATTTGCTGAATGCTGATTATTTATCTTGTAAAGTGGGCTATAAATGTAATAAATAAATAAATAAAAATAAATAAATAAATAATATAAATAAACATTGTTTCTCCTCTTCCCTATTATTGCTGTCACTTGATTGACAGGCCGTGAGCCAGTGAGCAAGCAGGCAGGCAGTGACATCTCCTGCCCTTCCTTCTCACCACCACCATTGTCTGGGCCTAGGGATGTCACTGGCATCCAGCTTGGTCCAGGAATTTGGCAGGCTATGGGGCACCCCATGCATGCACTCACGGTCGAGGGGTTCCCCACAGCCACCTACTTCTCTCCACTGCCCATGAATGCTGATCTTGCACACTCTGGCTGCTGTAAATAGCCATTTCTGCAAGATTAGAGGCGTAAAGGGGTCTGGTAAGTCCAGAATGAGAGGGCAGATAAACAAACAGGCTGCAATGCTGAAGAGGAGGAGCAAATCAAGGGGGAGGTGCTTGTCAGTGGGCCTCTGCTGGTGTGTGGGCCCTTGGGAAGTGGCTGATCCTACCTGCCCTTAATGCTGGCCCTTTTGCATAGCAAAAGAATTCGCTCTCTTTCTCTTGCCACAAGAGCACTTAGGAAACAGAGCAAGAATGTTAAGTTTGCTAAGGTGGAAAGGGACATTTGTGAAGTCAGAGGAAATAACTATTTCTGATTGATGATGAAAGATACAGATGGCTGAGATAAGAAGGCTGTTACCGAGTGGCCCAGGGTAAAAGAAAAAAAAAAGAGATTTCACTTCATTTAGGGAGAGACACGATTACCCTAGACAGTATTGGGGGGAGGGGATAGGATAGTTTGATTTCCTGGGTCCGAGATCAGAGACAGGGCTCTGACTTTGGAGCCAGGAAACCGTGCTCTCCTCCCCCTTATACCTGGCACAGAGAGAACCACACCAGCATGGAGATGGGGAGAAGGGGGCATTTTGGGGGCAGGGAGACGAGGAGACCAGGATGGCTGCAATGCAATGTGTCCTATGGTTGCCCCAGCTTTATTCCCTCCCCCTCTGAAGTACTGCTGCTAGACAGGCAAAATTGCCCATCTAGCAGAAATGCAGGGCATGCCCAGTTCTTTCAGTCTCTCCTCATATGATGAGAGACTGAAAGAACTGGGGTTGTTTAGCCATGTGAAACGGGGAGACAAGACAGCACTCTTCAAGTACTTGAAAGGTTACCACACAGAGGAGGGCCAGGATCTCTTCTCGATCCTCCCAGAGTGCAGGACACAGAATAATGGGCTTAAGTTACAGGAAGCCAGATTCCGGCTGGACTTCAGGAAAAACTTCCTGACTGTTAGAGCAGTATGTCAATGGAACCCATGAGCTAGGGAGGTCATGGGGTCTCCCACACTAGAGACCTCCAAGAGGCAGCTGGACAACCATCTGTCAGGGATGCTTTAAGGTAGTTTCCTGCATTTAGCAGGGGGTTGGACTGGATGGCCTTATAGGCCCCTTCTACCTCTACTGTTCTATGGTTCTATGATTCTATGGATTACAGAGGTGAAGATCATTTCCTCTGTCGTCCCACCCTGTATTGGATACTTGGCAGCCTACGAGTTTGGAGGTTGCCAGCAATGCACGTAGGATTCTGCCCTAAGGGAACTACCGTCCCAGAATCAAATACACCAGCATTTTTGATGCTGAATGAATACACAAGGGAGCGGGAGGATAGACAATGGTTCTCTTTTGCCTTTCGTTCCTGTTGCTGCAGAGGAAGGGAAAAGTGGGAGTTTACGTTGCCACTCAATAGGGATATACAGATTTTGTTAAATCTGTTCCACTTGTGTTTCACGGGTATCATCGTCCACTCATTGACGGAATTGGATCTTCTGTAGCAGAATTTCATTTGCTTGCAAATGCGCATTTCTAACAATGCACACTCATTTGCCAGTGCACATTTGTGCAAATCCTGCCTCCCCCAATGTTAAAAACCAGTCCGGAAGTCTGCAGAATCTATGCAACTTGGAAAAAGCCAGCCTTCCGTGGAATCTGTAGGTCGGATTCTCAGAAACCTCATCACATTTGAATCTATTGTGGGTTTTTCTGACAACCCTAGCATTGTGTGTGTGTGTGTGTATGTGTGTGTGTGTGTGTGTGCAGGGATGGATTGAAGAGTGGTAGGAGGGCATGAACTGAGTGGTTTGGCTCCAGTAACTTTTCCAATTTCCCCCTGATTTTGGTGTATATGTGTGTGTAAAATTCAGGACATCACCCCCCCCCCCCCGCCCCCAGGGAAGTCTTGGTGGATTTGCCCATCCATAGCGATCATCGCACATACTTTATCATACACATTCCTTCCTTTGCTCTGGCTTATCAGACTGTTGAGCAAACAGTGTCTTCAGCAACGGAATGCATAACTAGTATGACTGGCGGTAAAAGAAGGAAATAGTGGTTTGTGAGATTCACATTTGACATAGTTCTAATAATCCAGAAGTTTACAAAACCAATGGCCCCGGCTGTGTTGGCACTTTGGGGTGGGGGCTAGAGCTTAGATTGGCAAAACTCATGATCAAGGACTGAATGCTGCAGTACAAAATCCTGATGCAAACTCAGCAAGTGTCACTGGATTATTATTATTATTATTATTATTATTATTATTATTATTATTATTATTATTATTATTATTATTATTATTTTATATAGCACCATCAATGTACATGCTGCTGTACAGAGTAAAACAGTAAATAGCAAGACCCTGCCGCATAGGCTTACATTCTAATAAAATCATAATAAAACAATAAGGAGGGGAAGAGAATGCACCAAACAGGCACAGGGTAGAGTAAAACTAGCAGTAAAAAGTCAGAACAAAATCAAGTTCTAAAAGCTTTAGGAAAAAGAAAAGTTTTTAGCTGAGCTTTAAAAGCTGCGATTATTATTATTATTATTATTATTATTATTATTATTTATATAGCACCATCTATGTACATGGTGCTGTACAGAGTAAAACAGTAAATAGCAAGACCCTGCCGCATAGGCTTACATTCTATTAAAATCATAGTAAAGCGATAAGGAGGGGAAGAGAATGCAAACAGGCACTGGGTAGGGTAAACAGGCACAGGGTAGCAATTGAACTTGTAGTTCTCAAATGTTCTGGAAGAGCGTTCCAGGCGTAAGGGGCAGCTGAAGAAAATGGACGAAGCCGAGCAAGGGAAGTAGAGCCCCCTGGGCAGGTGAGAAACATGGCATCAGAGGAGCGAAGAGCACAAGCGGGGCAATAGTGTGAGATGAGAGAGGAGAGATAGGAAGGAGCTAGACAGTGAAAAGCTTTGTAGGTCAACAGGAGAAGTTTATATTGGATTCTGAGGTGAATTGGAAGCCAATGAAGAGATTTCAGCAGTGGAGTAACATGGTCAGAGCGGCGAGCCAAGAAGATGATCTTAGCAGCAGAGTGGTGAACAGAAACCAACGGACTGTTGTGAGAAGAAGGAAGGCCAGAGAGAAGAAGGTTGCAGTAGTCCAACCGAGAAATAACCAATGCATGAACAAGAGTCTTGGCAGAAGAGACAGACAAAAATGATCGAATCCTGGCAATATTATACAGGAAAAAACGACAGGATTTAGCTACTTTCTCGATATGAGGAATAAAGGAGAGCGAGGAATCAAATATATGGATGCTTGGGCAATTCCCACCCCCTTCCCCAGCATGGAATTGTGTGAGCACAGGGCTCTGTCTGCATATTTAGGAACCCTGCCACCCTGATTGGATTCCTGGTTGTGTGGATAGAGCCCTTTGTTCTTGAATAGCGCTCAAGCGATGATTTGCATGCCTAAAACAGAAGCCACTCACAGGTTGTGTTCAGATGTAACATTAAACCATAGCTTAGGGCTTCTCCACACGTCGTACTGAGGCCGCTTCTATGCGACCCCAGTGCGACTCCAAAACGATCGTGTAACTTGCCTTTGGAAGAGCCGAGGAAGAGGCGTCCTTGCCGCCGCCGCGGCCGCCACCCACAGACCTCCTCACCGGCTGGGACGGAGAGCTTGGGGGAAGAAGGCGGGATGGAGAGCTTCTTCCGCTCTCCACCCTGCCTTCTTCAGCAGAGCTCTCCTCGCCAGCCAGCGAGGAGGACAGTGGATGGCGGCAGCGGCAAGGATGCCTCTTCCTCGGCTCTTCCAAAGGCAAGTTACACGATCGTTTTGGGATCGCACTGGGGTCGCATAGAAGTGGTCTCAGTACGACGTGTGGAAGAGCCCTTTGTGCTCTGTTAATGAGACTCAGGCTAGTGTACTCACCTTTCCTCTCTCCTCCTCCACTTCCATTTTCAACTAACCATTTCACTGAAACCAAGGAAGGTTGGTTAGTTTTAACTATGATTTGTCCAAACAAGCCAAGATCAAGCCACCATTTCTTATCCTGGCTTGTTTAGATGAAGCGTAGTCAAAATTAACTGTAGTTTTGGTTTGGATAAACAGCAAACCACAGTTGCTTCTGATCCCCACCTTTGCTGGGAGGAGTTCACCTACATTGGGTGGGGAACCTCCTTCAGCCCAAGGGCTGAATTCATTTTAGGAGAAGCAACCAATATAATTTGGAACTATAAAAGTATACGTAACTCATGTTAACAGGGGTGTAGACTTCTCAATTTCCTGGTGTGTGTGTGTGTTATGGGACTAATTCTAGGAAAGGGGTCTAGGATTATTTGTTTATATTTATGTACATATTTCTATTTATATTTCTGGAAACCATCCTTCATCAATGGATCCTAGAGTGTTTAAAGCCACATGTCAAAATAGCCAGTACTCAACAAAAATATAATATTTTAATTATAATATTATGATAGTTTGCTCAATATCCCACCATCCATGGTCCTATACAATATACCATCCAGGTTGAAGCCCGAGATAAAATTGAACAAACTCTTTTTATGAATGAAAACAAATTGATTATAGCAAACCAGAGGGAGCAATGAAGGGTAGATAGTTAAACAAAGCACCAAGGAGAAGAAATAGATTCAGGATATGCACTTCTGCCAGCCAGGTTGTGAGCTTACTGGTGTTACCTGGCTGGGCATCGCCTCCTCTGGGAAATCTTGGTCAGGACATTGCCCCCTTGGGAAATCCCAGAGGGGGCTTGAACCCTGCCCCCCCATAGTTTATGCCCCTGTGTGTTAATTATATGCATTCATCCTTCCCTCCCTGTTTTTCCTTCCTTCCCTCTCTCCCCCCACCCCACCCCACCCCACACACCATTATCTAGCTTAGACTGCAAGGCTCTTGGGATCAGAGACCTGTCTGTGTTGCTGTTGTGTTTCTCAGAAAGCCCCTGCTTTCGATGGGAGACAAATGACGAGGCCTGCTAGGTAATCCCCAAAGCTTTTATTAAGCAGCAAACATCTCTTCTACCTGAAGAGAGTCTAATCTCTTGGAAACTTCCCCCTAGGCAAAACTATGCAAACTAAGCGAGACAATTGTCAGCTCAAGAAGAATAGGACGCCTCTTCCCAAATGCACGTAACTTCAGAGCCTGGTTCTGGCGCAATCCTAGTCGGACCGATTTTCTCGCGCCTTCCTTCCACTCTGTGCATTTTAGCTTCTGGCGGACCCTAGCATCAGCTAGTTTGTCGGGGAAGAAAGCTCACTTCCCACTGAGCGTGTAGGATTTGGCCTTGAGGAGATAAGCTTTGGAGAGGGCTGACTCCCAGCTGGTGAATCGCCCATAAGAGCTTCCTCCCCCACTGGTCCAGGCTGGCTGGTATCTGGTGCTGCCTCCTCTGGGTCTTAATCTGATTCTGATTGATTACCTGAAACACCTTCTCCCAAAACAGGGGTAGTAGGGTTAGACATGACAGTTGCCTATGGACATTGCTTGTGTACTACTACAAATATGATGATGATGATGATGATGATGATATGGTACATTATAATGCAATATTTAAAAAATAGAGAAACGGGATGGGAGGAAAATGGAGATGAAGGTAATGATACATATTCATCCTTTTAATGCTGAAAAGACTCACTCCTGCTCTATCCTTTTGAGTGCAGAAGATCAGTTCTGGAAGGAAATACAGATCACTTTTATGTTTTGCTGCACAGATCTGTGCGCTTGGCTGCCTCACACCGCCTTCTCTCTCTTCCTTAAGCATCGAAGGAAGACTCGCTTGTAATATTTGTCAGTATGGCGGTACTGCGTATTGGCTTGAAACTCACTCTTGATCTGCCAGGGATTTACTTATGGTTCTTGGGTGAAAACTCCAGCAAAAAGTGATAGTCCGGAATTGTAATGTCTATCTACACTTCAATATTGTATTGGTTTTGAATCGGTCATGGCCTCCTCCAAAGAATTCTGGGTGCTGTGATTTGGTGAGAGCGCTGGGAATGATCTGGTAGAGATCAGCCTCCCTCTCTTCCCCCAGTTCCTAGGGAGAAGGAAACTCTATGCAGGCATTGCAACGACGCATGCAAGGGGCACTGGGATGTTTGTGTTGGTCCTGCCTCCTCCATCACTGACCTCGCTGTGTTGGCCAGGGAGTTCTGAAGAGAGACTGTAATTACATTCTGCCACAGTGATCCCATTCAGACAACACGCTAAACCATATTGCTTAACCACAAAATGTTTAATGGAATGCTTTAACCTTACTGCAATGCGTTATACGTGGGGCTGCCTTTGAAAACGGTCCGGAAACTTCAGCTGGTACAAAACAGGACACCCCGCCTATTAACGAGACCATATCACGCCAATCCTTCTACAACTTCATTGGCTGCCAGTCCAGGTCCGGGCCCGATTCAAAGTGCTAGTATTAACATTCAAAGCCCTAAACAGTTTGGGGCCAGGTTATTTGAAGGAACGCCTCCTCCCATATATACCTGCCCAGACCTTAAGATCATCCGCAGGGGCACTTCTTCGTGAGCCCCTGCAGAAGGAAGTGAGGCAGGTGGCTACTAGGAGGAGGG